>NC_026004.2:14660189-15032494 GCF_000442705.2 Elaeis guineensis | reverse complement strand
CTGCTGGAACGGGCAAGGAAGGAGAAGCGACCGCGCACGCCGTCCGCCTCCCCTTCAGAATCTTCTGGAGACTCCACTCCTGGGGTCTCCACCACGAGCACCGACGAGAGGATGACTACGAGCGCCGATTCGAGGAGATCGACCGCCGGCTCGCGCAGTTGCAGATGGACGGCCAGAAGTCTTCGAACGACGTCGACTTCCAGACCGCCCAACCTCTCTCCCGACTAGTTCTCGACGAACCGATTCCAATCGGTTCAAGATGCCGCACGTGGAGCCTTACGACGGCTCCACCGACCCGATCGACCACCTTGAGAGCTACAAAGCTCTCATGACGATCCAAGGGGCAACCGACGCTCTTTTTTGCATCGGCTTCCCCGCTACACTCCGCAAGGCTGCCAGGGCCTGGTACTCCGTCTCCGATCGGAAGTATCCACTCCTTCGGGCAGCTCGAGCACTCGTTCGTGGCCCATTTCAGCACCAGGAAAGCCGCCGCGAACGTCGGACAGCCTTTTCTCCCTCAAGCAGGGGGAAAATGAGACGCTCCGACACTTCGTGGCGCGATTCAACACGGCCACGCTTGAGGTCCGGGACCTCAACGAAGACATGGCTATCTCAGCCATGAAGCGGGGCCTGAGGGCGTCCCGATTCACCTACTCTCTGGACAAGACCCTCCCCCGGACATACGCCGAGCTACTGGAGCGCGCATACAAGTATATGCGCGCGAAGGAGCATCCGACCGACGCTTGGCCGAGCCCAGAGGCCCGAAAGAGAAGCGGAGGAAAGGTCGGGAACCCGCCGAACCAGCAGGCCCCCGACCGATAGTCGGGTCTCGCCACCCCGACGAATCCAAAAGTCACCCCGGCAACAGACTCCGAGGCCGGCACGCCCCAGGTATGACTCCTACACTCCTCTCTCCGCCCTCGTGCACAGATTCTAATGGAGATCGAGGGGGAAGAATACCTGCGACGGCCTCCGCCTCTGAAGGCAAAAGGCCTCGACCGTCGGAAGTACTGCCGATTTCACCGAGGCCACGGCCACAACACCGAGCAGTGCATCCAGCTGAAGGATGAGATCGAAGCTCTCATCCGCCGGGGGTATCTCGGCAAATTTCGGAAGGGTCCGCCGACCCAACCAGTTGCCGATCGACGACCCCAGCCGACTGAAGAAGCGGCGACCAATCAGCCGACGGCCGGAGTCATCAACATGATCTCCAAGCGGCTGGGCCCGGGGACGACTGCGGGAGACGAGCCGATGAAAAAGCCATGGCCCGGACGACGCAATCACCTTCACGGAGGATGACGTTCGGGGCATCCAACTCTCCACGAGATGCTGTTGTTGTGTCGACAACAATAGCAAATTATGATGTAAAATAATTTTGTTGATAATGGAAGTTCACGAATGTTTTGTTTTACTTGACCTTCTCCCAGATGCGACTGTCAATCGACTGACTTAAGAGGGTCTCCATGCCCCTGATCGGCTTTGCCGGAGACGCTGTCACGACAGAGGGGGAAATTACCCTGCCCGTGACGGCCGGCACCGAACCACGGCAAAGCACGGTCCACTTGACCTTCGCGGTCGTCCAAGTTCCTTCGGCCTACAACGCCATCCTCGGACGACCCGGACTGAACGTCCTCAAAGCGATCGTCTCGACGTACCATCTCCTCGTTCGGTTTCCGACCAAAAACAGAATCGGGGAGATGCGCGGGGATCAAAAAGCTCGCTCGACGTGCTTCCAGATCTCCGTTCAAAATGACGAGTCGAAGGGCTCCCTGACAATCGACAAGCTGGACCAACGGGAGGAGGAAGAGCGAGGTTCGCCGGCTGAGCAGCTCGTGTCGATCCCGATAGCAGAAAATCCGGATCGGGAGATTTGGGTCGGGTCTCAACTGCCCGACCCCGAACGACGACGACTGACGGAGCTGCTGACGGCCAATGCCGACATATTTGCTTGGTCCGCGGCAGATATGTCGGGCATCCCCCAGAAACAATAACCCACCGACTCAACATCGACCCGACGATGAGACCGGTGAGGCAGAAGAAAAGGTCCTTCGCTCTGGAGAGGCAGAGGGCCATCGACGAAGAAGTGGACAAGCTACTCGAAGCGAGCTTCATCCAAGAATCCACGTATCCCGATTGGCTCGCCAATATTGTCATGGTCAAAAAAGCCAACGGGAAGTGGAGGATCTGCATCGACTATACCGACCTCAACCGAGCCTGCCCAAAAATAGCTTCCCACTTCCCAAGATTGACCAGCTGGTGGACGCGACGTCCGGATTCTGACTGCTCAGCTTCATGGATGCCTTCGCCGGATACAACCAGATCCGGATGGCGCCTGAAGATGAGGAGCATACCGCGTTCGTGACCCCCAAGGGCCTCTACTGTTATCGGGTGATGCCCTTCGGACTGAAGAACGCCGGCGCCACCTACCAGCGACTTGTCAATAAGGTCTTCAAAGACCAGATCGGGCGCAACATGGAGGTGTACGTGGACGACATGCTGGTGAAGAGCGCGCAGATCCCGGATCATGTTCAGGATCTTGAGGAAACCTTCCGCACCCTACGACGACACCGAATGAAGCTCAACCCGACTAAGTGCGCTTTTGGGGTGACCTCAGGGAAGTTCCTCGGATTCCTCGTTTCCCAGAGAGGGATTGAGGCCAACCCTGAGAAAATAAAGGCAATCCTCGACATGCGTCATCCGAACACCAAGAAGGAGGTCCAACAGCTGAACGGAAAATCGTCGCTCTCAACCGATTCATTTCTCGATCAGCTGAAAGGTGCCTCCCATTTTTCAAAACTTTGCGCCACGCAAACAGTTTTTCTTGGTCGGATGAGTGCCAACAGGCCTTCGAAGACCTGAAAAAGTACTTAGCTTCCCCGTCGCTGCTCGTAAAGCTGCAGGTCGGAGAAACCTTGTATCTCTACTTGGCCACATCTTCTGAGGCGATCAGTTCGGTGCTCGTCCGAGAAAATGAGTGCCGAACCCATCAGCCTATCTACTACACCAGCAAGGTGCTCCACGGCGCCGAAGCAAGGTATTCGGAGACGGAAAAGATGATCTTCACCCTGACCGTCTCCGCGCAACGACTCCGTCCATACTTCCAGGCTCATGCCATAGTGGTGCTCACCAACCAGCCCCTGAGGCGATACTGCACCGACCGGACACATCCGGATGACTCACGAAGTGGGCGATGAAGCTCAGCGAGTTCGACATTCAGTACCGACCAAGGCCTGCCTTGAAGGCTCAGGTCTTGGCCGACTTCATCGTCGAGTGCCCGACAACCGACCAAGGGTCGGGAGCTGAAGACCCGGGACGAGACGCGGTCTCCGAGCCAGACCCGATCTCCACCTGGGTGCTCCACATCGACGGAGCTTCAAACGCTCAGGGAAGCGGGGCTGGGCTCCTGCTCACAAATTCGGATGGGGTGGTCACCGAGTACGCCCTCCGGTTCAACTTCAAGGCCTCCAACAACCAAGCCGAATACGAGGCACTCCTCGCTGGCTTGAAAATGGCGAAAGAACTGGACGTCGACAGCCTCCGGGCTTTCTCCGACTCTCAGCTGATCGTGGGGCAGGTCAAGGGCGAATTCGAGGCGCGAGATTCGACCATGGTCCAATACCTTCAGAAAGTGAAGGACCTCGTGGCACGCCTCAGGTATTTTGAAATTTTCCACATCCCTAGGTCGGAGAACGCCCGTGCCGACGCACTCTCCAGACTGGCAACTTCGGCTTTCGACTCCTTGGGTCGGACGTTCGTGGAGAACCTCGAGCAGCCGAGCATCGATCGGATCAAAGAAGTACAGCAGCTAACGGCCGAACCAAGTTGGATGGACCCGATCGTTCGGTATCTGACCGACGGGATCGGTTCCGAGGACCCCGCGGAGGCCAAGCGACTCCAATGGTCGGCCTCTCAATATGTAATCATGGATGGCCGACTCTACAAGAGGTCGTTCTTCCTTCCCTTGCTTAGGTGCCTGGGACCGACCGACGCCGACTACGCTCTCCGAGAGGTGCACGAAGGAATTTGCGGGAACCACTTGGGGGGCAAGTCTCTGACCTACAAAGTCCTGCGACAGGGCTATTACTGGCCTACCATGAAGAAGGACGCGGTCGAGTTGGTCCGGAGGTGCGAGCCATGTCAAAAGTACGCCAACATTCAACACCAACCGGCCAGCCAAATTGCTCCTATTGTCGCTCCATGGCCCTTCGCCCAGTGGGGGGTCGACATTCTCGGTCCTTTTCCACCAGCGTCGGGTCAGAGGAAGTTCATAGTCGTCGCCATCGACTACTTCACCAAATGGGTGGAGGCTGAGCCCCTGACGCAGATTACCGAGCGGAAGATGGAGGACTTTATCCAGAAGTCCATCATCTTCAGGTTTGGATTGCCGCATACGATCATCACCGACAATGGACGGCAATTCGACAACCAGGACTTCAGAGACTTCTGTGCCAGGTTCCACATCAAGCACCGACTGACTTCAGTCGGGCACCCACAGTCCAACGGCGAGGTCGAGGTGACCAACCGGACCTTGCTCCACGGACTCAAGACCCAACTAAACGAAGCCAAAGGCCTCTGGGTCGACGAGCTGGGCTCCGTTCTGTGGGCTTACCGAACGACCCCCCACGTTCCGACCGGAGAGTCGCCTTTCAGTTTGGCCTATGAAATGGAGGCCATGATCCCGCTCGAGATTGGACTGCCATCTTCAAGAGTCGAGCGGTATCAAGAGCCGGACAACTCCGAATGTCGGAGGACCGACCTAGACCTCCTCTCCGAACTATGAGACGAGGCTCAAATTCGCATGGCTTCGTACCGACAGAAAGTCGCTCGGTATTACAACACCAAGGTCAGACCGAAGCTCTTCAGGCCTGGCGACTTGGTCTTGAGGAAGGCGAAAGTGTCGAAGCCCCTGGACCAAGGGAAGTTGGCTCCAAACTGGGAGGGGCCCTACAAGGTAGCAGACACCTATGGTCCAAGAGCCTACCGACTGGAGACCCTTGAGGGGAAACCCATTCTCCGAACTTGGAACGCTGACAACTTGAAGTTGTATTACCCGTGAACTTTGTAATTGTCCAGTCGGAATACAAATTCGGTTTGAAATCTCAGAATTTTAACTCTTCGACTAATGATCGGTGCTCACCAAGGTCAAGCCCCGACATACCAACGTGGACTTAGTGTCCACCTGGAACCGACGACCTTATCGACGGTAACGCGTCGGACCCTTACAAGGATCGATGCACTCAGATGAACGGGAGTTGACACCCCTTCGACGGTCGACGATACATCGGACCCTTACAAGGACCGATGCACCCATGTGGATGGGAGTTACACTCCTTCGACCTTTGACGACACATCGGACTCTTGCGAGGACCGATGCATCTACATTGATGGGAGTTGACACTCCTTCTACGGTCGAACTTTCGGGCCAAACCGTCGGCTAACAAGCCGATCGGGCCCCGACCAAAGAGGGGCGAAATGCCTACGCGACTGGCATCGCGATTTCCGATTAGGCTACGGCCGGTCGAAGGATATTCGGCTTACCACCGTCTATCGCATAACGCGACCTTAGTCGCATCCACGACTTGCCGACCGAGCCACGATCGGTCGGACGATATTTGGCTTACCACCATATATCAAAGGACGCAGCATGAATACCCGACGCAAGTGCATCGGGATCCGACTTGTCGTCATTTCTCTGACTGAATGCGCCGGACGACATTCGACTGAACGCGTCAGTGGAGACCCGACTACCGAACCTTTGCCACGTTCGGTCGGCTCCCGACTCAACAGACGCGCCCGACTGACGACCTCGACTATCAGAAGCCGATCCAAAGTCGGGACTTATCCCACCTTCGTAGCGGCACGAGTTACCGAACGTCCTACCGACTTATGTGAGTTAGCGACTTACATAAGTTAGTGACTCACGAAGGCATTCGACCATACATTTGAAAGAAACCGACAAAGGAAAAAGTGGAAGAAGTTTTCATTCAAAGTTGAAAGAAGGTTTACAAAGTCAGGTCGAAGCCCGATTACAAGTATTTCAAAAATAGAAAAAACAAAAGAAAGTCGGCAAGGCCCGATCACCCTTCTGAGTCGATCTCCTCGACCGACGGAAGATCGGGGATGACCGGTGTGTCGGCCACGATCGACGTCGGGTCGACGGTTGAAACTGGACCTTCGGTCGGTGGGGGACTGACAGTCGGTGCCACTAGCTCCGGGACAGCTTCCTCCACAGCGACGACACCTCCCGATGGCTGGTCGGCCATCTCCTCGGTGGCTTCCTCCTCGGCCCCCAGTGGGACGATGCTGCTGAGGTCCAGCTCCGGGTACAAGGCCCGGACCGCATCCCGACCGTCCTCGTACCCCACCCGGTACGAGGCGAAGCCCGACTCGAGCATCTCCTCCCGATACTGGTCGGAGGCCCGGAAGTCCTCAACCGCCCGACTGGCCGACTCCTCCGTCGACCTTGCCTCTTCTTCCGCCCGGCCGAGCGCGTCCTTCGCCGACTCCGCCTCCGCCTTCGCTATGTCGGCATCGGCCTAGGCGATCGAAAGCTCCTCCTCAGCCTTGGCAAGCTTCTCCAGGCTGACCCGAAGCTGCTCGCGCTCACCTTGGAGTTCGGCGGCAACGCCGTCCCGCTCGTGCCGCAGACGACGCACGGCCCGGCCCTTGTGTCGGGCCTCCTTCTTGGCCGACCTTAGCTCGGACCCGAGCTGGGAGACCTCGTCTACCAACTTGGCCTCCCGATCGGCCGACTGCTGTAGGTGGTCGACCAGCATTGCCTTCTCAGCTTCGGCCGCCGTCGACCTCTCCTTCCAGGCCGCCCGGACGTTTTCGAACCTCCGGTATCCGGCCTCGAGCTCCGACATTGTGTAGATCAGCTGCCGTTGCAAGCGCTTCGTCAGGAACTCATGGTGAGAAAAATTCTAAGGAGAAAGAAGGCAATACAAAGCTTACCTCGATCATGGTCGGGTAGAACTTGGACAGCATCTCGGTCACTTGCCGAGACCTCAGCGACTCCACGTCGGCCGGGAGGAGGATCCCCTGGCACAACCTCCTCACCAGGTTGTGGTCGGCCAACGCCGACGCCCCTTCGGGGAACTGTGCGCTGGGCGGCACAGAGCGGCTCCCCGACCTCGTTTCGTCCGCGGGGTCCATCGGGGCTTTCCCTCGATCGGCTGCCCCGACCGACGGAACCGGCAGCGAGGGGATGCTCGAAGTAGAACCAGCACCCCCCGTTGCGGCCACAGACGCCGCCGGATGATGTTCGGTTTCCCGAACGTCATCCGGCTCCACCGCTGCCGGTGAGGCAGCCGACGTTCCTTCGGTCGCTTCTTCCACCGGCCTCTCCTCCGCACGCGCTGCCGGAGCCGCGAGCGCTATAACGGGCTCCGATTGGTCGGTCACCGACGCTTCGACGATCGGCACCGCTGGAGCAGGCCTCTTCGGAGGGCGCGAAGGTCCGGCCCCCGATGCTGGCCTCTTCCTTGTCGCAAATTGCCGAATCTCGGCGTCAGTCGGCCGCATTCTTGGAGGTGTCCCTGCGATACCGACAAAAGTGTTAATTAAAGAACCGGATCAAGGGCCGAATGAAAAGGAGACTGGGGGATCGGGCGATACCTAGTCGGGGGACCAAGCTCAAGTCGGCGTCATAGAGAGCTTGTTCGGTAACAAGCTCCCTCTGCTTCGGGACCGACATATCTTTTAGTCGGTGGAAGTCCTCCCGGTCGTCTGCCTCCACCCGGCTGTTGTCATTGGCTTCAGTTCGGGGCACGCCCCAGTGGGAAGGAAAGCCCCAAGAGGATGGAGAAGAAACAAAGAAAAACTGGTTCTTCCACCCATGAATGGACGATGGAAGACCAGTGATGAAGGAAAGGCCCTTCCGGGGGTTGAAGAGCCACCACCCTCGGGCTTTAGGGTGGGGTCGGAGCACAAAGAAGGCCCGGAAGAGCGAAATACGAGGGTTGGTCGGCAAGAGCTGACACAACAGCGCAAAGCTAATTATGAGACGGACGGAGTTCGGCGCTAGTTGCACCGGACAGAGTCCGTAATAGTTCAACAGATTCCGGACGAACTCCGGAATCGAGAGCCGAAGACCCGTGCGAAGGTCTTCGACGTACAACGCCAGCTGACCGGGCGGAGGGCTGTTAACCCGACCGCCGGCCCTGGGGCGGATAGTTGAAACTGCTCCGGGATGCAATACTGCTCCCGAAGCCGATCAACATTCGGCCCCGAAAGCGAGGAAACCTCAACTTCCGGAGTCGACCGGGAGTCGTCAGTCGGATTTCCCGACCGAGCTCCCCGAGTCGGATTCCCGGCCATTACACCGGAACCGAACAAAAAGAAGGAGAAGCGAAGAGAAAGAAGGAGAGGCGAAGAAGAAGAAGAAGAGGATGAAAGGAAGACCACGAACCGGAAGAAACTCGTCTGGAAGCAGGAAAGCTCTGCCCGCGACGACTGAGAAATCGCCCGGACAGAATTTCGGCAGCAAAATGGCAATAGTGAGGTCTTGGGTTCGGATGGTCCTATATATATAGGGCCGTCTGACGGTCGAGATGTCTCCGCACCGACCGAGGCTTCGCGGATGAGCGACACGTGGCGGCTTCCGGGTGGCCTGAGGATTCGGCGCGCCCCATCCCAGGACGGCCGCACCGCCCATATTAAATGCGGGGGGCGCCGGCCAACCACCTTCGACACGCAGCAAGCGGGGCCGCGGTTCCGCATTAATGCGCCCGCGCCGATTCGCGTTTCTGATGGGATGCCTGACAGCGCCCCGCGCTCCCAGAATCGGCGCCTGGAATCCGGTCATCTGACACCGCATCGTCCGGCACCCGACGTGACGTCTGACGATGACAAGACGCGACGTCTGATACCTGACGTCGACGTGACATCTGATACCGACTATACGTCTGACGCCGGCGAATCGCTTGGCATTTATGAGACGCCTGACATCGGATCAACCCGCGGTACGGTCGGAATCTGGCATGCGACGAATCCACTCCTGTTCGCCCATGGTTGCTGCCCAAATAAAAGCATCGGCCAGCTCACCGTCTGACTCAGGAGTGGAGGGGGGCAACTGTTGGGAAATACCCACCGACCGACCGACCGACCGACCGACGGTCGGAGGGGACCGACCGACCGACTGACGGCCGGAGCGACCGACTGACGGGCGCCATCACCGGCCAATTGACGGCCCATCACCGACTAATGATATGTCAGGCATACCCTTCCCGACCGACTGAACCCGGAGGTCTGATGGCCGATTCGCGTAAGACTCGCCGACCAACGGAGGGGTCCGACGCCACTCAGCTAGCCACCGACCTAGGGTCGGTCGACTCCTCCGATCGACGTACAGCCGCCGGAGCTTGTCAGTCCTGACAGCCGCGTGCGGCGCGGCCATCTAGGGACATTGTCTCGCCGAGGGCATTGTCAACCCTGACGATTTGACAGTCCCACGGCGACATGACACTTTCACGGCGACTCTGACAGTCTACAGTGAGTTGACAGTTCCTCATTTGTCTGCGCCATTAATGACGGCGCTATACCGTGCTCCACTATATAACTCGGGGAAGGCAACAGTGCAAGGGATCCGCTCCCCCTCCCATTTCTCGACTCCAAAACCACAGGCTCGCTCCTCTCTCTCTCTCTCCCTCGATCGAGCTCTCTGTCTTTATTTCACTGTTGCCCAGTCATCTCTCTGACTTGATCGTCGGAGGGTCTCCCATCGGAGCCGCCTCCGGTCAGTGTGAACTTCTCATTTTTGCAGGTGCACGTTCTTCGATGATCGGATGAGGCGATTGGCCGTAACAATTTTCAACGGTTGTAAGATTGAAATGAGTAAAAGAATCCATTTGCAACTCTATCCGTATTGTTCCCATATCAAACTGGTACAGAAATCCAAGTTGCATAAATATTTTTTTTTTTTCAAAATTTGAGAGAATATTTTGAGTAGCACAAGGCATTCCCATCCTTGGACTTGATCCAATATCGTCGCAAGGAAAATGGTGTATTTCATGGGGATTGGACCAATTTATGAGAGTTTATATATTTTTTTTGTCTTTATTTTTTATTTTTTATTTTTTTCAATCTCGAGATTACTTGCCTGTCCTACTAACGATTTTCCTGACACTACTTTCGGAGAACGAAAGATGTTAAAAATAAATAAATTAAAAATCTTAAAATTAGAATTTTTGAATTCCTAAATTAGAGATTCGAGGGGAACATGGGTTCGGTAACTCTTGTCCTTACTCCTTTGATCATTTCCCTTATTTTATTTTTTTATTCTAGTGCGTTGTACCAGCTTTTTGGTTTCACGAGATTTAATTGGTACGTCTCTTCAATGAAATGACATACCATGGGCTTTCAAAAGGAATCATTCCGCTAACTTTCATAGTGCTGATGTGACTAGTGATCTGACCATCTCATAGTTTGATCATTTCAATCATTATACCACTATAGTACAAAATGATGAAGTTGCTGCAAAGGGAAGCCCGAGGCAATTGTTTTTTAAAAATATATCTAGATGATTTTGCTGAAAAAAAATCAAATTTTTATAGTTATCAAAATAACTTTTTTGTAAAATAATTTAGTTCTAGTTATGCTGACAATTATCTCATACTTGTTTTATCACTCAAGTAGAATATTTTGAAAAATAAAATTAAAAAATTAATACTTCTTTCTCGAAAAAATTTGCCCAAAGATTCGAGCCTAGAAAAAAAAAATTATAAATTAGACTCCTAATAAATGAGTTAAAAAGAGGAGGACATTTAATTTTTTCAGATAGCGGCAAGATATATAGTTAGGATAAATGATTGATTTTATTTTTTTTTTATAGAAAAAGAGTAAATACTAACAAAATAAAAATGTTATCAATGTTCATGAAGTGATTTATAGCATGATCAATTTAATCCTTACTTAAAAAATTAGTGCAAGTTCACCTAAATTCTTATAGATATTTTTTTTCATGATTTTTATATATGCTTCACATGCATTTTCATATCACTTTTGCTTTGTATACCACCATTTTTTGCATCAATATCTTTTATTAAGCACCATTTTTATTTCTCACAATTCAATTTTTATTAATGACAACCATGATTTTATTAAATTATTTATATTTTATTTTTCAAATAAGCATAAATTATCCTTACTAGCATAATCATATCGATATAAATATAGTACAATATTTAATATTATTCTCTAAATTATTTTTATCGCCGTTGATAAAGGCAAATATGTAATAATCTAATTAAATTTGCTTAATCAATTTTTTTTTGCAATTTTTCAAATATATTTATGAAATTAGTGTTATATATCATTTTTTATATTTTGTCTACTATTTTTTATATTAAATAATTAAAATATTAATTGAATGGTTTGATTTAGTTTTATTATTAGAATAGTCGTACTAAAAATTCTGATTCCATGTGCGGCGGCCATCGGAATACTATCCATGATCAAAATTGATGTTGAGTTTTTTTTTTTTTTTTGGTAGAAGGATGTTGAGGTTTCGTATAACCACTTGGGGTGGCTTTTGGGTGCCCGCTTGCCTCGGTAGGTGTTTTCGTGGGTGCTTGAGTCGCTTCTGCATGTATTTTAACCTGTACGCTATGATTGCGTGTCGCCACACGTGAGTCAGCACGGGACCCACCCATCGTGGGAAAACCGTGTCCAGAAACAACGTGACAAAATCCACACTCACCGAGAGGACGACGACGTCACCCGGAGTGCGGGAGGGAAGAAAAACCGACCGGCAAATTTCCAGGATCGTACGGCGATGAAGCCGGCGGTAGCCGGTGGGAAGTAGAGTGACGTAACTGAGTCGCGCTGGTTAGGGAAACCGGGATTTCCGCAGTTTGTTTCGGTCGCGGAGGTCAGTATTGAGGCCTGGATTGGATAAAATTACGAGGACGCCACCGATCTGAGCTATAATAATATTTTAGTCATGAGATTCCGATGTTCCAACAACTTGGATTATTAGTATACGTTTGCGGCAGTCACGAGATTCCAATGTGCAGAGGATCTGAGATGGCAAAATATCGGATCCAAACTTTCCCCTGATGTCACTTCTTTCGCTTTCAAGCTTTCAATAATTTGGACGATGGTTTGTCTGCCCGAAGCTCTTGGTGTGCATCCATAGTTTTAGCGGGCAATTAGGCTGATGAGCTAGAATACTTGGATGTCGCCATCAATATCAAAGGACAAAGGTTAAATAATTTTAAAACAACTAATATATTAAGTATTGACTGATAAATTAAAATTAAATTTAATAACTTTTTTATGCATTGATTTTAGGGTGTCAAGTAATTGAGTTGTTGAAGTTATTGGATGTTAGACGCTAAGGATCTAAATTTTGATCCCTCCGTGATCTTAATTTTGACTGATTTAATGTATTCGTATTCTATACTTGCTCTCTGAAAATATGTTGGTGCATATTGGCCTACATATATAAGAAGGATGTATACGAAGCGTGTGTGTATGCATATATCAATTGCTTGATTTTCATAGAAATTGGTGTCTCAATCAAGATGTAAACATATTGTGAGAGTTAGTATAAAAGAAAAAAAAAAAACTATAATATTCTTTATTTGACAAATAACTATTTGTATATGAGTTGAAAAGGTCAAATGAGTAAAGAAGATGGTTATAGATAAAACTAACATACAGGTAATACCTTGATGCCTTCTTTTCTCCATTTATTTTGATCAACATGGATAAATAAAATATTCCATCAAAAAGCTAGAATTGGTTAACTCAGAGTTGTCCCTTCAATTTGCTTTAAAATTAATCCATTTAATCTAGATAATTAATCTAGGTTTACCATCCACGATCAAAATATAATCTAAGGGTGTTGGCAATGTTTGGGTAATGAGGTGAGCTTCTTTTTCTTTTTAACTTTATGAGAATTGGTTATTGTCTTATGACTTAGGGTTGATGATGCATGGTCTAATAGTGGTTCATAGGCCTCTTCAACCAACTAAAATTAAAATTTACATAATAAGATGTTGTAAAATTAATTTTTATTTTTTTTTTATTTTTGTACAATCTACTATTCATATTGAGTAAAGACAATCTTTGAAGTTAGGAAAACAAAACCATAAAGAGAACAACAGATTACACCCATCCAAATAAAAGTACCTATATTCTCCATTTTACATTTTGCCATCCAACTTAAAGGTTTGGACTCTTTTGGTATAAATAACATTATGAATCTAGCAAACAACTAAAGAGGTATTGCTATTTTTTAATGAAAACTATTATATTATTTTATAACCTATTAATGAGGACAAACTTGGACAACCCTTCTCTACCAGAAAGATGAGATTGGTTAATTCTAAGTGATCCTTTTTATATGCTCCAAAGTTCATCCAATTAATCTAGTCTGATTATTTGCAGTAGGGTTTTGGCAACATCTTGCGAGGATGGTAAGCTCTAGTTGATATTCTATATTGCAATGCTTATGATGTATAGTCTAGTAATGATTTATAACTTTTATCCAATAATTTTTAAATTAATATCTATATATAATAAGATATTTTAATTTTTTTATTATTTTTGGTTTAACATTATTCACTCTAAGAAAATATAGTGATAATCCTTGAAATAAAAAAATATATCAAAAAAAAAAAATCAAATTCATCCAAGACATGCAATATCTACCATATAACCTATCATCCAACTTGTCGGTCAGTTCTGGATATTTTTAACTCAACTAGATTCAGAAAAAAAAAAAATCCTGAAACTATTATTTATACTTACCATTACAAATTGATACATGTCCCAATGTTAGCAAACTAAAAATATTGCATTATTAGCATGCCTCATGGTATGAGAGAATTGATGTGATTTATAGCGTCAGCAAATAATTATGGTATAAAATATCATGCAACATGGTACGATATTTTCTGGCACAGTACTATTGGGATCTGAAAACATTTTTCAAAAGGTAATTCCCAAAAAGATGTCCCCCTTCAATGGCACTGACGTAGATCGGAGCAAAAAATATTGGCAAGTTGGACCATCCGCCCTTTGTTTCCAGCCAAAGTCGGAAGTCTCCCAAACCCGGATGCGTTCAGGTTTTCCCAGCCAACGGGTTTCCCATAAGCTTCCTGCCTCCACCCACAGCTTAACAAAGCTATCCATTTGTCCCTCTCTCTCCAATCCTCTCCCACTCTTTATAATCTCTCCCCACCTTCGCTTCCCCGGCCTTATCCCAACCACCACCACTTCCCACTCTAACAAAAGCGAAAGCCAAAAGCCAAAAGAAACGCTTTCGAATCCATTCTTCTTTGATCTCAGCATGGACACCTCCTCCTCCTCATCCTTCTCATCATCTCCCAACGCTTCCTCCAGCATTTTTGGTTCCTTCGACCTCGAAGCCGACGCCAACCCCTCCTTCCCCTACACACCTTCCCTTTCCGGCCGGCGGTGGAGGCCCAGGTTCTTCTGCAAGTCCATCTCCACCGGCGGCGACGCCCACCACTTCCTTGACACCTGCTTTCTCTGCAAGAAGCCGATCGCTGCCGGCGATGATATCTTCATGTACAGAGGGGACGCGCCGTTTTGCAGCGAGGAGTGCAGGGAGGAGCAGATGGAGATGGACGAGGCGTTGGAGAATAACCGCAACAAGTTCTCTTCTTCTTCTATGAGAAACTCTTCTTCTTCGTCGGCGTCGTCAACGATAAAGCATAAGCCAAGCCTCATCATCCGTCAAAACTCTCGGAACGTTCATGCCATGGTTGCTGGCTGCTAGTGTATGTGTAACAATGAGAGAGGGAGATCATAAAACAAGCAAGCTCACGTTTTAAGGGATTCTCCTTTTTCATCTTTTTTTCTTCTTTCTTTTTGTTTTTTGGTTTTTGTATGGGACGAGGGAGCTTGAGTAATCTGATGTAAAGAAGAGTTTCCTAGAGTACTCCAGCAGTGGCCCAAGAGGCTTCTTCCACTTTACTTTAAGGGGAAAAAAAAAAAATTTGGAACTTGGGTTGGAGTTGTTCATAGTGTTATGTCGGATGGTGGTTTTGTGATGTAAATTTTGCACATCCAAAAGAGTTTAATTATGTTTTTTTTTTTTTTTTAATGTGAATTTTGCGCAACCAAAAGAGATTATGTTGGGCTTGTTTGGATGATAAGAGAACGTCCGGGAAAATGAACTTTGTTCCTTGAAATTTTCGGAGTCCAATGCTTTGCTTTTAAGGACAAAGCAATATACATTCTTTTTTTTTTTTTTGGTCGTTTCTTGAGAGAAGGAATTTCTTTGAGGCTTCTCCATCGCCCGCTACGGCCATTTTCTCCATTTCTGAAGCTAAAAGCCTCAGACCCAACTCACATAATTCCAGAATATTGAGTATATTGCAAAGATCATTATAGCCAGATAACCTCAAGTCTCCCTGCATTGAATACTGGTTGAAGTGGCCATCAATGTCCTCTCCAAACTGGCCATAGACCAGGTCTCGTACTCCATTTATGATTAATTCGCAGTGTAGGAGTCACCACTTCATGGTCTATCAATCATGTGGATGGAATTGGAGCGCTATAAAAGATGCAAATTCTAGTTATAAATATAGGGAACAAGCAGTAGATGGAGCAGTTGAGTTAATGACTAGCCCATTCATGGTGACAGCAGAAGAACTCTAAAGAGCCGCTCCACTTCTTGTGTATCTACTAGTCTTAACATTTCCTTTTACCAATTAACCATACTTAGCCTTTGAGAATCAAACTCAGTAGCTATGAGCTTATGACATATTGTAATTTCATCTAACTTATAAGGATGATGTTTAAGGATACTTTTTATAGTGTATTATTTTCCCCATCAAATAGCAGAAAACTTGATGAGTTTTATAAACTATTTCCTCTATTTGTCATAATTTTTTTTCCAAATAATAGAAAAAAAAAAATTTTTTTTGCCCTTCTTGAAGGATTCAAACAATGAGAAAAGTATCCTTTCATTTTTCTTTTTCGAGATTGTTCTCTTCATAATTTCCACTGCCAAACGGAGGACAAA
Organism: Elaeis guineensis; assembly: GCF_000442705.2. Classification (NCBI taxonomy): domain Eukaryota; kingdom Viridiplantae; phylum Streptophyta; class Magnoliopsida; order Arecales; family Arecaceae; genus Elaeis; species Elaeis guineensis. The sequence continues at coordinate 15,016,494 of NC_026004.2, read as the reverse complement.
GTTGATGGGGTCAGGAGTTGTCTCCAAGTGAATGATGGTTTTGTTGGTTTCCAATTACCTTTTTTAAACGTTTGCGTCAAGAGTTGTCTCCTAATGGCATGATGATTTTGTTGGTTTTCAATTATATTTTAAAAAATAAATTATATTTTCGATTTCTGAATTAATATGATTTTTTTAAATAATTTCTGAACCATAAAAAGCTAAAGTTTAGCTTTCCAATTATCTGAACCATTTTAATGTTATTTTTAAGAATAAATTATATCATTGATTTTTGAATTAAGCTATATTTTTTAAATGATCCTGAACCATAAAAAACTAAAATTTAGTCTCCGAACTATCTGAATCATTTTAATACTATCCTCAAATATGATTCTAATAATTTTTTCTCATCGAAAGTGATTGAAAACCACCGAAAGTCTGATATGACAACCACCGTAGTGTTCTCTTCTTTTCTGATTATCTTCTAATCTTTTTCTTTGAGGAGGATAGGATCACGAAGGAAAGAGGGTTTGTATTGGGAAGAGAAGATGATGAAACTGACGTCGACTTGGTGGAAGATATTAGGATAGACGATGGAAGACAAGTGGAAGAAAAGAACAAAGCAAAGAAGGAGAATGGGGCCACGAAGAGAAAAGGATTTTCTTTCTTTTTTTTTTTTCTATTGAGATTTTAGGGACAAAAAAAAAGATAGGAAATAAGAGATTTGAGAAGGGAGTAGGTGAGGAGAGTTCAGTGAGATGGAGTGATAAAAAATTTAATATAAGAATTATGAGGAAGGAGGAGGATGCATGGGGCCATGGAGGGAAGGAGATTTCTTTCTTTCTCTTTTTTTTTCATGAAAATTTTGAAGATGAGAAGAAGAAAGATGGAAGGTGAGAGATTTGAGAAAGAAGATGAAATTAGAAATTTTGGCTATATCAACAAATTTAAAAAAAAAAAAATGATGTGATTCAAAATATTTTAAACCACGTTAATGCTAGTTAAGCCTTGCGAGTAAAGAATGTTTCACATAAATATCAGAGATCGTCACATTAAAATTTTTTATAAGAAAAAATCATCAAAATCATATACGAGGGTAATATTAAATCGATTTAGATAATTCATAGATTAGATTTTATTTTTTTATAATTTAAAAATTATTTAAAAATTTTGATTTAGTTTGAGAATTAAAAATATAAATTTATTTTTTTTAACGTTTCTGACGGGAGTTATCTGCAGGTGGCGTGATGGTTTTGTTGGTGTCCAGTTACCTTTTTTTTAACGTTTCTCGTGGTCGTCAGGGAACAACGGTTAAGCTTCAGAACACACTCTCTCCCTCTCTCTCTCTCTCTCTCTCTCTCGTGTCCTGTGCCGTGCTATAAATAGCGTGCCACCAATCCATAGATGCGACAAAACCGTGGGAATCGTCTACGTTGTTAATTTCTCTTTTTTTGCAGTAATACTTATCCCAGGACCAACAGGTTTCACCCGTGCGGCTCGTGACTCTTTTGGATGCTTCTTTGACTGCAGTGAAGTTGCCAGCGTAGGAGCTTGTCATCTTCTAGATAAATGAAATGCCTGAACACACTGGTAAATATCAAACCAATGAAAAATGCAAAATAATATTTGATGACGCCATTTTGGAATGGATTTGGCGAAAATGCTCTCTCTCACACCAATTTTGAGGAAAGATTGCGTAGGTCCATCATCGGTTTACGAGATAAAAAAAGTGTTTGAGTCAGAAAATAGAGAGGAGACAGCGGCAAGTGGGAAACAACAAAGCTATCTGGCGACTGAGTAAACATTACAATATATATATATATATATTTTTTTTTTTTAACGCATGATTCCCTCCTTAGAACTCGTGTGGTAATGCGGGGTTGTGGACAGCTTTTTATTTTTTTTTTTAATTTCCGATCCCTCCCCCATCCATCACCATGCCAGACATGTATATACTTTAGAGGCGTCGAAAACTAAAAACAAGTGCAGTAGATGGACCACGTGTTTGAAAGTCCGGTCCATACAGGGACCACTCATTAAGTTCTTCTCAAAAACACCTATCAAATTAGTCTCTTTTTGACTTTGGAGATATCCGATTGAAAAAAAAAATATAAATCTGAGCCATCCTACATTGACTAACAAAAAAGATACCACTTTAGTTTATTAGTCTGAACCATAATACCGTTACAGTAAGCCTAACTCTAGTACCACTTGTCTCTTATTTTGGATAAGATAAATGAGGATGAAAATAGATCAAATAATATCCATCCGAATCTATTTTCATCTATAAATATTTTTGGATATGGACAGACGACCGATCCATATCAAATATTCGATTCTATTTATAATTTTATTTAATTTTATATATAGCATCCAAAAATTTTTACATAATATATAACCATATTAATATGATGTTAACTTATCAACTACCTACCTAGCAATATTTTGATTTTATGATTATAAAATTTAATTATCTGACTTATATCATTATTTATATCCATATTTTTAGTATCCGATTTATATCCATAATTATTTATAATAAATATGGATATGAATTTTTGCATCCAACCAATATTCATACTCATATATGTATCCATTAAACAAAATAAATATGGGTATGGATATGGATATACTAGTATCCAATCTATTTCTGATCTAATTTCAGCTCTACAATTAAAAAAATTCATATTCTTTTTGAAAATAAAGAGGAAGAATTTGTGGAAATGAAAAAGGATAAACCTGGCCTAGAATGTAAATAGTAGTATATTTTTAACTAAAGAAAAAAATCCAGCAGATTTATTGAAAGTTCTTAAAACAACAAAAAATTCTCATCTTTTAAAAGTATCTTTTCACTTGTTTATCCAAAGATAAGTACAAAGAAGGGAAAGAGAGGGAGGGGGAGAGAGAAAGAGGCAAAATAATGGGAAAAAAAAAAAGCATCATGCATCATAGCATATGGTATGGCAAGAGAAAAGCACAAATATTTGAGATTTTTAATAATTTGAAGGATATTATTACTACGTGCCGTCATTGTGCAGGGATCGCGATAGTATTTATCTTTTTATATCATTCTTCTAATAAGAGCCTTCTTTCTCCCTGTGCAATGTTGGGACACTAACATGGAAGTTTTACACTCGAGGAATCTTTTACTGAATTAGAAAAAAAGAAAAAAAGTTCAGTTGTGGACCTCTAAGAAAGCTATAGGCCGATTAACTGCATGACATTGGTAGGAAGCAAGAAATCTTATGGCCAATCTAAATAACATTGTTCGGAAGCAAGATATCGTATAATGGAACTCCCCTTCACCCAACTGAATGTCAAGACATGAAGAACCTCCACGTCTCTCCTCGAAAAAGCTCGCTCATGCTATTCAAGCTGTTATTTATAATTCATTGTTGCATTTCTGTTGTTTGAGAAGATAAATGCAATAAAAAAGTACAAGTGTTATAAAGTAAAATTGCCGTCGGTTGAACTCAAGTTTAGATCTCAAGCCTTTTCGCTATAAAAAGCTAGCATTAATTATCCATAATGTAGATTGAAATACTTTTTGGAAGGTGAAACCTAAATGAACTGAAGATTTATTGACCCATAGTAAAAGCATAACTCTTTTTTTCTCGTACAATCTTGACTGCACACTAATTTTAGGATAATAACAATTCATCAAAAAGTAAAATTCAAAGAAGCAAGCTGATATTTTCCAATTTACATACTCAAAGAATCTCGTATAAGATCCATTCCACCTTATTATTTCCATGCACTCTGAAGCATATTAAGATGTAGGATAGGCAGCTGCACTGCCACAAGGGGGAAAAAAATAAAAAGAATCTCTTACAGACCATATTCATCCCTTCCCTCAGCCTAGCAAAATGGTCACCTTCTTCTTGAAGACTCAGGTCTCTTCTGCTTGTCCGAGCCAGATGTTGAAGCCTGTTCTTTCATTGAATCCATTTGAATGGCTTGCTTCAAGCATTCTACAACCTCCCTCATCTTTGGACGATCTTTCCGATTATTCACGAGACAACTGTTTGCTAACTTCGCAACTTCACGTGCAGCTTTCAGAGAATACTGATTTCTTAGTCTTGGATCCATAATCATGCTAAACTTTCTACTGTCTGCAGGAAATTGCTTCACCCATTCCAAAAGCTTCTGTTCATTTTGCGGACGATTTCTTTCGTATGTCCGCCTGCCTGTAAGGATTTCATACAACACTACTCCAAAACTCCACACATCACTCTCAATTGTGAGATGACCAGTCTGAATGTAGTCTGGAGCCGCATACCCATAAGTCCCAACAGGCTGATCAAAACGAGTTCATGATGAACATGAGAAGGTGTTTGCTTTCAATAGTATTGTGCAATTTGAAAGCAAAAATAAGAGCCAGGTAAGGTTTTACAGAGGGTAAACACCATTGAAAGAGCAAAGAATAGGAACTCTAGTGTCAATGAACATTCTGGAGCTCATAGATTTTACACCCTTCCACTATCAACATATGCATATACAGTAGCAAGGATGGAACACGAGAAGTTAAATGAAAATTTAGACAATGTTAAAAAAGTGAAGAACTTCTCTTGTAACTACACATTTGGTAAAATGTAAGAAAACTAGGAATATCAGTTTCAGAGGATGAAAGTGAGAATGTGTCACACCACTATTTCTTCTAAGTTTCTGTTTTCCTAGTAGCATTTGTCACGCAATGGATATTATGGAGTAAATGGAGAACCAATGATTACAAATCCTCGGGATAAAGTTGGTGTAGGAACCTGGTCATGGTATTTAGAAAAGCTCTCTAATAGCCTCTGAAATACAACCAGACCTTAATAAAAATCTTTTTTTAAAAAAAAAAAAATTTCAGCAAACTTTATGATATTCAAGAGGAAATATATTGCTTGTGAATTTTCTTAACTTTTCTGAGCTATTCCATTTTATCTACTTCATGTTCTTAATCTATATATCTTGTTAAACTTTCAATCTCCTCTTCTCTAGATTTTTAGAGAAACTTTTGTTGATGTACAAGTTAACTCTTTTTCCCCCCGAACTAAACCTGAATCCCAAATTTCTAGCATGTAGGGAAAGCACATGCCTTATGAAATATTAGCAAAATTATGTACCTTGTCTTTACTTTACTCTCACTCCACAGCATAATATGCCATATGAAATATTAGCAAAATTATGTACCTTGTCTTTACATTACTCTCACTCCACAGCATAATATGTCATATGCCTTTAATTTTTTTATGATTTCTGTGATATCCGACCCTAAATTTTTCCTACTGCACGAATCTTAGGGCATAAAAAAAAAACAACAAAAATAAAAAAGAAAAAAAGAGAAAAAAACAAACATTGAACTCCCAATGGAAGTCTTCTTCCATGTGAATACATCGGAAAGGAAGCCGATTTTGAGGAGGATTTGGCCTCCCCTCCGCCCTATAAATCTCTCCCTCTCTACTCCAAAGCTGTCCACGATGATCACCCGCCTTCCTCTCTTTTCTCCTTAATTTCTCCTATTGAAGCCACGGATACCCTCATCATGCCTGTCGAAAATCGGGGGCAAAGATCCATCGGAACCAAGGTAAAAAGCCCGAATCCTTCTTCCTCTCTTCCTTCCCCTTCTTCTCATGTCATTGTGCACAGCTGCCAACTGTCGGATTCGTCGGAAAAGCCACCAAAAACAAACCTCTATTTTTTCCTATTTTAGATGAGCCTTCTCCCCCTTTTTCCAGCCATTGCTGCCGTCGCCCTAAGTGCCGTACCCCTAAGTCATGACGTTCCACTTGTTTGCTGCCTCCCCTACAAGTGTTGGCCGCTAGTGATCAGCCAATGATAAGAAAAACAAAAAAAAAGAGACAGGTCCCCTATTTTTCCTAGTGTTCTTGTTCTTTTGTTGGCTGGCCACTTGCCGCCAGCCATCCCTTGCCCCGCTGCCGTCGATCGTCCACTGTCGAACCTCCAACTATGCCGCCGCACCCCGTCGGAGCACCAACCACCACCCGTCCTCCCCTATTCGGCTAAGAGACGAAGAAAAGAAAAGAAAAAGAAGAAAAGAAAAAAATAAAAAGAAACAAAGAAAAGAGAAAGAATTTTCTCTCTCCTATCTTATGTCTCTCTCTACCCTCTCTCTTTCATCTCCACTTAATCCATGAACCCTAGTATCTGTTGTCATGCTCCCCTGCTTTAAACCCAAGAAATTCTTTTGGAAAAGAGGCTCAAAATCACCTCGATATCCATGCAATTTGTCGGATCCTGACCCGATCCTTGCTAGAAATTCGTAACATCCGATCACTGTTAACCCCTATTGAGCATCTTGACATAATCCATGATGATCTTGATCATGAATTCCTCTTCTGAAGAATACGAAGATTCTATCTCTACTTCCTCTCTCTTCACCCACTTTCTTTCTCTAAGAAGATCTAGAGATTCCAGTATCGAACCATGTCTTCCTTTTCTAGGGATCCATGTTGATCCCGACAAAATGACTTGAAACTGCTTTGATATTTGTGCCGTATGTCAAACCCATGCCGGGCATGTCTAATATCTTTGAAATCCACTATTGATGAACTCTGTTGATTGATCTTGGTCTTGATCCAACCTGTGCTCCATAATTTCTTGATTGAGTCATTTAGATCTGACCCCCAGCTAGGAGATCCTGAATCTCCGATGTCCAAACAGCCTATTAGACCGACCACCCGATCAATGATCATCTTTTCTTATGATATAATTCTATTGAATTCATGGCATAGAAGTTGATTATTTTTGTGATATTTTAAATAGGATTACTTGATTTTCCTAATGAAGTCTGAAGATCTAGGACAAACGAGGTGAACAGATCTTACACTCTTTATTTATTTTTAAATTATAATATTTTTCATTCAAATAATCTGTTATTGATGAAATCATATTTTTCATAGAATAAAGATCAGCATATATGATATGAAAAGTATATTTTATTATCATCATTGATTCTATGAATATGTTTTATAAAAAATAGCATGTTTATGAAGCATAAATTTTATTATTTTTTCATCTGTATATATGTATGTTTAAAAAAAATAGAGATTTCAAAGACTCTCAAATAGCTATGAATGAATTTCTATGGGAAGGTCAACACCCCGAGTTAACATCCACAAGAAACATAGCCCCGCCAACGGATATAAAGTCGGTATATGAAACAAGAATTCTGTCAATTAAGAAACATGACCATGTTATGGATATAAAGTGACCTTAGCACGAATATCTATGAGCAATATTTTGAACTATGATACGAATATTTGACAAGAATGATTTACGAATCATGTTTATGAAATATTCATGAATTTACGCGTGCATGATTATCTTTATGACTTGTTTTATTATATACTCTATGAAATATTTTATTTTGTAATATGTGTTATTTTCTAAATATTATATTAGCATGAAAAAAATTCATTCTTGATCTAGTAAGAAAGTGTAGGTTCTACTTACTAAGCTAGTGTAGCTCATATCTTTTTCTTTTTTTGTCCAGATGAATAAGATTAGGAATGAAGGATGATCTAGGCTTGAGGGTCTACACTAGCGAGCTTAGAGATTTTACAGCTGAATCTTAATTTATAGAATAATTATAGACTTGTAATCAACTATTGATAAATTTTAAAATATGGGTTTGATATATGATTTCGGATTTAGATACTTTGAATCAATCTTGGTTTAATTACTTGACGAATGATGGATTTGAATCTTTATTATATTTTATTTATGATAGATTTTAGCTGATTATAATTGATAGGCTTCATGTTATTGAAGACGGCATCCTTCAGTAGCATGGCCCTGTTATGTCCCGAATTTGGAACGTAACAATTTCAAACAATAATACAAGCAATTAACTCCTTTTCCATCATGTCTATTCTATATATATATCTAATCGACATGCCTCTTGGTGGCTATGTATTTATTATATCAGATATTATCACATTAGAGAGTATGCACAGTCTAGTTAAAAAAAATGGTCATATATGCATGAGTTGCCATTTTGAAGTGGAAGTTAGTACCTTAAACAGTAAATCGATCAACTATAGGGTCAAATCTGTAGCATGTCCATCTATTGAACATTAGTGTCATAGCAAGCAAACAAATCAATCTATAGTGGAAATGTATAGACATAACCATAACCACAACCATTTATCTTTATCCCACCTATTAGGGTTTGTTTTTTGGCAAATTCTCGTTCACAAGCATTCCTATTTGGGCTACCTTTGACACAAGGAGGAACCCTATGGACATCCAATATTACATCTAGGAATGCAGCAAGTCTATGAAGTCATGTATAATAAATAACCTGTACTTTTAAGTTATTCCAAGATCTTATGTGAACCACAATCATCATCAGAAATGCATGTCCAAAGAATCTCCTGACTAGCTGTATGTTTTTTTTTTTTTTTAATCTGTATTAAGGGCTAACACCTCACATTTTCAAACATAAAAAAAGGGGGGGAAAAACAGGTAACCACTATTAAAACATACCAAGTTGAGCTGAACATCCATTTGACCTAATATGAAGAATTTACATAAACAAGTTAGCAGAGGTAACTGATTCAAATGAATCTTCATAAAGAAAATGCAGACATTACCGCTGTAGAGACATGGGTGTTCCCTTCCTTTGGTCCTTCCCTTACCAGGCCAAAGTCTGATAGCTTTGGCCTAAATTCCTTATCTAGTAGCACGTTAGATGCTTTGAAATCCCGATATATCACCTGCCCAAATAATATAGAAGGCTATGATTAAAAGCTGCAAACAAGCAAAACTTGTATTACACTTGCCGATGAACAAAACAGAATTATAAAATAAATAAAAAACCAACAGACACTGCCATTACAAAGCCAATATCTGGCATCCTATGATTTTTGCTATATATTGAGGAAGTTGTAATCAGGTAACTATGGCATGGATGGAAGCTGCTACCCCAATTCTTGCTACTAAAAATATATCCATGCACATCACTTCATTTGATTACAACAGTATAGGTAAGCATATAGAGGCAAATTTTTGCCACCTAGATCAGTGTGAACGGAATAACTGTTGATGGAAGCAAATAACTCCAAGACAACATTATTCAGAAATCACATAACATCAGAAAAGAATCAGAATACCTGAACTTCTAACCCTTCATGCAGATAGGCCAATCCTTCTGCCGCACCCAGGGCTATCTGCAGTCTTAAATTCCAGGAAAGGGCAGGATAATTCCTGTTGAACAAATGATCTTCTAAACTCTTATTAGGCATGAATTCATAGACCAACAATCTTTGGATCCCTCTTTCACCATCTACGGCACAATATCCAATAAGTTTTACAAGATTTGGGTGCTCAACAACTCCAAGAAACTGAACTTCCGCCAACCATTGCTTATGCCCCTAAATAAGAAAGAGAAGATATAAGCAACATAGACATACCAGGAAACATTGAAACTGCTATGAAAATATAAAGATGTTTTTTGTGAAGATCAAAGAAAATTTTATCATATAACATTATATACTGAGCTGTGGTAAAAAATAACAGAAACCTCATGTAAGCCTAATTATGCTAGTTCATGCCTAAGACAATCAGCTCAACACAACTGACATTTCCAAAGGCATCAGGAAATATCTCCTCTCATTGATACATTTGATTATAAACAATTAGCTCCATGTCTAACAGTTCTACACAACATGGTAATTTTTGAGCCAAAAGATTGCAGTATTCACTCAACGTTCCCAACAAGAAGAATGCAGACTCAGCAAAGGAAAGATATGTATGCATGCATGAATGGACGTCTGTATTATATTAAAGGAAAAAAAAAATTGTGCAAGCTTCACTTACTTGATACTTGAAAAACTGATCCATCCAGACAAATTAGAAGATGTGATGTTCCCATCTATCATTTTAGAGATTGATGTTTCTTCCATCTTTTTTTTTTTTTCTTATCCTTCACTCTTTTCCTAGGAGGTAGAACAACCCTCTTGCTTTATATCTCCAAAAAATTTACTCTGGCTCGAAAACAATTTATATGCTTAGGGATAACTCAAACATTTTTGTGGATAACAAAGTTCTTAGGACCCACAGCAGACTTCTCTATTGACTTGAGTCACTGTTGGGTATACTTAAGCCAAATTACAAACTAAGAATATGCAAGGCCTTCATTTATCCCAAGAAGCCCCTTGCTCTCAAGTATACTTGTGCATCACATACACATAAAAGGGCTAATGCCCTGCCTGTGGAGAACAAAAGGATTGCCACATTGCAACAAGATATCCACCCAGAGAGCAAGACCAGTCTGCATGATACAATGACTCCTGTTTTTACTTTTTTTAGTTGCCATGCCAAATTGTTGGTCACTTAGCTCTTCTATTTATCCTTCATGTCATTGTTTCCCCCTTTATTAGAACATAATGACATAGCCAATGCAGAATGAATTCACTTAAGGTGTTTCACATTAAGTCAGGTGCTTTCATCGAGTCCACAGCTTAAGTTCAAGGATAAAAGATTTGATAAAATTTTGTCCCACATATGCTAACAGAGAGCTTTTGATGCCACCCAAGATTCAACTTCTTTTTGTTCCATCAAGATATTGTGATAAGCATCTTCTTTTTTCATAGGTGGGGTAGTCAATTCTACAATCTATCTATCTCAAACTGCATTCATTTGATTTTTTTTTTTTTTTAAAAAAAAAAGGTTAGCCCACCCAATTTATTTCAAGACTTCACTGGTCAGCAAAGTATAGATGGAAAGACTGGACCCCGCAAGAGCATTATCGATTCATTAAAAGAAAAGCATATCTAAAAGATAAATAAGATGTGCTGGCTATTTATATATTTGCCTTGGGTTCCATCTTGCATGTAGGAAACCAGAATATAGAATCTTATTTATGACATCCCTCATGAACTTTATGCTGCAATTTCGTTTCGAAAAGCTATATCTTGATCAAGATCCTTCATAAATGGTGGAGAAAAATCAAATAGAATCTTAAAACTCATTTCTTATTCTTTAGTTCCACACTACAATGAATATCCCAAATCTTTCGCATCTAACAAATGGATGTAATAGATGGAACAAAGAGGAGTATATTAATCCCAATACATTCAAAATAATCCGAGAGAGGTCTCCAACCATGCTACCAAGAATTCGATCGCAGAATCCAAAGTAAAAACAATTCCATCGGACATTCTCCACAACGGATGCAAAGAATAGAATAAATCAAGAGAAAGGTATACCTGCAAGCCATGCTGGTTGAGCTTCTTGACCGCCACCGCAATCCGATCCCCCTTCCCATCCAACGGCTTGATAAAACCCTTGTAGACACTCCCGAACCCACCTTCTCCCAACTTAAGCATCCTATTGAAATCATTGGTGGCACTCCTCAGCTCATCTAGCTCGAAAACACGCAAATAATGGGCCCTCTCTTCATACATGGCCGGTATGCTGCGCGGCGACGATGTCGACGCCGACGACTTGCTCGGATGCTTCCCGGCGGCCGAATCATCCGACCTACTGGTACTCACATTCGACGGAGGCACCGACGCGGTCGCCGGGTTCGTCCCCGACCTGTTCTTGGTCTTCTTCATGTTCTTAAACAAGCCAAAGCAAGCCATCTCGAGGTATAGATCACTTCAAAGAAGAAACTTCCAATTGCTTCCGTATTCCAGTTTGAGAAGAAAAAAGAGACTAAAAGGGGAGAAACGATCCAAGAAATTGAGGCGAGAGAGGAAGAAGCTCAAGAGATGGGGAATTACGAGACAAGATAAGGTTTCAGGCAAGAAAATCTGAAGGAATTCTTGAAAAAATGGGAGAAAGTTGCGGCGGGGGTTTTGAAGGAAGTTTGGATCAAGAACAGGGGAAGAAGGTGAGAAGAGAGAGAGAGAGCGAGAGAGGGAAGGCGGAGGAAGGAAGCAAGAAAGAAAATCGGGTGGAGAAATAAAGAAGGAAGCGGAGAGAGTAGAAAAGTTGAAGTGGGAGGTTATAACAGTGGCTTCGCTTGGATTTGGTCTGGAGCTCGGCCTATTTTGCTATTTTTCCCTGGTGTCTCCAGAACGCGGATAGATAACAGCTGTAAGATGGCTTCCTCTGACTCAAAAGTTGGTTTGGGCGAGTCTTAGAAGACTTCGGCGAGGAAAGGCTGGAATTTTCTGACTGGTTGCCGTTATCTGTTGTTGGTCTCAACTTGCCTCGGCAAATGGTGAGGGATGGGATGGGATGGGATGGGATGGGGGAGGAAAATAGGAAGGAGCGGGGCGTGAGAAACTAGTGGTGTTTTCCTCCACATCGACGCCTTTGCGGTGGGGTAATTGGCTAAAGGGGGAGTTTTGAATGCAGACAAGGTTGACCGTGGCAGCTTCTCAAAGACTGAAGACCGGAAGTCTCCTGATGGCTACTTTATGTGAGGGAAGGTGCATTTCTCAAAAAAAAAGAAAAAAAAAAAAATTCAGTTGGTGTGGGATAAAATGGATTTGTTTGGAATTTAAGTATTATCTTCAGTTATATTCTGATTTATTCTGCCACATGCAATAATTTTATCTGAGATTGAAATAGGTTAAGGGGAAGATGAAAGCAAATTTTTTTTTTTCATCTTTTTTTTTTTTCTTTCTTTGGTTGGTAGAGTCGTATATACTTCTGTTGGGATGAAACCAAAACTTTTAATAAAGAAAAAAAGAAAAAATTGAATCCATATCGTTGGTATCTAATAAATCCTGTGATTCATGTCTTATTCTTACTCACTTATTCCACCATCATGATATTGTTTCTACTTTGTTTAACCCAGATTGAATTGATTAAAGTTTAAAAATGTAGATTCTCAATTGCGATGTCTGAATCATTTGTCATTGTATTACTATGAAAAGGAGGAAATTCGCAAACAAATAGATCCTTGATTAAAAGGAAAAATTAGCCTAGTCTCCTAGAGTAGTTGTAACAGTATAGCTGTAGACTAGTTATATCTTATTCAACTGATTAGAGAGGTCATGTAGGTAACAATCAAAAAGAAGAATAAAGCATATTAAAGAGAAAAATAAATAGTGTATTTATAATGTTTTCTTTTATATTTCATTTTTTTTCATCTTTCTCACCTCATTGACATGTTCTAATTCTGCAATAAGCAAGTTTATTCTATTTTGAATATATAGTTAATGAATGAGATCTTCACTAAGATAGAGGTCAAGTGCAAAATAAATAAACTGGATATATAAAAGTTTGATGTGTCTACCCCCGACTTTGAATGGGTCAGATTATACATATATATATTAGATGAGAGATTTTCCAACCTAATTCAACTTAACCTATTAGCATCTTACACTACCTAAACTTGTTGCAACTTATCAATCTTATCTCTAAAACATCCAATAATTTTGTCTTTCATAAATTGTCCAACTAAGCTGAATGAGTTTGTCCACCTAATTGGGTGAAGAAGTATTTTGAATGTGGACAAGGTTGACCATGGTAGCTTCCTAAAGACTATAATCAATAGTCTTCTGATGTCTACATTATATGCGATGGTGCATTTCTTCCTTAATAAAGATCCAGTAGGTGTGGGATTGAGTGAATTTGTCCAAAATTTAAGCAACATCCTCGATTATATTCTATTTTATATTGAAGTTAACAGGAAGATAATTTTGAGATTTTCTTATAAAAAAATTTTTCCCCTTTACCTGTCGATGGAGAGTCATATACACTTTTATTAGGGTGAAAGCAAAACTTCAAGTAAAAAAAAAAAGAAAATAAAAAAGAAAAAATTGAATTCGGATCACTGATATCTAATAAACCCTATCATTTACATCTTATTTTTACTCACTTACCCCATTAAACCATGATGCTGGTTCTGTTTTGTTTATCCCATATTCAATTGATTAAACTTTAGAACTATAGAATCTAATAAAATGCCATGTTCAAATCACCTAACATTCTATTTGTTGCGGCCAATCCCCTCGTCGCCTGGTCGCCGAGAACGAGCGCCTGCAAAAAAGGAGGTCCACACAGACCGGTGGTGACTCCGACGGAGACCCTCCGACGATCAAGTCAGAGAGGTGACTGGGCAACAGTGAAATGAAGACAGAGAGCTCAATCGAGAGAGAGAGAGAGAGAGAGAGAGCAAGCCTGTTGTTTTTCAGACCCCCCGCACTGTTGCCTTCCCCGATATATATATAGTGGAGCGTGGTATGACGCCGTCATTAATGGCGCGGACAATTGAAGAATTGTCAACTCACTGTAAACTGTCAGAGTCACCGCGAAAGTGTCACACCGTCGTGGGACTGTCGAATCACTAGGGTTGACAATGCTATAGGCGGGTCAACGCCGCGCTGCCATGCCATTTTCAGGACTGACAAACTCTGGCGGTAGTACGGCGCCCGGATAAAACGTCCGACCCTGGGTCGGTGGTCAGCCGAGGGGCGCCGGGAAGAGCTTCAGATTCCCCTACGATCAGTAGGGTGCGTCGCGGGAGTCGGGCACCGGACTGGCTGGCGCAGTCGGTCGGGAGGGTAGGAAGGGTTTGCCCGACCGACGCACCATCGGTCGGCCAAACAGTCAGTCGGTCGGTCGATCGGTCGGCCGGACGGTCAGTCGGTCGGTCGATCGGGACAGTCGGTCGGTCGGGTATGCCCGATTATAAGCCGGCGTGAGCGGGGTCGGTCGGTATTCTCCAATAGTTGCCCCCCTCCACTCCTGAGTCGGACGGTGAACTGGCCGATGTCATCGCTCGGGCAGCGACGCCGGGCGAAAAGGAGTGGAATCACCGTGTGCCTAATTCCGACCGTACCGCGGATTGATGCGATGTCAGGCGTCTCATAGATGCCATGCGATCCGCTGGCGTCAGGCGTCCAGTCGGTGTCAGACGTCTCATCCTGTCGGCGTCAGGTGTCACGTCGGTGTCAGACGTCCCGTCCTGTCGGTGTCAGGTGTCACGTCGGTGTCAGGCGATCGGGTGCCGGACGATTCGGTGTCAGACGATCGGATGTCCGGCACCTTCTGGGGAACGCAAACCGCCGCCCAGCACCGATTCTGGGAACGCGGGGTGCTGTCAGGCGTCCCATCGGGAACGCGAATCACTGCGGGCGATTTAATTCGAAACCACGGCCCTTTCGTCACGTGTCGGAGGTGGTTGGGCCGGCGCCTTTCGTATTAAATGAAGGCGGTGCGGCCTTCCCGGGATGGGCACGCCGATCCACCGGGCCGAAGGGAGGGCCCAGATGCCGCCACGTGTCGCCCATCCGGGGGACCTCGGTCGGTGCGGGGTCATCTTGGCCATTGATCGGCCCTATATATATAGGGCCACCTGCGCTCGAGGCCCCACCCTGAACAATTTGCTGCAGAGACTCTGTCCGAGTGGTTCCTCCGTCGTCGCCGGCAATTGCCTCCCCCTCCAATCTCCTGGGGTTCGTGATCCTTCCCTTCTTTTCCTTCTTTGGTCTCTTCTTCTTCTTCCTCTTCTTCTTCTTCTTCGGCCTCGCCTTTCCCTCAATTCTGGTGCGATGGTCGGAACTCCATCTCGGGGGGCTCGGTCGGGAAATCCGACCGATGACCCTCGGTCGACTCCGGAAGTTGAGGTTTCCTCGCTTTTGGGGCCGAACGTTGATCAGCTTCGGGATTAGTATTGCATCCCGGAGCAGTTTCAACTTTCCGCCCCAGGGGTCGGCGGTCGGGTTAACAACCCTCCGCCGGGCCAACTGGCGCTGTACGTCGAAGATTTCCGTGCGGGTCTTCGACTTCCGATTTTGAAGTTCGTCCGAAATTTGCTGGATTATTACGGACTCTGTCCGGCGCAACTGGCGCCGAACTCCGTCCGACTAATAATCAGCTTCGTTTTGTTGTGTCAGCTTCTGCCGACCAACCCTCGCATCTCGCTCTTCCGGGCATTTTTTGTGCTCCGACCCCACCCTAAGGCCCGAGGGTGGTGGCTCTTCAACCCCCGGAAGGATCTTTCCTTCATCACTGGTCTTCCATCGTCCATCCACGGGTGGAAGAACCAGTTCTTCTTCGTCTCATCTTCTTCTCCCTGGGGCTTCCCTTCTCGCTGGGGCGTGCCCCGAATCGAAGCAAACGAGAACAGTCGGGTGGAGGCGGACGACCGGGAGGACTTCCACCGACTCAAGGACATATCGGTCCCGAAGCAGAGGGAGCTTGTTACCGAACAAGCTCTCTATGATGCTGGCCTGAGCTTGGTCCCCCGACTAGGTATCGCCCGATCCCTCGGTTCTCTTTTCATTCGGCCTTTATTCTGGTTCTTAGGTTAATATTTCTGTTGGTATCGCAGGGACACCTCCGAGGATGCGACCGACCGACGTCGAGATCCGGCAGTACGCGGCGAGGAAGAGGCCGGCATCGGGGGCAGGACCTTCGCGTCCACCGAAGAGGCCTTCCACAGTGGCGCCGACCGTCGAGGCGTCGGTGACCGACCAGTCGGAGCCGGTGAAAGCACTCGCGGCTCCGGCAGCTCAATCGGAGGAGAGGCCGGCGGAGGAAGCGACGGAAGGGACATCGGCGGTTTCGCCGGCAGGTGTGGCGCCGGATGATGTTCAGGAACCCGAGCAACATCTGGCGGCTTCTGCGGCTGCAACGGGGGGTGCCGCGTCAAACTCGAGCATCCCCTCCTTGCCGGATCTGTTGGCCGGGGTGGCCGACCGGGGGAAAGCCCCGATGGACCCCGCCGACGACACAAGGTCGGGGAGTCGTACCGTACCGCCCAGCTTTCAGTTCCCCGAAGGTGCGTCGGCGCTGGCCGACCACAACCTGGCCAGGAGGCTGTGCCAGGGGATTCTCCTTCCGGCCGACGTGGAGGTGCTGAAGTCTCGGCAAGTGACCGAGATGCTATCCTTGTTCTACCCGACCATGGTTGGGGTAAGTTCTACTTCGCCTCTTCTTTCCTTGGAATTTTTATTGTTTTGCTTTCCTGACGTGACGCTCACATCGGCAGCTGATCTATACCATGTCCGAACTTGAGGCTGAATACCGGAGGTTCGGGAACGTCTGGGCGGCCTGGAAGGACAGGGCGGCGGCCGCCGAAGCCGACAGGGCGATGCTGGTCGAGCACCTGAAGCAGTCGACCGATCGGGAGGCGAAGCTGGTGGACGAGATCTCTCGTCTCGGGTCTGAGCTAAAGTCGGCCCGAAAAGAAGCCAAGCACAAGGGTCGGACCGTACATCGCCTGCGGCGCGAGCGAGACGGCGTCGGCGCCGAACTCGAGGGCGAACGCGAGCAGCTCCGGGTTAGCCTGGAGAAGCTCGCTAAGGCCGAGGAGGACCTGTCGATCGCCCAGGCCGACGCTGACATAGCGAAGGCAGAAGCAGAGTCGGCGAAGGAGTCGCTCGGCCGAGCGGAAGACGAAGCTAGGTCGGCGAAGGAGTCGGCGAGTCGGGCGGTGGACGACTTTCGTGGCTCCGACCAGTACCAGGAGGAGCTACTTGAGTCCGGCTTCGTGTCATACCGGGTGGGGTACGAGGATGGTCGAGACACGGTCCAAGCCCTGTACCCAGAGCTAGATCTCAGCAGCATCATCCCGCCGGGGGCCGATGATCAAGCCACGGAAGAGATGGCCGACCAGCCGTCGGGAGGTGTCGCAGAGGCGGGAGAGACCGTCCAGGATCATACTGCCGAAGGAGAGACGGTCGCGACCCGTGATCCAGCACCGACCGCCAGTCCATTGCCGGCCGACGATCCTGTTTCGGCAAACGTCCCAACGCCGATCCAGGTGGACACACCGGTAATCTCCGAGCCTCCGTCGGTCGAGGAGATCGACTCGGAAGGGTGACCGCGGCCTCACCGTATTATCCTTCTTTGTTTTTCTCTTAGAATACTTGTAACCGGGCTTCGACCTGACTTTATAATCTTCTTTTGATCTTGAATGAAATCAGTCTTAAACTTTTTTTTTCCCTGCCTGTTTTTCTTTCTTTCATGTGTTGTAGAATGCGTCCAAACTCATAGGTTGCCAACTCAAATAGGTCGGTTAGGACGTTCGGCAACTTGCGTTGCCACGAAGGTAGGACATGTCCCGACTTTGGACCGGCCTTTGATGGTCGAGGTCGTAAGTCGGGCGTCCTTCCTCCGGCCATGAGTCGGGTGCGTTCGTTGAGTCGGAGGCCGACCGACCGCAGGATAAAGGTGCGGTAGTCGGGTCTCTTCCGACGCATTCAGTCGAATGCCTTCCGGCGTATTTAATCAGGGGAACACCGACAAGTCGGATCCCGATACCCTCGTGTCGGGTATCTGCACTGCGCCTCGTGATATACGGTGGTAAACCGAATATCTCTCGACCGACCGTAGCCCGATCGGTGAGTTGTGGATGCGACTGAGGTCGCATCGTGCGATAGACGGTGGTAAGCCGAATATCCTTCGACCGGCCGTAGCTCGGTCGGCAAGTTGCAACGGCGGTCGCATAGGCATTCCGCCTTTCTCTGGTCGGGGCTCAGTCGACAGGTTAGCCGATTGTCTGGCTCGAAAGTACGATCGTAGAAGGAGTGTCAACTCCCGTCAATATAAATATATCGGTCCTCGTAAGGGTCCGATGTTTCGTCGACCGTCGAAGGAGTGTGACTCCCGTCCATGTAGGTATATCGATCTTTGTGAGAGTCCGATGTATCATCGACGATGGTGCCGTCGGTCTCGGGCGGACACCGAGTCCGAGTCGGCGCGTCGGGGCTCGACCCTGGTGAGCGCCGATCGTCAGTCGAAGAATTAAAACTCTGATATTTCAAACTGGATTCGCATTCCCAATGAATAAGTACAAAGTTTATTAGTGATACAACTTCAGGTTGTCGGCGTTTCATGCTCGGGGAATGGGTTTTCCTTCCAAAGTCTCCAGTCGGTAGGCCCTCGGACCATAGGTGTCTGTCACCGTGTAGGGCCCTTCCCAGTTCGGAGCCAGCTTCCCTTGATCCAGGGGCTTCGAGACCTCTGCCTTTCTCAGGACTAAGTCACCAGGCCTGAAAAGCTTCGGTCTGACCTTGGCGTTGTAGTACCGGGCTACCCTCTGTCGGTAAGAAGCCATGCGAAGTTGAGCCTCGTTTTGCAGTTCGGGGAGGAGGTCTAGATCGGCCCTCCGACAGTCAGAGTTGTCCGGCTCTTGATACTGCTCGACCCTCGTAGACGGTAGCCCAATCTCGAGTGGGATCATCGCCTCCGTCCCGTAGGCCAAACCGAAAGGCGACTCCCTTGTCGGTACGCGGGGGGTCGTTCGGTAAGCCCACAGAACGGAGCCCAGCTCGTCGACCCAGAGGCCTTTGGCTTCATTTAATCGGATTTTGAGCCCGTGCAGTATGGTCCGGTTGGTCACCTCGACTTCGCCATTGGACTGTGGGTGCCCGACCGAAGTCAGTCGGTGCGTGATGTGAAATCTTGCACAGAAATTCCTGAAGTCTTGGTTGTCGAATTGCCGCCCATTGTCGGTGATAATGGTATGCGGCAACCCGAACCTCAAGATGATGGATTTTTGGACAAAGTCCTCCATCTTTCGTTCGGTAATCTGCGCCAAGGGTTCGGCCTCTACCCATTTGGTGAAGTAGTCGATGGCGATAACTATGAACTTTCTTTGACCCGATGCTGGAGGAAAAGGATCGAGAATGTCGACCCCCTACTGAGCGAAAGGCCATGGAGCGACAATAGGAGCGATTTGGCTGGTCGATCGGTGTTGCACGTTAGCGTACTTCTGACAAGGTTCGCACCTCCGGACCAACTCAGCCGCGTCCTTCCTCATGGTGGACCAATAATAACCCTGTCGCAGGACTTTGTAGGCTAGAGACTTGCCCCCCAAGTGATTCCCGCAGATCCCTTCATGCACTTCTCGGAGAGCATAGTCTGCGTCGGTCGGTCCCAAGCACCTAAGCAAGAGAAGGGAGAACGACCTTTTGTAGAGTCGGCCATCCATGATCACATATTGAGAGGCCGACCATCGAAGCCGCCTGGCCCCGTGGGATCCTCGGGGCTAATCCCGTCGGTCAAGTACCGAACGATCGGGTCCATCCAGCTTGGTTCGGCCGTCAGTTGCAGCACCTCATCGACCTTGTCGATACTAGATCGCCCGAGATTCTCCACGAAAGTCCGGCCCAGGGCGTCGTAGTCGGACGTCGCGAGCCGGGATAGCGCATCGGCCCGAGCATTTTCCGCCCTGGGGATGTGGGAGATCTCGAAGTGTTTGAAGGGCGTCACGAGATCTTTCACCTTTTGGTGATATTTGGCCATGGTCGGATCCCGTGTTTCGAACTCGCCCTTGGTCTGTCCGACGATCAGTTGGGAGTCGGAGAAGACTTGGAGACGGTCTATCCCGAGTTCTAGTGCTAATTTCAACCCCGCAACGAGCGCCTCGTACTCGGCCTGATTGTTGGAGGCCTTGAAGTCGAATCGGAGGGCGTGTTCGGTGACCATTCCTTCCGAGCCGATGAGCAGGAAACCGGCCCCGCTCCCCTGAGCGTTGGAAGCCCCATCGATGTGTAGTACCCAGGCCGGGTCGGGGCAACAGTCGGAGGCCCCGACCTTCACCGGGTCGCCCTCCCCCGATTGTATGTCGGTCTTCGGGCATTCCGCGATAAAGTCGGCAAGAACCTGGGCCTTTAAGACAGGTCTCGATCGGTACTGGATGTCGAATTCGCCCAGTCTCACAGCCTATTTCGCCAGCCGTCCCGACGTGTCAGGTCGGTGTAAGATAGCCCTCAGGGGCTGGTCGGTGAGGATCACAATGGCATGTGCTTGGAAGTACGGACGGAGTCGCTGTGCCGAAATGACTAGGACGAAAATCATCTTTTCTGCCTTTGAGTACCAGGTCTTAGCTTCGTGGAGCACCTTGCTGACATAATACACTGGTTGATGAACCCGGTTCTCGTTCTCCCGGACGAGCACAGAGCTAACCGCCTCCGGGGAAGTGGCCAAGTAGAGGTACAGGACCTCCCCGACCTCCGGCCTCACAAGGAGTGGCGGGGAGGTGAGGTACTTCTTCAGTTCCTCGAAGGCCTGCCGGTACTCGTCCGGCCAAGAGAACTGCTTGGCTTGCCGCAAGGTTTTGAAGAACGAAAGGCATCTTTCAGCCGACCGAGAGATGAACCGACTGAGGGCGACGATCTTCCCATTCAGCTGCTGGACTTCCTTTTTGGTGTCCGGGTGCCGCATGTCGATGATGGCCTTGATTTTCTCCGGGTTGGCCTCGATTCCTCGTTGCGAGACGAGGAATCCGAAGAATTTCTCCGAAGTTACTCCGAAGGCGCACTTGGTCGGGTTCAGCTTCATCCGGTGTCGTCGTAGAGTGCGGAAAGCCTCTTCAAGATCCCGGACATGATCCTGAATCTGCGCACTCTTCACCAGCATATCGTCGACGTATACTTCCATGTTGCGTCCGATCTGGTCTTTGAAGACCTTGTTGACGAGTCGTTGGTAGGTGGCGCCGGCATTTTTCAGCCCGAAGGGCATTACTCGGTAGCAGTAGAGACCCTTGGGAGTCACGAAGGCAGTGTGCTCCTCGTCTTCGGGTGCCATCCGGATCTGATTGTACCCGACGAAGGCATCCATGAAGCTGAGTAGTCGAAATCCGGACGTCGCATCTACCAACTGGTCGATCTTCGAAAGTGGAAAGCTGTCCTTCGGGCAGGCCCGATTTAAGTCGGTGTAGTCGATACAAATCCTCCATTTCCCGTTGGTCTTCTTCACCATAACAACGTTCGCGAGCCAGTCGGGATAGGTGGTTTCTCTGATAAAGCCCGCCTCGAGTAGCTTATCCACTTCTTCGTCGATGGCCTTCTGTCTTTCCGAGGCAAAAGACCTTTTCTTTTGTCGCACCGGCCTCATAGTCGGATCGATGTTGAGTCAGTGCATCATTGTCTCTGGGGGGATGCCCGACATATCCGCTACCGACCAAGCGAATACGTCGGCATTGGCTCTCAGCAGCTCCACCAGCCGTCGTCGGTCTGGGTCGGGTAGTTGAGAACCGGCCCATACCTTTCGGTCGGGATCCCCAGCCATCGGGATGGGGACGAGCTGCTCAGCCGGTTCACCCCATTCTCCCTCCTCCCGTGGGTCCAGCTTGTCGATCGCCAAGGAGCCCTTCAATTCGTCGCTTTGGGCGGAGATCTGGAAGCACCATCGGACGAGCTGTTGATCTCCGCGCATCTCTCCGACCCCATTTTTGATCGGGAATCGAACCAAGAGGTGGTAGGTCGAGACAATCACCTTGAGCGCGTTTAGTCCGGGCCTTCCAAGTATGATGTTGTAGGCCGAAGGTACCTGGACGACCGTGAAAGTCAAATAGACCGTGCTTTGCCGGGGTTCGGTGCCGACCGTTACGGGCAGGGTGACCTCCCCTTCTGTTGTGACAACATCCCCGGCAAAGCCTACCAAGGGTGTAGGGATTCTCTTGAGTCGGTCGTTCGATAATCGCATCCGGGAGAAAGTCGAGTAAAACAAAACGTTCGCGGAACTTCCATTATCTACAAAAAAAAAATTTTACATCGTAGTTTGCTATTATTGCCGAGACAACAACAGCGTCGTCGTGGGGGGTTTGGATGCCCCGAACATCTTCTTTCGAGAAGGCAATTACATCATCCTGGCGTGGCCTCTTCGTTGACTCCCCTCAGGCAGACGTCCCCGGGCCCAGTCGTTTGGAAATCATATTGATGACCCCGGCTGTCGGCTGGTTAGTCGTCGCTTCCTCGGTCGGCTGGGGTCGTCGGTCGGCGACCGACTGAGTCGGTGGGTTCCTTCGGAATTTGCCGAGATACCCCCGGCGGATGAGGGCTTCGATCTCATCCTTAAGCTGGATGCATTGCTCGGTATTATGGCCGTGGCCCCGTGGAACCGACAATACCTCCGTCGGTCGAGGCCCTTTGCCTTCAGAGGCGGAGGCCGTCGCAGGTATTCTTCCCCTTCGATTTCCATCAAAATATGCGCACGAGGGGCAGAGAGGGGAGTGTAAGAATCGTACCTGGGGCGTGTCGGTCTCGGGCTCTGTCGGCGGGGCAACCTCTGGTCCCGTCGTGGAGGCGAGGCCCGATTGTCGGTCGGGGGCCGGTGGGGCGCAGCGGGTTCCCGACCCTTTCTCCGCTTCTTCCTCGGGCCTCTGGGTTCGGCCAAGCATCGGTCGGAAGCTCCTTCATCCACATGCATGTACTTGTATGCGCGCCCCAGCAGCTCGGCGTACGTCCGGGGGAGAGTCTTGTCCAGGGAGTAAGTAAAACGGGACGCCCTCAACCCACGTTTCATGGCCGAAATGGCCATGTCTTCGTTGAGGTCTCGGACCTCAAGCGTGGCCGCGTTGAACCGCATCACGAAGTGTCGGAGTGTCTCGTTTTCTCTATGTTTGAGGGAGAAAAGACTGTCCGACATTCGCGGCGGCTTTCGGCTGGTGCTGAAGTGAGCCACGAAAGAGTGCTCGAGCTGTCCGAAGGAATGGATGCCCCCCGATCAAAGATCGGAGTACCAGGCCCGGGCAGCTTTGCGGAGTGTGGCGGGGAAGCCGATGCAGAAGAGAGCATCGGTTGCCCCTTGAATTATCATGAGAGCTTTGTAGCTCTCCAGGTGGTCGATTGGATCGGTGGAGCCGTCGTAGGGCTCCACGTGCGGCATCTTGAACCGACTGGGGATCGGTTCGTCAAGGATGAGTCGGGAGAGAGGTTGGGCGGTTTGAAAATCAACGTCGTTCGAAGACTTCTGCCCGTCCACCTGTAACTGTGCGAGCCGACGGTCGATTTCCTCGAACCTGCGCTCGTAGTCGTCCGTCCGCCGGTGCTGAGAGACCCCAGGGGTGGAGTCTCCAGAAGAATCCGAGAGAGAGGCGGACGGCGTCCGCGGGTGCTTCTCCTTCCTTGCCCGTTCCAGCCGGGAGGGAGAGTCTCGTCGGGATCGATGGGTGTCGCGCCGCGGCCGTTCCCCCTCCTCCCGGTAGGAGTGCCGTGGTAGGTGCTCCTACGAGGGTGATGGAGGTCGACGCGGGCGTCGGCGGCTGCTCCTGGAGGGCATCGGACGTGCCGCGGACTGTTTGGTCGGTGACGGTGGCAGTCGAACCGGCTGTTGTTGAAGGCTTTTGACTGCGTCCGTCGGCAAGGTCATCTGCCGTACGATCACCGCGATCTGCGCCTCCGTGGTGACCGCGGGGTGTGGGAAACTGGGTTCCGCCGCGAAAGGTGGCGGAGAGGTCTCTTCCCGACGGGAAGAGTGCCTCGCCGACCCAGTGATCCTCGAGCGCTGAGCCCTTGTCTTTGTCATTAGAACTGCTGTAAGCCCCCCTTCCTGGTGCGCCAATCTATTGCGGCCAATCCCCTCGTCGCCTGGTCGCCGGGAACGAGCGCCTGCAAAAAAGGAGGTCCACACAGACCGGTGGTGACTCCGACGGGGACCCTCCGACGATCAAGTCAGAGAGGTGACTGGGCAACAGTGAAATGAAGATAGAGAGCTCAATCGAGAGAGAGAGAGAGAGAGAGAGCAAGCCTGTTGTTTTTCAGACCCCCTGCACTGTTGCCTTCCCCGATATATATATAGTGGAGCGTGGTATGGCGCCGTCATTAATGGCGCGGACAATTGAAGAATTGTCAACTCACTGTAGACTGTCAGAGTCGCCGCGAAAGTGTCACACCGCCGTGGGACTGTCGAATCACTAGAGTTGACAATGCTGTAGGCGGGTCAACGCCGCGCTGCCATGCCGTTGTCAGGACTGACAAACTCTGACGGTAATACGGCGCCCGGATAAAACGTTCGACCCTGGGTCGGTGGTCAGCCGAGGGGCGCCGGGAAGAGCTTCAGATTCCCCTACGATCAGTCGGGTGCGTCGTGGGAGTCGGGCACCGGACTGGCTGGCGCAGTCGGCCGGGAGGGTAGGAAGGGTCTGCCCGACCGATGCACCATCGGTCGGCCAAACGGTCAGTCGGTCGGTCGATCGATCGGTCGGACGGTCAGTCGATCGGTCGATCGGGACAGTCGGTCGGTCGGGTATGCCCGATTATAAGCCGGCGTGAGCGGGGTCGGTCGGTATTCCCCAACACTATTAATATGAAAAGAAGAAGGTGGAAATTTTTATGAAGAAAATTTTCAAAGACTTACTATTTTTTTCCCTTGAATGAATAGCTATAGACCGGTCATATTGGTTCGACTGATTAGAAGGGTCATATGGACAATAATCAAAAAGAAGAATAAAGTATATTAAAGAGAAAAACAAATACTATATTTACTATGTTTTCTTTTATATTTTAATTTTTTTATTTTATATTATTCTCATTTATATTCTATTTTATTTTACCACACACCATAATTTTATATAAGGTTGAAAGAAGTTAATGGAGAGATGATTTGAGATTTTCTTTAAAAAAGAAAAAATTTCCCCTTCATAGGTCGATGTAGAGTCATATATACTTTTATTAGGAAAAAGGCAATACTTCTAGCAAAGAAAAAGAAAACAAAAAATAAAAAATCCAATATGACTTGCTGATATCCCATAAATCCTGCCATTCACATCTTATTCTTAATAACTTACCCTACCAAGTTGCATTCCATTGATTAAAGTTTAGAAATGTAGATTCTAAAATGCCATGTTTGAATTATCTATCATTCTGTTAATATGAAAAGAAGAAGGTGAAAATTTTTATGGAGGAAATTTCCAAAGACTCACCATTTCTGTCGTCAAGTGCTATTAGGTCTCGTAGGTCATGTTTTGGCTGGTCTCATTTAAGAAATAGATCCCAGTTAAAAGGAAAAATCAGCCTAGCCTTCTAGAGCAGTTGTA
The DNA here is from genome assembly GCF_000442705.2 of Elaeis guineensis. Taxonomy (NCBI): domain Eukaryota; kingdom Viridiplantae; phylum Streptophyta; class Magnoliopsida; order Arecales; family Arecaceae; genus Elaeis; species Elaeis guineensis. The sequence goes on along the minus strand of NC_026004.2, from coordinate 14,990,837 downwards.
ATAAATAGCTATAGACTGATCATACTTGATTCGACTGATCAGAAAGGTCATGGGGGTAATAATCAAAAATAAGAATAAAATATATTAAAGAAAAAAATAAAAAAATGCATTTACCTTATTTTCTTTCTCTCTCACTTATTTTAATTTGCAACTCAGATCTCATCTAATTGATCATATTCTATTTCTGAGATAAGCAAGTTTTTTTTTTTTTTGAATATATAGTTAATAAATGAGATCTTCATTAGGATACAAATCGGGTAAAAATAAAAAAATTGGGATATAAGTTCAATCTTTTTAACCCGATTCTAAATGGGTCGCATATTAGATGAGAGATTTTCCAACCAAATTCAACTTGACCTATTAGCATTCCGCCCTGCCTAAACTTGTTGCAGCTTATCAATCTCATCTCTAAAAGATCCAATAATTTTTTTTTTGGTAAATTGCCCAACTAAGTTCAACGAGTTTGCAAACAACTCCAGCATTTCGATCACCCACCACTTATGATTAGCATTATATTATGGTATATCCTCCAACAATATTGTTCCGAGATCTATCCAATTGTAGCCTGATGCCATCACCAATCACCATCGAGGTCATATGGTCCTAAGTTCACACTATCCATGGGACCACCCAACCAGGATTGCTTGCCGAAAACAATAATTTCTTGGGTCAAAATGTGGGACAAGGCTTATCTCGCGGTCCCGCAAGATATAAACCGCATCCCCAGATGAGTCGATTCCTAGCATGACCCACCCAATTAAATACCCATCAGCATCTTCCAAGTCCATCAAACAAACTATAGTTATGTATGCCTCGGCTCTTTCCTTCTCCCAATTGGGGGGGAAAAAAAAAAAAAGTAATGATCTACCACGCGCTAAGTGATCAATGTGAAATCTTCCCAAGCTTATTTCATTGCAATGGTCCAAGATGATGCCAGAGTTTTTCCGTCATGGAAAGGAACTTTATAATTTTTAATTCACGCGTGAAAGACTTGTGCATCGAAAAACCTACAAGTGGCCCTTCATTATTGGCACTTTGTTACTAACATTAGGATTGCTAAGATTCACATAGGAATGATCCAATTCAATGAGAACCCCCATGGAGCATCCCAGCTAATAAACCTTGTCATTTTATGTTACAAAGGAGGGTGTTTTTTAAGTTCTAACACGTTCATACCACATGCCTCACTATTTATATGGGTTTGATGTTTGAAAGGACAGGCTCCATCATGGTAGTAATGACCCGATATTTTAAATAAAGAGCGTTGCTGAATCTAGATGACAAGTCAGTCAGTATGGTCTCCAATCATGGGTTAAAATAGTGAGTGTTGTCATTTTTTAATCATTCATAATAACTTGAGAGGTCCTCAGTCATGTTACATCAAAAATGTCACTTGAGCCTGTTAGCAGGGTGTACTTCTGTAGATTCTGCTACGGGACGAACAAAGTTGTTGATTGGATTGCGATTATATCGCTAACCATTCTGGTGGTGATAGTTGGACGGATGTATCTACTTTGTTGGTGTTTTTTTGAGATGTTGTTTTCTAAATTGTTGGATTGTATTGATGTTTACATTGCATGAACACTCAGTTTATCCAAAAAATAAAATTATTGTTAGGATTTGACGCCTCGAGATTCAGCCCACATTGAGCCCACAGCGAGGTTCGCGGCGAAAAACGGAGTCCAACGAGACCAAGATCACCTGAAACGGAGCTCGGATGGAGGAGATACGAGCTTTCGAAGATGGCACGAAAACCGAGGTGGCGGAGGACCGCCGGCGACCGGCGGCAGCGGCGCGGCTGCAGGCGGCGGCGCGCGGGACGCGCGTCCCAGGCCCGCGTGGGACGCGGGACCCAGGCCCGCGCGGGACGCGCGACCCAGGCCTGCGCGGGACGCGCGTCCCGGGCCCAGGCCCGCGCGGGACACGCGACCCAGGCCCAGGCCCGCGCGGGACGCGCGACCCAGCGGCCTGCTGGCCCATCCCCTGTCCACCGTGGACCGGGTGGTCCACGGCGCGGTCTGCGGACCGCGTGGGCGTTTCCCACGCGATTCTCGCGGTCCACGGCACTATTCCGTGGACCGGAGCGCGATCGGATGGCCCAGAGAGCTCCCGGTCTTGATCCGACGGTCAGGAGGGTTTCTTGGCTTTGTTAAGGAGTCCTAATCCCTTTCTAATCATGCTTTAACCTATGATTAAGCCTTTAAAAAGGCCCTGAGACGTAACAGAGGGATGGGTGGTTGTTTTCTCGCCGAAGGCCGTACGAACCGTGGAGAGAGAGAGAGAGGCGAGGGCGCTGTGAGAGAAGGAGCAGGAGGCTCCTGGACAGCGGTCGCCAGGCTCTTCAGGGGTTCAGGGGGTCTCCAAGAGAGAGAGAGCTTTTGTGAGGGAAACTTTATGTGAGAGAGAATTGGGTGTACAAGGGTTGAGGGTGAGGTCTCCTCTTGTAAAATTTTCTTTTCATAGTGAAGTTTGCATGCCCCGTGGAGGCGAGCCCTTTTGTGGCTGATCCACGTATTTTGATTGTTTTTCCTTTTGTTTTGTTTCTTCTTTCTTCCTGCTGCATCGCGTGGTACTGAAAGGATCTTGGGAGGTGGTGTCCTGGCCAGACATCCACCCAACAAGTGGTATCAGAGCCAGGTTGGTACAAGGACGCAGATTGCAGTGGTGGTGAGCAAGACTGAAGATGGAGAAAACAGGAACAATCAGGATGGAGATCAACAAGTTTGATGGTAAGAGCAATTTCTCCTTGTGGCAGGCAAGGGTGAAGGACGTGCTCATCCAACAGGGGTTGATCGAAGCTCTCTTGTGCGATGAGAAACCGACCACCATGGAGGTGCGGGATTGGAAACGGCTACAGATGCAGGCGGTGAGTACCATCCGCATGTACCTGGCGGATGAGGTGGTGATCCATGTGCTGAGCGAGACTTCCCCGACGGTGCTGTGGTCGAAGCTCGAGGAGTTGTACATGACGAAGTCTCTCACCAACACTCTTTTCCTCTGGAGGCAGTTTTACCAACTGCGGATGACTGAGGGACAGAGCGTGCAGGAGCATCTGAGCCACTTCCAGAAGATCCTCACCGACCTTCTCAGCGTTAGCGAGAACGTTGAGGAGAAGACCAGGGCGCTGGTTTTGCTGGCGTCGCTTCCTTCTTCGTACGAGTCCTTGGTGACTGCTCTTCTAGTGGGGAAGAGCACTATCAAGATGGATGAGGTCACCGCGGCGATACTCCAGAACGAGGTTCTCAGGAGGGAGAACCCAGCTTCGAGCTCAGGTGGCGATAGCTCAGCTTTGGTGGCTTCTGGAGGTGCAGGAGGCGGTAGACGGAGCGACAGGAGATCGCATCGAGGGCGGTCTAAGTCCAGGAGGGACTTGAGCAAAACCAAGTGTTACCGGTGTGAGGAGTTGGGGCATCTAGCCAGAGATTGCCCTCAACTGAAAAATCGGACGGTGGCTGCTGTAGCGACGGCCGGCAGTGATTCAGATGGAGATGTCCTGGAGATATCTGACGAGGTATCTACTTCTTCCCAGCAGTGGATATTAGATTCTGCATGCCCCTATCATGTGTGTTGCAGAGAGGAGCAGTTTGACTCCCTGGAGAACAGTGAGAGCACTGTATATCTGCCGAATGGATCGAGCTGTGCGATCAGAGGCATTGGGACGGTCAGCTGGAGGACACATGACGGTGCAGTGAGGAGATTGGGGGAGGTCCGATACATACCCGATTTCAGGCGGAATCTTATCTCACTTAGCAGACTGGATTCGAGAGGCTATAGGACGGTAGCTGGTGGAGGAATCCTGAGGGTGCTACGCGGCGATAGGATTGTGCTGGAGGGGAAGAAGGGGAGCAGAGGACATTATTACCTGGCAGGGAGCCCAGTGCGAGGTGGAGCATCGGGAGCCAGGTGGAGCCCAGAGCGAGGTGGAGCTCCAGGAGGTGGATCGGGCACGAGACAGGAGACTCGGGAGGACGAGAGGCGACGTCGCAAGGTAAGATTCCTATTGCCGCAGGATGATGCCCCGAGCAAGTCTCAGGTCAGGAGGAGCACAGCATACGACGGAGATGGGATCGAGCAGCCTGGCTTGACTCCCATGTTTGCCCATCCATGATCAGCAGGCGATTGCCCCAGGGCATGGGGGCGAGGAGATCCAGAAGCTCTCGGAGTTTGGAGGAGGCCGAATATCGAGTCGAGGTGGAGATTGTTAGGATTTGACGCCTCGAGATTCAGCCCACATTGAGCCCACAGCGAGGTTCGCGGCGAAAAACGGAGTCCAACGAGACCAAGATCACCTGAAACGGAGCTCGGATGGAGGAGATACGAGCTTTCGAAGATGGCACGAAAACCGAGGTGGCGGAGGACCGCCGGCGACCGGCGGCAGCGGCGCGGCTGCAGGCGGCGACGCGCGGGACCCGCGTCCCAGGCCCGCGTGGGATGCGGGACCCAGGCCCGCGCGGGACGCGCGACCCAGGCCTGCGCGGGACGCGCGTCCCGGGCCCAGGCCCGCGCGGGACACGCGACCCAGGCCCAGGCCCGCGCGGGACGCGCGACCCAGCGGCCTGCTGGCCCATCCCCTGTCCACCGTGGACCGGGTGGTCCACGGCGCGGTCTGCGGACCGCGTGGGCGTTTCCCACGCGATTCTCGCGGTCCACGGCACTATTCCGTGGACCGGAGCGCGATCGGATGGCCCAGAGAGCTCCCGGTCTTGATCCGACGGTCAGGAGGGTTTCTTGGCTTTGTTAAGGAGTCCTAATCCCTTTCTAATCATGCTTTAACCTATGATTAAGCCTTTAAAAAGGCCCTGAGACGTAACAGAGGGATGGGTGGTTGTTTTCTCGCCGAAGGCCGTACGAACCGTGGAGAGAGAGAGAGAGAGGCGAGGGCGCTGTGAGAGAAGGAGCAGGAGGCTCCTGGACAGCGGTCGCCAGGCTCTTCAGGGGTTCAGGGGGTCTCCAAGAGAGAGAGAGCTTTTGTGAGGGAAACTTTATGTGAGAGAGAATTGGGTGTACAAGGGTTGAGGGTGAGGTCTCCTCTTGTAAAATTTTCTTTTCATAGTGAAGTTTGCATGCCCCGTGGAGGCGAGCCCTTTTGTGGCTGATCCACGTATTTTGATTGTTTTTCCTTTTGTTTTGTTTCTTCTTTCTTCCTGCTGCATCGCGTGGTACTGAAAGGATCTTGGGAGGTGGTGTCCTGGCCAGACATCCACCCAACAAGTGGTATCAGAGCCAGGTTGGTACAAGGACGCAGATTGCAGTGGTGGTGAGCAAGACTGAAGATGGAGAAAACAGGAACAATCAGGATGGAGATCAACAAGTTTGATGGTAAGAGCAATTTCTCCTTGTGGCAGGCAAGGGTGAAGGACGTGCTCATCCAACAGGGGTTGATCGAAGCTCTCTTGTGCGATGAGAAACCGACCACCATGGAGGTGCGGGATTGGAAACGGCTACAGATGCAGGCGGTGAGTACCATCCGCATGTACCTGGCGGATGAGGTGGTGATCCATGTGCTGAGCGAGACTTCCCCGACGGTGCTGTGGTCGAAGCTCGAGGAGTTGTACATGACGAAGTCTCTCACCAACACTCTTTTCCTCTGGAGGCAGTTTTACCAACTGCGGATGACTGAGGGACAGAGCGTGCAGGAGCATCTGAGCCACTTCCAGAAGATCCTCACCGACCTTCTCAGCGTTGGCGAGAACGTTGAGGAGAAGACCAGGGCGCTGGTTTTGCTGGCGTCGCTTCCTTCTTCGTACGAGTCCTTGGTGACTGCTCTTCTAGTGGGGAAGAGCACTATCAAGATGGATGAGGTCACCGCGGCGATACTCCAGAACGAGGTTCTCAGGAGGGAGAACCCAGCTTCGAGCTCAGGTGGCGATAGCTCAGCTTTGGTGGCTTCTGGAGGTGCAGGAGGCGGTAGACGGAGCGACAGGAGATCGCATCGAGGGCGGTCTAAGTCCAGGAGGGACTTGAGCAAAACCAAGTGTTACCGGTGTGAGGAGTTGGGGCATCTAGCCAGAGATTGCCCTCAACTGAAAAATTGGACGGTGGCTGCTGTAGCGACGGCCGGCAGTGATTCAGATGGAGATGTCCTGGAGATATCTGACGAGGTATCTACTTCTTCCCAGCAGTGGATATTAGATTCTGCATGCCCCTATCATGTGTGTTGCAGAGAGGAGCAGTTTGACTCCCTGGAGAACAGTGAGAGCACTGTATATCTGCCGAATGGATCGAGCTGTGCGATCAGAGGCATTGGGACGGTCAGCTGGAGGACACATGACGGTGCAGTGAGGAGATTGGGGGAGGTCCGATACATACCCGATTTCAGGCGGAATCTTATCTCACTTAGCAGACTGGATTCGAGAGGCTACAGGACGGTAGCTGGTGGAGGAATCCTGAGGGTGCTACGCGGCGATAGGATTGTGCTGGAGGGGAAGAAGGGGAGCAGAGGACATTATTACCTGGCAGGGAGCCCAGTGCGAGGTGGAGCATCGGGAGCCAGGTGGAGCCCAGAGCGAGGTGGAGCTCCAGGAGGTGGATCGGGCACGAGACAGGAGACTCGGGAGGACAAGAGGCGACGTCGCAAGGTAAGATTCCTATTGCCGCAGGATGATGCCCCGAGCAGGTCTCAGGTCAGGAGGAGCACAGCATACGACGGAGATGGGATCGAGCAGCCTGGCTTGACTCCCATGTTTGCCCATCCATGATCAGCAGGCGATTGCCCCAGGGCATGGGGGCGAGGAGATCCAGAAGCTCTCGGAGTTTGGAGGAGGCCGAATATCGAGTCGAGGTGGAGATTGTTAGGATTTGACGCCTCGAGATTCAGCCCACATTGAGCCCACAGCGAGGTTCGCGGCGAAAAACGGAGTCCAACGAGACCAAGATCACCTGAAACGGAGCTCGGATGGAGGAGATACGAGCTTTCGAAGATGGCACGAAAACCGAGGTGGCGGAGGACCGCCGGCGACCGGCGGCAGCGGCGCGGCTGCAGGCGGCGGCGCGCGGGACGCGCGTCCCAGGCCCGCGTGGGATGCGGGACCCAGGCCCAGGCCCGCGCGGGACGCGCGACCCAGCGGCCTGCTGGCCCATCCCCTGTCCACCGTGGACCGGGTGGTCCACGGCGCGGTCTGCGGACCGCGTGGGAACGCCCACGCGATTCTCGCGGTCCACGGCACTATTCCGTGGACCGGAGCGCGATCGGATGGCCCAGAGAGCTCCCGGTCTTGATCCGACGGTCAGGAGGGTTTCTTGGCTTTGTTAAGGAGTCCTAATCCCTTTCTAATCATGCTTTAACCTATGATTAAGCCTTTAAAAAGGCCCTGAGACGTAACAGAGGGATGGGTGGTTGTTTTCTCGCCGAAGGCCGTACGAACCGTGGAGAGAGAGAGAGAGAGGCGAGGGCGCTGTGAGAGAAGGAGCAGGAGGCTCCTGGACAGCGGTCGCCAGGCTCTTCAGGGGTTCAGGGGGTCTCCAAGAGAGAGAGAGCTTTTGTGAGGGAAACTTTATGTGAGAGAGAATTGGGTGTACAAGGGTTGAGGGTGAGGTCTCCTCTTGTAAAATTTTCTTTTCATAGTAAAGTTTGCATGCCCCGTGGAGGCGAGCCCTTTTGTGGCTGATCCACGTATTTTGATTGTTTTTCCTTTTGTTTTGTTTCTTCTTTCTTCCTGCTGCATCGCGTGGTACTGAAAGGATCTTGGGAGGTGGTGTCCTGGCCAGACATCCACCCAATAATTGTCACTTGAGCAGTGCTCAAGTTTCACTTTTTTTTTTTTTGGACAGTGCTGTAGCTAATTGCTGTTTTACTTCCGGTAAAACATAGCCCAGATATTTCTCATCCAATATCTGCCATGCACTTGTTGTGGTTAGATTTATGCATGGTTTGATCCATTTTACTGTTCAAGATCACTAAAACAACACATGCTTTTGGACATGTTTGATTTGTCGCATTTATGCGACAAAACATGCACATCAAGCTTGTCTGTTGTGGTAGCAGAAAGTGAGAATTTTAGTATTTGTTTAGTTTTGTGCTCTGGTATGTAAGAACTGCACTAAACTTAATGATATTTAAATATGAAAAGCAATACTCTTTCATGTGTGGAAATCTCATTATTCTAGTGACATAAGCGAAAATGCACAAGGAAATATTTCACTAGATCTATCAGATAACAACAGAGTCTACCTTCCACAATAATTACAGTAGATATAGTTAATAATAATAAAAAAGAGCAATCTAGCATATTTTTTTTGTTAAGAAAAACTCCACCGATAATGCCTTCATTGTATTTCATAATCTAAATAAAACTTAAAGAAAATAATAAAGATTATAGATTCCAGTACATATGATAAAAACCATTAAACGGTCAAGAAACCTCTATGAGAGTCCTGCAGACTCTTAGTTCGGGCTAGAGTTGTATTAGATTCTTTGTGGAAAAATAGCATTTGCTTATTTTTCTTTTTAGAAAAAATAAAAAGAGATTTCGATACATATGACAAATATTATTCAACAGTCCATGAATCTCTACCAGATTCCTCCAGATCCTTGACATGGGCACTGACTTGAATTTTTCCCATTGGAGGGATGGTTCAAATTGTGGAACCATATAAAGTTTCAAACTGCAATTCTGCTTCAGATTGTTATATGATTGCGAAATCCCTGGGAAACCTGGCGGCTGTGATCTTGGTTCATGGAGTTCGGAGACAGACCGACCAATGAATGCATGGGTGACCAGAGGAGCTATCGATGATGTTGGGTCAATCAAGAACCGAAGTTACCGAACTGAACCAAACCAGCTTCATTTTGATCTCATTGCTATCGGATAATTCATGTTCTCATTGTTTGCTTTTAAAAAGTTGTGGTTCCCCGTCCCAATGTGGCATTTGGGCCCACAAAACAGTTTAGTGAGAAAGAGGTCAATGTGGCATTTGGGCCCACAAAACAGTTTAGTGAGAAAGACAACCTCTCTCTCTTCGTGAGAAGAGGCGGAAAATTCTTTGTCCACCGCTTCCGACGGAGAAAAACTGAGATGGAGCACACTGTTTCACTGGATTAGATCATATAACATAATTAATAATGAAGACTACACCGATTTTCAATATCATAGAAATTTAATGTAATTTAATTTTTTTTTTTAAAAATCTAACAAAAATATTCTTGTCTTCGAAAACGTCATCTTTTACTCTATTTTACTCATACTTGATCAAGATGTTATAAATAATAACAAGACGTTATAACAATTAATAAGATGTCATAAAAAATGATAGAGCATAATGAGAACCAACAAAATATCATAGAGAATAATAATAAGTGATAATAACCAATAGGATGTTATAAAAAGCAATAATCAATAAAAAATTATAAAAAGTAATTGGATGTCATATACTTGATATGATATCTTGTGTCAGTAATATTACTTTTTAGTAATTATTCATAAATAATAATAGAACATCACGATAATTAACAGGATATCATAGAAAATAATGAGACATCATGAGAACCAACAACATATCGTAGAGAATAACAGGAGGTGAAAATAATCAATAGGATGTCATGAAAAGCAATAACCAATAGGATGTTATAAAAAATAATAGGATGTCATATGCTTGATTTGATATCCTATATCGGTAATATTATTTTTCGATAATTATTCATAAAATACAAATGAATGTCATATCGTTCTTATGATGTTCTGCTATTTTCTATGACATTTTGTTAGTTATTATGATGTCCTATTATTATATATAACATCCTGACCAAGAATGAGCAAAATAGAGTAAAAGACGGCATTTTAGAGGAAAAAGACATTTCATTATAAAGAATTAAAAAAAAAAAAAAAAAAAAAGCTGAACTGCACTAAATCTGTGCAATGTTGGAATCCGATGCAGCTCCGTTACTAATTGCACTATGCGGCTCAATCTGGTGAAATGGTGCGCTCCATCTTAATTTTTCTCCACCGAAGGCGGTGGACAAAGCATTTCTGGAGAAAAGGGATGGCAAAGCCCACCAAACGATGTCATGGGATTAAGTAGACAAGATCAAAGGGGGACAAAATAAAGTAGAAAAAGGGGAGAGAAAGCCAAGCTGAAGGAGATCAAAATCTAGACTAAATCTCAGCACATCATTTCTTGTAGCAGTAATTTAACCAACATCTGCACTACCTCACGAGAGAACATAGACTGGTTGCTATTCTAATTCGGAGCAGCAAGGTGGTTTTGGAGATGCTAATGACAGAATCAGCAAAGTCGCTGGGCTCGTGTATTAGCAGGCAAGGCTCTGCATCCACCTCAACTAATCATCAAAAATAAATCAATCAATAAATAAGATGTAAGGGAGGCTTAGCATGAGGAATGGATGGATACCTACCTGACCAGCTTACATGGAGGGTCCCTGGAATTCATATAAAAGTCAGCAGAATGCAATTAAGCCTGTAGACCCAGCTCCTCAGACCAGAAATTTAATTTGGTCATAACATAGATGTAGTCCAGTCTACTTCCATGGGAAAATGGTTATCAGCTTGCCTGCTTGGATGACCTAGAGATTTTGCCAATACTTTGCTAATTGCTGGTATGACACTTTCCTGGCACATGGTTTTGGAGTTTGACAACCTCATGAGTACTTTGCTGCTAAAAGAGACATTTGTGGCAATAGAAAAGGCTCTCTGTCTCTCTCTCATCAGATATGATCTTTTTGTTTTTTTTTTTAAAAAGGAGCATCCATTAGGTGATCATGATCCCATCAATCAAGAATATTAATAATAAGTTTAATAAAATATGTATATCATTACAATATTTATACTTTTCAGAGGGGCCATTCTTAAACTTACACCTCTACCGAAATTAATGCAAAGGCATACAGAAGCAAAGAAAGTTATCGCCAAATAACAATGCAGAGTAGCAAAATTCAAAGAAGCACCTTCGTGCTAACAAGTGATGTTATATTCTTATAATTAATAGTCATATGGAATCGATATGGAGTGCAAGTATTTCAACCAAATCTAATGCATCTGTCTGATTCAATCATATCAAATTAAGCAAAATGTTAAAAGACAACAGCAATAATGGAATGTTAAGACATCCACGCCATGAAATCCATACCAAACCGAAACAATCAAATAATCAGGTCAGCTGATTGCCAACACTTCGATTGCACCAAAATGAATGATCAATGAACTGTATCATATGCATTGCCAGCGGCTGGTCACAAAATCAGAAAATGACTGCCATCAAAATGGAAAGAGAGTTCCGTACAAAAATAATGGTAGGACATCAATATTCCAATGTTACAAAAGAATGGCCTACGTAAGCAGAAACACTAGGCCTAATAATGAAACGCTGTCAGTCAAAAATTGACAAGGTAAATAGGACATTTGGAAGAAAAATTAACAGGATAATATTCTCTCTTTATATATATATATATATATAAACAAATATTTGTTGTTCCAGACTATCATTTTGTCACATAGTAATAAGAAGGTAAATTATAAAAAAAAAAAAAAAAGAAAATGGTTTACAATAATACCAACAATAAGCAATGAATTACAAGGAGGTATCATATTCAGCGAGAATTGCCATGCAGAAATGCCTTCTTGGGAGGTAAAGTGCCATCTGGAGTAATTGGACAGCTGAAAGATTCAGAACTTCATCCACCATTTGGATCCCAAAGGAGTTTCCGACTAACTGGTGGTGCAAATCCAGGAATATCACGAATATCCTTATTATGTGGGTTCACAATCTGGACATTTGAAAAACGAGGATTTAGCAATTGATGAATATGATTCCAAAAGAAACTTTGTACCCCCAATGAGGCAGATCCAAAACCCATCATAATTTTTATGATGAAATTAGTCTAGTCTTTGATATTTTCCACTATAAATATAGTTCTGGAATTCCATGTGCCTTTTTAGCATTTAAAAGAAACATGCCATGACGCTAATAGGAGTTAATTGTTTCCATGATATGCAGGGATGAAAACAGGCCAGGCCAAGCCATGCTACACCCATAAATGAGACTGGACTGTAATTTTTCCTCAGGCTTCAGCCCAGGCTTAGGCCTGAAAATTTTAGAAAATCCAGGCCTGAGTTCGACTTGAGCCCAGGCCTCAGGCCCAACTTGAACTCAAGCCAGCTGACTTAAATCAGCCTATGTGGACCAAAAATTGGGCTGACCCAATTTGGCCCGATTGAGATTATATGCTAGTGACTTGGGCAAAGTTTGTTAAAATTGCATTTTAACCATAAGCATCCTCAAATCTCTCTAAATCCATCAAACTAAGAAATTGGCTATGTTCTGTAAACGCATACGGACATACATATGAGTTTCAATACATTTAATGATTCCCGAGGATATGGAAAGAAAACCATTGTAATAGATTTCAGATATGGTTCGGGCTTGGTTTCAGGCCTAGTTCGGGCTCAGGCTCAAGCCATGCCAAATATCTACTCAAGCACCCAGTCCAAAATGTCAACAGGCTCTAAATTTTAAGCACAAACCCTATCCAAATTGATTTGAGCCTAGCCCATAGCTAGCCCCAAAGTCGGCGTAGCCTGACAGGCCTCAGACAAGTCTGGGCCCACTTCCAGCTCTAACAATATGAAGAAAATCAGAAAATCATTCAATATAAGAACTTGGAATGAACCAAAGTGAATTGATATGTCGGAACACAGTACTTGCCAAATACAAAATTTAGTTCCATTTTCTTCCATAAGTGATGGCACCATATTCACAGCGACTAAGCTTGCAAAACAACAGGAATAGCAGAAGCCAGCATATACTATGATTTCAAGATAAGCATTCATTCTATGAACTATTTAAAGCAAAGATAAAAATTACCAGTGCATAAAATTAAATATCAATCATTTTTTGTCTAAATTTCAATTCTTTCATATGACTCATTAGTTACAGCATCATCTCATTATAAAGAAATCAGGTAGTAGAACAGCATCATACTAAGGTTGTTTTGGTGATACAAGTTTCGCATGAAAATAGAAAGACTAGATCAGCTCCACAGATCCACGGGATCAAGATGGGCTGAGTTGAGACACAAAAGCATAACAGCATGCCTAAATCTGTAACAGATAGTCCAGAATATGAAGTCTGGTTAGGCAAGGACAATGCCTTGTATCAGAAAGGTATGGGTTTGGGCTGTGAGAACAGCCTGCATATGAGTTCCAATCTTAACAAAAAGATTATGTAAATCTTAACTGGTTTACTGTTACGTGGATCCAAATGTCTTAGCAAAATTATGTATCAACAGGTTCAACAGTAAAATCTTAACAAAAGAGAAAAGGAAAGTCGGCAAGAGAAGCTTCAAAATTTAACAAGCAAATGATATGTTCACCTTTACAATAATGATCGCTATCACTCCAATCACTATAAGGAAGAGCAAAGCCATTATACAACGGTCAGTAGCAACCTAAGAAAAAGGTTATTAATATGAGAGAAGAGAGACACTACAGACTTAGAAAATCAGATAAGAAGTCCAAGTTTTTGAGAAACTAACCGATCTACCAATTTCCTTCACCAGTTGAGATGCCTTCTTGATGGAAAAATGGATTGAATCTAGTTCGTTAACAATCCTATTCATTTGTTCAGTCTGACAAAATTTATGAGATATAAGAATGTGAATCATATTGTTAGCTGAATTGGAACTCACAAAAAGAAATTGTCTAGATTTAAGGCTGAGGTGGGAAGCTACGGTTATCAAATCATGATAAATAACACACCTGTGCATTGAGAGCAGCTGCAGTCTCTGCACCAACATTAACGGTGTCTTCCACAACCTGTAATCCACAACCAGAAAGTTGCTGATTACATCCAGAAATAAAAGAACTTTAGATTGGAGGTATGTCCACCAAAACAAAGGGAATCACTGGTATCATACAGGTTCTACACTCAGTAGAGCTGCTTGGTTTCATTTTTAATGTTAGCAGGATAATTATATATTCTGGACTGTCAGGTTCTCAATGACAAATAGTCATGCACCATTTTCATAATGGAAATATATAGAAGGTACATCTTCTAGAGATATCAAAAGTAGGAAGCTATCAAATATAACAATCTCCGCTACTAAAACAAAGAATTGGTTTAGCGACCATTGGAGGAAGCATAGCAGTATCCATAAATTAGCAGTTTACAGCACCTTAACTTTGTTGCTCAAAGTAAAATGAAGAGGCATACTAACATGCCTGAATGATACTAAAAGAGGTATGATGAAACAAAAATATGCTATATAGCATGCTCCAATATCTGCACTTTATGTAACTTCATATTCCCAAGATGAGGTCATAGAAATTAATAACACTGACATGTAAGACTAGACAATGTAAGAGATAGGTAAAACCACATTAAACCGTATTGCATGAATTGATGGAGATGTCATTGACATCAATATAGTAACATGTAAAGGATGTAAACGGAATTGTATATTAAATTTAGGTAGGTCAAAAGGACTTAATAGAAAAGGAAAGACATAAATACTTGTCTTGGAGGTGAAGGAAAATTTATGCCAATATTGATACTTTGGCATACAAAGGTTATAGAGTAAAATCAAACAACTAAAATAAGGTTGACCGGTTCTCCATTTGCAGCAGAAAAAAGGCAAAAGAACATTAAATGAAAACTCTTGCAATTAGCATTTCTTCAACCAAATTTATAGCTACTGAAAGTTAACATTCACCTTCCAAATCACCTTAAAGGTAGACCATGTTTTTAAAATGATAAGAAAATGAGTAACAGGAAAGAGACTGCAACTCCGGTGATGTTGCATTATTATGTAGTAACCTAGGCAACTCAGTTAGGCAGCATGCTGTACACCATACTATTTGTAAAACTTGTAGCATAAGAAAACCTGGAAAGGACTGCCAACTACAATCTTTTGATCAGTTACATAATAAAATTTGGAGGAAAATCTAACCTTCTTTGACCTTTCAATTGCTTGATCTGTCTCATCCATCATTTGGTGTCCAGTGTCCATTAGCTGTTGATTGGTCATAGCTGCAAACAGCATGTCACATTAGAAATTATAGATCACATTAAACTTCTTACATTAGAATTATTCTTGTGTCCAGAAAAATGATTAAAAATAAAATTAATGAAGTTATGAAAAATGCGGCAAATTTTAAGAAATGGACAGTCGACTTTGACGTCAATGTTTGTGGAAATGCATGCCTAAAAGCAAGGAGCCTAATAATTCAACAAAGACAACTTTTTCTTGAGCAGTTTTAATTAGATTGGTTTTGTATAATCTCATTCATCTAGGTTTCTCATTGTCATTATCATGATTTAGATGATTTCCTCCAATAATTGGAGAAGGTAGAAACTGGAGTTTCAGAACCACCTGATTTCAAAAGACATAACTTGAGACATACTTTCTAATTGCATGTTGTATAACCACCTGATTAGCATAAAAAACTTCTTTTAAACCCTATTGGAGCAGTAATGCTGTGAAATTAGCAGCATAGGCAATACAATCTTCAGTGATACTGGACTGGATCTTATAGGTGTTTTACAATCACACGCACTTTCCAGCTGAAACTTATTTTCATCTTGATTTTAAGTAGCTTAAATGTAATTTGTCTATTTGAAAATGCATGTGCCAGGATAACAAAAGAACTTACTTGATGCTAACATAACCTTTTCATCACCAACCCCATCTCCACCACCAGGACCATCAAATAGATCAACTCTTTTATTTTCAAGACTATTTGCATGCCTGTGGTTCCATAAACAAGAGTATCTAAATTAAATTTAACAAAATCAGACAAGGTTTTCTGGTGTGTTTGTAGATTGGAAACGAAAATAATAATTGAAAATCAACTTTCTAGGACACATAGGAAATGATAGTGGTATGAGTGGACTGCCAAAATTTGCTGATGACACTAAAAATTGCAATTTGGCAAGACAACAGATATGTTCAAGAATGAGAAATGAAATGATATATCTAGGCATCTGAAAAGAGCTTAACGTTTGATTGATGGTAAACTTGCAGCAATATTTCATAAAATAAAATTAAAAAGGCAAGCACAAGGAGGTAAAATCATCTATTTCCACACAAATTATCAGAGTAAATCAAACATGAAAAGGATCAACCTTCAAACCACCCCCCCTCCCTCAAAATAAGTAATAATATACATCTTATTACTATAATTTCCATTAATTTCCCATACTTTCTTCTGTTTAATTTCTTCAAAACTATCTAGTAGCATCCGTAGAACTGAATTCCATATGATTAGATGAACTGGCCAAAGTTTCAAACTCTAGCCACTTCAATAAAGCTCTACGACTGGAAAGACCAGCAAAGAACATATCTCGTCCATAAATTAGGTATCAACAGTCTTCTCAACCAATACTGTATTTCCAGATGCAACAAATAGTTAATCATCTAACTGGGCAGTACATAAATAGAACAAGAAATATTAAAAATACTATTAGATTTTCAAACACCAGAAGAAAAGAGAACAGAATAAGATTGACTTGTTCATGGAGAAGAAAGAGATAAATTACAAATAAAAAGGGAAATCTTTAGCTGAATTTTTTTAGGAATAAGAACATTTTTGAGGAATAAAAGTTAGCCAAGTGTACAACAAAAATGATGTATGGAACAACTGAAGCACAGAGTTAGTATCCCATATCAGGGCAGCAAGGATAGACCTTGAAGAAAAATTGACAAAAAAATTATATCGAGTGGAAAACCAAAAGCATTGCTGGAAATGCAACTAAATTCGATATCCGATTGTAGTTTAATGCCATAACCTCAAGAACAACAACATTCTATAATATATTCTTCCACCATCCATAGAAGTCAGCAAATATTACTTTCAAGGATAAGATATTGTTATTTTATTTTCTATGATCCCATGCAAGGAACTAAACTCCAAAACTGAAAGCCTTCAACTCATGAGTGGGATGGCCATAAAAGAACCAATAATTATATTGATATAGAATAAATAATTACATTATACCAATATTTGTTAGACTATTGTATATAATGTATAGTATAATGTAGAGTACGTTTAAAATAATATAATAAGTGATCAAAATAATGAACTTAAATGTTATGCTGATAATGTAATAAATAATATTATTGTAATTTTACATTTTAACATATGATAATTATATTAGATGCACCAGAATAAAAAGATTATATTATAGTAACAATGTAATATGAATATTGTTCTGTCAATTGTATTAAAAGTAAGTAAACAATTTACTGTTTCCAAATGGTGCAACTTTATTAGGTCAGCTGTGGGGTCATGACACTTCTAACATTTAAGAACCAGTGAAAAGTAAAAAAAGCACTGGCAGTTGTTACTTGCCTGCATCCAAAAAAAAAAAAGCTTTTTCCAACAGAAATGCAAGCAAGACAAGCAGACAGTTACAAATTAAGTTCCAGCTTTTCTTATTGAAACTTAAATTGCAGGAAGTGGAACCTCACGTAACTAAATGTCCCTAAATCATCCCAGAATTAACACCAACAAGAAAAAATCCTAATATGTCGTCAAAAAAAGAGATACATTAGGAAGATTAATTATCCCATATATGAGAAATACCTGGAAAGATAACAAAAC
Source organism: Elaeis guineensis (assembly GCF_000442705.2). Lineage (NCBI taxonomy): Eukaryota > Viridiplantae > Streptophyta > Magnoliopsida > Arecales > Arecaceae > Elaeis > Elaeis guineensis. The sequence continues at coordinate 14,973,285 of NC_026004.2, read as the reverse complement.
AAGCTAACGAATGGATAATCCTATTTGCTATCTAGGAGTATAAACTATTATAATAAGAGAATTTTATTACAGGAGATTTCTGGAAACAAAAATGATAAACCAATTCTCCAAGGAGGAACAGTTGAGTCCCCCACCCCAACCAAAAAAAAAAAAAAAATTCCTACTTCAGTGTCACAATTATACACTACTTTTTGCCTATGTCCAGCCAATTTCCCACTCAAGGAAGGAAAGGAACCATTGAGGGAAAGAAAAGATAATCTCCCCAGTGATAAGTTTAAGTTTAAAAGAGTCAGAATATCTTAACTTTCCATCATTGCTGTTGTGTATAAAGCAGACAAAACCACATCATCCTCCTAACTCCATCAATTCTAACCATTCAGGCTATTAGTTCCCCAGCATCGGCAACAGGGAATGTATCATTCATAAGAACGAGCTCAATGCATGAGGTGTTTTTTTCAATGCATCCAAACTGAAGCTATTCATTTGCACCCAATTGCTATCTGTCATGTATAACATAGTTTGAATTTGCAGTATATTATCTTTCCATTCTTGCTGTTGCATACAGATCCACCACAAACAAACATTAAACCATGTACCATTCGCTCTTAACACCTCTTGTCTCCATCTATTTCAGCCATTAGTTTCTCAAGAGAATGTCACTCACAGCATAGGGCTAACCACATAAGGTGGTCGTTTAGATGCATGCAAATTGAAACTACTTGACCATGGCCAATCACTATCCATGATGTACACCATAGTTCGAGCTTACACTAGCCAAAAGGTGAAAAGTGATAGCAGCATATATGAGAGTCCTGATTCCAGTCATCATATGGATTTGCTCAAGCCTGTCATTCCCATCATGTTTTTTATTGGGTTGGACTGAGAGGAGGCGTGACAAGAGATGTTATGGTCTTCTACATTAGCTATACTCTTCAATTTAGCCTAGAGTACCTGCACCCATCTTTGTACTTAAAAATGATTATTGGTAATGAGACTTACACAACTACATAAGAAATACTTAAACACTGAAAGGATCCAATGCTTAGAAACATACCCACAGCAGATGCACAAACCCCTGTCGACGTATTATAGATGGTCTCTAAAAGCGTATTATTGCTTCCCCTATAAATACAACAGTGCTGCATGTGCTTTGCAAGTGAGGTGAAAAGGAAGTGCCAAGTGGTTGGGGCTAGAAAGACTTACACAATAAAAGAGACAAAAGCTGATAGGGTTCACAAATATATGGTATCCATGGCCAAAATATTTAAATGCAGAGAAGTCCAAAGAAGAAAAGTGCAAAAGGCCTCAGAGTCTAACAGTCAGCTAGACTCCAAGTCTTTTCACACAATCCACATAATAGGTCCACATCATTGAAAAAAATTAAATAAAATCATGGAAACAAAAGGACGTAACACTCTTATCATAAGATTTGCAACTAACAAGGTTACTTTAAACCTTCAAATACCCCTCTTTTTTTTCTTTCTTTTTTTTTGATTCTTAGATACCTCTCAAAATATTAAGAACTATTATTATACTTTCAAATGAATGCTCAAATGTCAAAAGGTAGATTTAGCTATCATACATTACACCAGCATATAGAGTTCCTACAATGTGATTTAATTGCTATGTGGTTCTCATCTCTAGACATTATCATCTTCAACATTCAGCCTCATGGCTTCGAATGCTAATTAAAAGATTAATCTTGTAGATTGTATCAATTAACTTCTTACAAGAATGGTGTAGAATGCCTAAAAAGTATCCTAGCCACCAGTTAAACAAGAACTGATGAACAAAGGATCACAAGCAAGTCCCAAAAGGACAAAAGAAAAAGAAACTCAGAATCACCAGAGAAGATATCCTTCTGTCTTAGTATTTTCCCACTATTCTAGAGCAATACATCAAATAAAACTTAAGACTCTTTGCTCATCTAAGATACTAAAGAACATCTTTCCAGAGAGCAGATCTTCATGATCATCACCTTTTTTCCATCAAGATGGGGTCAGTTGTGGAGTACAACTTTGAGTACATGAGGCTCTGCCTTAAAATCAGATCACAATCTAAGGTCCCAAGTTCAACTTCCCCCCTAGTTCTCTTTATGTTTCTTTGTTTCAGTTCTCCTTATCTACAGAAAGCAAAAGTTGGTCTTTCCAAGTTCATTATCAGAGTATTCATAGCAAGAGCATGGGAACCAATAACAGAATGCAGAGCAGATACAGAAGTATGAATGTTCATATACAAATACATGCATAAATGCAAGAGATGCTCCACTGTATAAAAAAGTAAACAAATTAGAAACTAAGATAAAAACTCACTGCTTCTTGAGAGCAACATATGAATTCAGTTCTTTTATCTGAAAAAGGCATGCTTCAATACAGTTAGGTGATCAATGTGCAAGGAAGTGTAAAATAAAAGGCACAAATTAAACCAAAGTTGCCAATAGTACCATTGACTGTTTCTTTTCATTGAGCTTTTTGTTGGCATCCTGAGTATTTCTGCTCTCCACTTCCTTCATCACTCTTTCAAATTCCTTGATAAGCCTAGAAAAACACCAACGTGCACAATCAAAAATCAGCAAAAGACAATTATTGCATACTAATAACTTAGCATAACTCTCTTTTTCTGGTAATTAGCATCATTTGCATGCATTCTGCAGTATTTGAAATGCACCATCATCAGTTTCGGACAAAATCATGATGAAAACAATATAACGAGAAATTCATTACCATACACACAACAGAGGACATGTAAATGATATGGCTGAGAATTATGCACGGCGATACACAACAATAGATTTCTCTGAAAATAAGCTTTTTATTGTACTCCACTAGTAAAATTAGCTTCCCTGATGAGCTTTACAAAGTATACAACCTTTTAATACTCTGCCACCGTAAATTCTGACCATTGAAGCTCGACATTCACATTTACCATTACAAATCAGTAATACAGACAGTGATTTGTGGGTTCTGACTTGCATATTCAACTAGAAAGTTTCTAACATCCGTAGCAAAAGTGCAACTAAATTATCAAGAAAACAAAAAGTACTTAAGTAATGGCAACTTCTTTTTTTTTGCTTAAATAAAAGAATAGGAATGAAACAAAAAAAAAAAAAATGCAATGAAAGCTCCAAATTTTGCATAACTATGTAAAGCTCCAAATTTTGCACAACTATGTATCGCATAGAAGAGATTCATAAACATTTACCTCTTGCATTCCCGCATTTTATCAGTAAGTTCTTCCAACTGCCTACTTCGTCGATTTGGGTCTTTGATTTTCTCCAATTTCTGAAATCCATTTCTGTTGGCAACGCCATAAGCACAAATTACTCAATGCACCACAATGGGCTGTCCAAGAATCTCTAGTATTAGTTTCACACTAAGTTTCCTTAGTTGATACAAGAAATGATCATTGGCAAATTATTCCCTTCATGAACCGCATTCAAATCTACATATAACACCAATTTCAGACAATAAATGTTAAAAACTTCATATTTCACCGGTTAATTTTGCATTCTTCAAAAATTTTTCATTGAATTCGAGGAAATGAGGTGGAGAAAGAGTTTTGCGGAAACTACTTCTAGATATTCTACACACTTCCGTAATAGATATTTCAAAAAAAAAAAAAACTTTTTCTTAATTTGCTAGAAATAATGTATTGAGGAGGTTAGATGGTTAACAATCAAGTCCTGCCATAATCTAACAAACGAAATAGAAGTGAAGAGTTCGGAATTCTTACGACAATGCGCGGAAGATATCGTTGATCTGACCCTCGATCTCGGCCAGCTCCTCGCTGATCTCAGAAAAATCCATCTCGAACTCCTCAACAATCAAAAATTATATGAATCCAAAATCACTCCTCTAACGACGTCTAACATCCACCGAATCCACTATTGAGCTCCTCATCGCGTTCCAATCCCCAAACACTCCATGGCGATCCCGGCTATTTAGGAATCCAAATACGATGCTTCAAAGACTTTCCGATCTCCCCCGGAATCGTCGAACCGGAGCCGAGAACCCCCAATGCGGGTTCCGAATCGAGATCCAGACCCGCGCGAGAGGAGATGATGGGAAGGAGGGAGGAGGAGAATCGATGCTAGGGTTCTTCGGTGTTTCCAGATCTCGTGGGCGCACGAAGGAACGGTTTGGGAAGTTTTCGAACAGCTCGGTTGGTTTTTTGGTCCGATTTCTCTTCAAATTTTGAGCGAATTTTTCCCGATCGAAAAGGGCTGGGACGTCCGTTGGCTGTACTGTTTGCTGTCCGAGATCATGTGTGGGATTTGATCGTGTTAGATTTGGTGGTCCAATTTCGTAATCCAGATGGTGACCTCCCTCGTACGCAACGAAATGTGTCGTTTCTGGTGAATATTTCTAGAAGGCGGTGTTTCATGTTATGTAAGCGTGGCCAGGGCCTGTTTAGGGCCATTTATATATGGTAAGTGGTAACCCCACCCCCCCCCCCCCCCCCCCCCTTTTTTTTTAAATAAATAAATAAATAAATAAAAAGAGATTTTTAAGTATCCATATATTATCTTGCAAGGAGATTCTGCAATAACTATTTCATGGATTAATTAGAGATCAAATCAGTGGTGATGCATTCTTTTGCTTCACGATATTCACAAATTGAGTGATATTTTTAATTATTTTAAAATTTACCTATTTTGAAAGAAGAAATCTTATCACTTGACATATAAATTTCAACCTCTAACCAGCTACCAGACTTCATCTGGACTTTTTTTGGATGTTGATCTACGATGCTTTTGGTTGTATTTATGCTAGGCCCGCTTAATTCTTTGTTCTTCCTTTACTCTCAGTTGCTAGTGGCATTTGTATCAAAGGAAAAAAATAGACTAATCCCAACAACCTTATCTTGGTCAACATCTAGGTTCTCGAGTAGATCAAGCCATTGCTCATGAAATCGGAGATCCACCGATCGAAGGTTGAGATGGTGATGTTGCCATCTAGATTTGAATCCCTAATTTTTTTTTTTTTTTAAAAGAAGGATAAAAGAAGGTACCATCTGAACTAAAGTTCGTTTATCGCACATGCTTATTTTGTAAAGCAGGAGGCATGGTGGAAAACAAAAACCATTATAGTATTATAACAGTCTTAGAAGGCATCGGTCATGTTACAAATATTACAATTATTATTTGACCACTATGTTATTATAATAATCATTTATATAACAAAAATAATGATCATTGTTTTATATTTATACTATTTCTATAAATAAAATATTTTAAAATAAATTTTATATTAAATTTTGTTAAAAAAGGAGCTTGTACCATCTAAAAATATATTTTTTGTTGAGAAAATAAGATTTCGATAATAATGATGTTACTTTTCTGTGGTTCCTTATTATTATTTTATATTACAGCACCATTTTGATGGCCACTACAATTGTCATCGTTCCAATACAAAGAACTCTGAGTCATGCAGAAGGGGACATAATGTTAGTAGTTATAATCATTATAGTAGTTGATAATTAGTTCTGGTGGCTATTTGTTGTAGCAGAATGATGCTGTTTTTGATACCTTGGTTGGTGGTAGAGATGTGCATACATGTGGTTTAATGTGTCAGCCTAAATGAATTGGACTCGAGGCCTGCTTAAAGAGGGAGGCTTGTGGCATGTAACTCCAGCTAGCGTTACATGATTTCCATGTCAAGGTAAAGCTAAAACAATAGGTCCTTGGCTTGCTCAGGAATATGAAATAATTAAATGCTTCTTTCATCCTCTCTCATCTTCATTTCATTTAACAGGCTGACAATACCCTTTGCATTCTAATTGGGATAAGCTGCTTTGGGTGGAAACACAACTAAATGGACAGGGATAGCAATAGGTTAGGAGGTTGGCATCTTTGTCTGTCTCTTCTGTATCAAATTCACAAATGTGCAGATGACTCAAAGACTCAGATGCAAGGAGGGAGACAAGGGGAGAAAGAGATCAGGTAATAGGGCCAAAGGAAGGCCTTTGATGCCCAAAATTCTGCTGCACATCTGCCATGTTAGGTCTCATTACTTACAACTGTAAATATCACTAGTGGTGGTTGAATACAAAGTTGGCAAGCCAGCATAAGATATCCTTAGATATCATAATACCAATAGAATGTGACATGCATGTTAGAATCCAACACAATTTAAAAGAGTCACCTATCACCAAAGTTACAAAATATTTTTTTAAAGCTACCTTTAATTGAAAGAGACAAGTGCAATACGTAAAGCAAAATAGTAATGGACATGTCGATATACTACTATAATAATAATAATAATAAACTAAAATTTGAATAAATCAGAACCATTATTCTAAAGTATAACATGCTAAATATTATAAACATTTTGCTAATTCCTTCACCTGCAATTCTAAAGGATATTAAAGAATGCCTCTGTCAAACGTCGCCTTCAGTGCAAAACTGTAACAGAACAATCAAATGTGTCCAAGGATAATTGGAAACAGAGGCCAAAGCCCCAACTGGGAAAAACCGAAGTAGAACAAATTTGAGGAATGCCAAATTGGAGCCACCTGTTCATAAATCCTGTCTGTCTCCAACGTCTCAGAATCCGCCTCGACCACCACCAACCACTCAGCCGCCACCTTAAGATTGGAACTCCATGACACCGAGCAAGAAGGCAGTAAAGCTCTACAACGGGGAGACAGGCCTCCTCTTCTGGCTCAATAAGTTTGCCTGTGCTTCCATCTGCATCATCCTTGGTGGCTGGATCCTCTTCAGCTTTGTGGGCCCTCCCTCCGCATCTATGAGCATGAGTCACCTCCATTATTTCTATAAACCATGTTCAACAGCTCATCATAAACCATCAAGCTAGCTTGTTTCTACCATGTTCTGTACCAGTGTTATCTTAATAAGAACCAGCTACTCAACGATATTTCTATCCATAATGCATATATCTGCGCCTATTACAAGGTCAATTATTTACAGTGGGTGAAACTGGTAATGCTACCACTCAAGCCAAACGGATTTCTAACAATCAGTCTGTTTGCCCTCCGCCGCCAAGAAAACACCTAACTATGCTAGAAACAAAAGCAATCACGCCCTAACGACCAATGGCAGCTCGTCTTTTCAATCTATTACGGGTCATGCGAATTGCCTCCTCCATGGCAGTCTCCTGTGCTGGTGGATTCAAGACTTCCTTTGATGTAGACGTGGCTGCATCGACCAACATTGGTTCTTCACTTGGAGCTGTATGGTTGGCAGTCCCGGAAGCAGCTGGGCTGGGAGCTGATGATGCTTGCGGCTGCCTGGCTAGAGAGGCAGCCAGGGAAAGGCCACCAGCCTTTGTGGGTTGTTCTTGCAGCTGGGTCTTACTGGGGCCGCGAGGTGCTTGTTCTGGCTGTTGAGGTTCCTGAGAGGCTGCTGGTTGGCGAGCAGGAGCCACTGGAGGTGATTGACAGATTTGCTGTGATTGCGGTTGTTGTTGCTTCTGCGATTAAAATAAGATCAATGAAGCAGGATATCCAAGTCTCAGAAATATAACACAGTTTGGTGAAGGTTACTTGATAAAATTAAAATTCAACTGGAATGATCAGAACAACTTAAGCTAAGAGGCATCAGAAGCTATATGGCATGTAAGTGACATCAAATGGAATCAAACAAGGGAATACTCGGAAAAAACTGCAGTGAAATGACATGATGCTTAAAATACCAAAAGGAATTTCAGTAAAATGACAGTTGGGTGATCATCCGTATCTGGACACTTTGTATGATAAGCATACAGTTGATTAAGGGAAACAAAATGCGTTCTTCGTATCAACAGTGACAACATGATAAATGTAAGTAGGCATTAAAATTCAGGTCTGAAACGCATAATGGCATGAGTGCTATGTGATTCTATAATAAGAATGGTGGATGAGCTGATGAGGCATTTGTGAGACAATTGGAAACCACTCATAGTTAAAATAATAAATGTTGACCAATTAGATGGTCAAAATAAGCCATGACCGCGCCCCCTCCCCCCAAACAAAATGAAGAAGTCCTTGAGCAGAACCAGTCTAGATATAGCATATGTTACATTAAGCTATCAAGTTACTGTTAGATAAGTACCTTAGAAGTCAATTATTGACTGAAATATTTTATAATTCTTAAGTTTAATTGTGTACTTATAATATTTTTATTATTAATAAAGAATATTTTTATTTTCAATCATGTTTATGTGTCCATGATTTGTCTTAAAAATTAACAAAGATGATTTTTATATATTCTCAAGGTGTTGAGAATTTGAAACATACATTAATTAGTAATTAGTTTCTAAATGCTCCCGATCAAAAGATTATCACGAAAGAAAGTAATCAATCCATTTAAAGATCGATTTACGGATCACCTCCCTTCTGGGCAAATGAGTCTCGGATATGCAGTGTAGGGATACTGGAGTGAGAGTGCAGGTGGTTGTTAGAGAACTTGCACTGAGCGTGACCAATAGAGAAACCACTGAATGTCTACTCACTCGGCGGTGATTATCTCGATGTTGCAGTAGTATAAGTGGTCCTTTGACCTACGGTATCATTGACTATTCGCAGCGAGGCTACTGAATTTGACTGCACATTTTCTTGATCCCTAGTCATTTGGGATCTTACTGTGTTTGTTGGCTACAGTAAGTTTAAGTTTGTTGTTAGGAGTGTGATGCATCTTGATGAAATCTATCGATCTTGGTAGAAAAAGAGAAGTCTTATACGATTTGCGAGACTGAGTTCAGAAAGTCTTTGACCAAAATAAGTATGAATATTGAAAAAAAATTTCTACGGGATTCACAAATAAACTCGAGTTGAGCCTATCTAGCATATGACTGATGATGGGGTCTGACGAATTCTCCATGACCTCCGTCAAGTCAAGAGTAATGATAGAAGGTCTGAATCACACGATAACTGTACCTAAGGGTTTAAACTTTCATTCTACTGGGTTGCCACTACATACTATTAGATGTCACTGGTGGATTATGGGACTTATCGAGTATCGTCTTGATGATCGATGATCCTCGAAAGGCAGAGTTGGAATTCTTCCAATCCATCGAATAGAGTTTCGATGATATTGTGATGGAGATCACAATATATCTCACTACCAGATAAAATAGAACCTATGGGGTCACATATTAAGGGATTTAATCTTGAATTAACCAATTGAACTTATGAAGTTCCAATTGGATTAGGATTTAGTAAAATTCTATTGGATTTAAGAGAACTATGCTAATACATGGTTAAATTCAAATTTTTCTTTGTACTTGAATTCCTTATTAGATAAAAATTAAATCAAGTCTATAGTCTTAAACCTTAACTAGATCCATTTTGATATGGATTTAGTAAGACATCTATTTGAGGGCTCAAAAAGATTGGATCAAGTCAATGAGTTAGCAAACTAATCTCCTCATTTTCTCCTTTGTTATTTTCTTCTGTGGTGTGGAATAAGTAGAAAGAAAAGAAGAGGTGCAAGCACAAACCCCTTGGAGTGGGTGTGAGAAAGAGAGAGGGGTCCGCTCCCTCTTTTGCCTTGGCGTAAAAGGAGAGAGAGGGGCTACGCCCCCTCTCTTGTGTGCAACAACCCTAGAGAGAGCGGAGCTACGCCCCCTTTCTTGTGTGCAAAAACCCTAGAGGGGTGCCAACTCGCGGGGCTACGCCCTCTCTCTTGTATGCAAAAACCTTAAAGGGGCGTCAAGAGTTGGCGCCCCAACTACTTGCCAAGTTTTGATGAGGGCGCCCACTCAACTTGCCTATTTTGATGTGGGGCGCCCCATCTACTTACCTAAAGAGGTGAGGATCTTTCCAATTAGATCTAATTTTTTTGAAAAAAAATTATATTAAAAGATAAAAATCCTTATAAGATAAGGACTAGCCTTTTTAGATTGATTGGAGATTGATTTGGAATCAAGAAAAAGTCTATATAAGAGATGGTCTCCTAGGATTTTAAAATTAATTGAATTGAGAATTCGGATCACCACCCTCTCTCCATCTCCATGCCATCTCCTCTTCCTCCTCTCTTTCCAACGCCCAAGGGTTGGGTATCTCATCTTCCCACACGCCTGAGTTAAGGATGATTTGTTCTATAGCATGGAATAAGGAGAAAGGTTACAATTCAAGCGTTGAGATCGCGATCAAAGATCAAGAGTTGATCAAAGATCCAAAAAGCTGATATTCATCTTGGAGAAGACGGATCTATAACGAGAAAAAAGGTTCAAGATTGATTTCGGAGGATATCTGTAAAGGTCGGAATGTGTGCGGCTCAAGAATCTTCAGATCTAGGATCATCGGTTGTGGTGTATTTCAACCCATACAAGATATTGAGATCCGATCTCAATTTTTATTTTAATTTCAGATTATATGTATATCTTTAATCCAGAACTCGGATAGATATATGATTAGATCTATTGCATGTTGGATTAAAAGATTTAACCTAGATCGTTTCTTCTGTTACTTTAAAAATTTTTGAAATCTATGCATGCAACCCTATCCAATATTCTAACAGTTACTTGGTCTTTTAATTGAAGGTCATTACATGCAAATGAGAACAGAGATTAGCACACAGTGGAAACATGGCATTGAATAGTCCACAACTTCTGGATGCATTAATATTCAATGTAGGATAGAAGAGGTAGGCTGTTGGCTCAATGCACAAATGCATGTGAAAATAGTTTGATATGTTTGTCACGCCCCGAACCCAACATCCGGATCGGATACGTGATGGCCGCACACTCCTTAGAGCAAGCCCTAAAGAATATGCAAGGCCAAAATAAATCATTACAATCTTAACATCCATAACAATTAATTTCAAATATAATTCATAAAACCTTGCATAATTACAATTTAAATTTCTTCAATTCTCTGATCAGATACTATGACACTCTATTTATCCTTCTGCTCACCCGTAAATTCAGGCCATAGCTAATCATAAGCATCTTGTAACTCTGAGAAGAAAAAAAAAGATGAAGGGGTGTGAGCTTTACAGCCTAGTAAGAATTCCCATATCACACTGATATAGTAATAAAGTCTGAAAATAAGGATAAGCAATAAAATATAAAATCTCATGTTCAATGTCCAGAATAATGCAAACATTCATAAATTTTCTGTCTTGTTGAAATAGATGCATCATCATATGTTAACAGGTAAAACACTTTTGTTCAACAATTATTTCATGGCTTATCTTTCATTTCTCCTTTCATAATCACATGATTTTTAACATTTTCTTTCCGGCTCTGGACTATCCAAGTCTATACCTCAATCATCATCCGAATCGAATCCACTTTAAAAAGTCTTTCAAGACTGTCCTAAGATGAGCTCCTGGCCGGCTGTCCCACGTACCAAAGCCCGTGAGAGGCTGTCCCAGGCATAAGCTCCTGGCAGACTGTCCCAGGCATGAGCTCCTGGCCGGCTGATCCACCTGTAAGCCAGTGGGGGCTGTCCCAGGCATAAACTCCTGGCGGGTTGTCCCAGGCATAAGCTCCTGGCGGGCTGTTCCATATGACAAGGCTAGTCCATACCATATATCTCTTTCTTTTCATTTAATCATTTTGTATTGATTTCATCAAATCAATTCCGACTGGCATTATGATCAATTCAAATATATCATATCCATATAATCATGCCATCAATCTCTGATACATATATATTGACATAACATACTGTTGGGTGGATGTCTGGCCAGGACACCACCTCCCAAGATCCTTTCAGTACCACGCGATGCAGCAGGAAGAAAGAAAAACAAAACAAAAGGAAAAACAATCAAAATACGTGGATCAGCCACAAAAGGGCTCGCCTCCACGGGGCATGCAAACTTCACTATGAAAAGAAAATTTTACAAGAAGAGACCTCACCCTCAACCCTTGTACACCCAATTCTCTCTCACATGAAGTTCCCCTCACAAAAGCTCTCTCTCTCTTGGAGACCCCCCTGAACCCCTGAAGAGCCTGGCGACCGCTGTCCAGGAGCCTCCTGCTCCTTCTCTCACAGCACGTCCGCTTCTCTCTTTCTTCTCGGGGCCGTACGGCCTTCGTACGGCGAGAAACACAAAACCTCAACCCTCTGTTTGTCTCAGGCCTTTTTAAAGGCTTAAACTAGGTTTAATCCTTGATTAGAGAGGGATTAGGAATCCTAAACAAAGCCAAAAATCTCCTGGACCGTCGGATCAAGACCGGGATCTCTCTGGGCCATCCGATCGCGCTCCGGTCCACGGAATAGGGCCGTGGACCGCGAGAAACGCGTGGGAAACGCCCACGCGGTCCACAGACCGCATCGTGGACCACCCGGTCCACGGTGGACCGGGGCAAGGGGCCAGCAGGCCCACTGGCCTGGGCCGGCCCGCGCGCGCGGGCCTGTGCGCGCCTGGGCCGCGCGCCCGCCTGGGCCGCGCGCCCGCCTGGGCCGCAGGCCCCCCCGGGCGGGCCTGGGTCGCGCGTCCCGCGCGCCGCCGCCTGCGGCCGCGCCGCTGCCGTCCGCCGCCGGTCGCCGGCGGTCCTCCGTCGCCTCAGTTTTCGTGCCATCTTCGAAAGCTCGTATCTCCTCCATCCGAGCTCCGTTTCAGGTGATCTTGGTCTCGTTGGACTCCGTTTTTCGCCGCGAACCTCGCTGTGGGCTCAATGTGGGCTGAATCTCGAGGCATCAAATCCTAACAATCTCCACCTCGACTCGATATTCGGCCTCCTCCAAACTCCGAGAGCTTCTGGATCTCCTCGCCCCCATGCCCTGGGGCAATCGTCTGCTGATCATGGATGGGCAAACATGGGAGTCGAGCCAGGCTGCTCGATCCCATCTCCGTCGTATGCTGTGCTCCTCCTGACCTGAGACCTGCTCGGGGCATCATCCTGCGGCAATAGGAATCTTACCTTGCGACGTCGCCTCTCGTCCTCCCGAGTCTCCTGTCTCGTGCCCGATCCACCTCCTGGAGCTCCACCTCGCTCTGGGCTCCACCTGGCTCCCGATGCTCCACCTCGCACTGGGCTCCCTGCCAGGTAATAATGTCCTCTGCTCCCCTTCTTCCCCTCCAGCACAATCCTATCGCTGCGTAGCACCCTCAGGATTCCTCCACCAGCTACCATCCTGTAGCCTCTCGAATCCAGTCTGCTAAGTGAGATAAGATTCCGCCTGAAATCGGGTATGTATCGGACCTCCCCCAATTTCCTCACTGCACCGTCATGTGTCCTCCAGCTGACCGTCCCAATGCCTCTGATCGCACAGCTCGATCCATCCGACAGATATACAGTGCCCTCACTGTTCTCCAGGGAGTCAAACTGCTCCTCTCTGCAACACACATGATAGGGGCATGCAGAATCTAATATCCACTGCTGGGAAGAAGTAGATACCTCGTCAGATATCTTCAGGACATCTCCATCTAAATCACTGTCGGCCGTCGCTACAGCAGCCACCGTCCGATTTTTAAGTTGAGGGCAATCTCTGGCTAGATGCCCCAACTCTTCACACCGGTAACATCTGGTTTTGCTCAAGTCCCTCCTGGACTTAGACCGCCCTCGATGCGATCTCCTGTCGCTCCGTCTACCGCCTCCTGCTCCTCCAGAAGCCACCAAAGCTGAGCTACCGCCACCTGAGCTCGAAGCTGGATTCTCCCTCCTGAGAACCTCGTTCTGAAGTATCGCCGCGGTGACCTCGTCCATCTTGATAGTGCTCTTCCCCACTAGAAGAGCAGTCACCAAGGACTCATATGAAGAAGGAAGCGACGCCAGCAAAACCAGCGCTCTGGTCTTCTCCTCAACGTTCTCGCCAACGCTGAGAAGGTCGGTGAGGATCTTCTGGAAGTGGCTCAGATGCTCCTGCACGCTCTGTCCCTCAGTCATCCGCAGTTGGTAAAACTGCCTCCAGAGGAAAAGAGTGTTGGTGAGAGACTTCGTCATGTACAACTCTTCGAGCTTCGACCACAGCACCGTCGGGGAAGTCTCGCTCAGCACATGGATCACCACCTCATCCACCAGATACATGCGGATGGTACTCACCGCCTGCATCTGTAGCCGTTTCCAATCCCGCACCTCCATGGTAGTCGGCTTCTCATCGCACAAGAGAGCTTCGATCAACCCCTGTTGGATGAGTACGTCCTTCACCCTTGCCTGCCACAAGGAGAAATTGCTCTTACCGTCAAACTGGTTGATCTCCATCTTGATTGTTCCTGTTTTCTCCATCTTCAGTCTTGCTCACCACCACTGCAATCAGCGTCCTTGTACCGCCTTGCTCTGATACCACTTGTTGGGTGGATGTCTGGCTAGGATACCACCTCCCAAGATCCTTTCAGTACCACGCGATGCAGCAGGAAGAAAGAAGAAACAAAACAAAAGGAAAAACAATCAAAATACATGGATCAGCCACAAAAGGGCTCGCCTCCACGGGGCATGCAAACTTCACTATGAAAAGAAAATTTTACAAGAAGAGACCTCACCCTCAACCCTTGTACACCCAATTCTCTCTCACATGAAGTTCCCCTCACAAAAGCTCTCTCTCTCTTGGAGACCCCCCTGAACCCCTGAAGAGTCTGGCGACCGCTGTCCAGGAGCCTCCTGCTCCTTCTCTCACAGCACGTCCGTTTCTCTCTTTCTTCTCGGGGCCGTACGGCCTCCGTACGACGAGAAACACAAAACCTCAACCCTCTGTTTGTCTCAGGCCTTTTTAAAGGCTTAAACTAGGTTTAATCCTTGATTAAAGAGGGATTAGGAATCCTAAACAAAGCCAAAAATCTCCTGGACCGTCGGATCAAGACCGGGATCTCTCTGGGCCATCCGATCGCGCTCCGATCCACGGAATAGGGCCGTGGACCGCGAGAAACGCGTGGGAAACGCCCATGCGGTCCACAGACCGCGCTGTGGACCACCCGGTCCACGGTGGACCGGGGCAAGGGGCCAGCAGGCCCACTGGCCTGGGCCGGCCCGCGCGCGCGGGCCTGGGCCGCGCCTGCGCGCGGTCCTGTGCGCGCTTGGGCCGCGCGCGGGCCTGGGTCGCGCGTCCCGCGCGCCGCCGCCTGCGGCCGCGCCGCTGCCGTCCGCCGCCGGTCGCCGGCGGTCCTCCGTCGCCTCGATTTTCGTGCCATCTTCGAAAGCTCGTATCTCCTCCATCCGAGCTCCGTTTCAGGTGATCTTGATCTCGTTGGACTCCGTTTTTCGCCGCGAACCTCGCTGTGGGCTCAATGTGGGCTGAATCTCGAGGCGTCAAATCCTAACACATACTAATGCTCAAAATCAAATAATAGTATCTCAGATATAATAAATTCATCGATCTCAAATCCTCCTTTCCTTCGTTCCTTTCTTTCTTTCTTTTTCCTTCTTCTTCTTTTCTTCTTTTATTTTTTCTTTTTCTTCTTTCCTTCCTTTTTACTTTTTTTTTATTTTTCCGCATGGATAGATTTGGAGTCCTGCTCCTATCCAAGATCCCATATTCGCACAAGAACGGATGGTACACCCAAGATAGCCCCCCATCCCACCAAGAGTTAAAACCTTGACTTAATCATCTCTTTGTATTGCATAACATTCACATTCAATGATAAATTTAATGATCTCGCACTTTTGCATAGAATTCACATCCACCGATAATTTTAATCGTCTCTCCATATTGCATAACATTCACAATCAGCAGTAGCTTTTCTTGTGTGCCACAAAATTTAGCTATTTGTTCGTACAACTTTTATATATTAAAAAATCATAAGCAAAATCAATAGTCATTTTTTTTTATTTGCCGTCTCTTTTCTACATTTATGCTCTAAGACATGTTGCAACTTGCAAGACACACAGATGTAGGCGAATAGCATGTACACAGGATATGTATAACATAACCCACCAGCTTCCTATGGTTCTGTATTGTCTAAATGGAGACCACAAAGCAAGGGGAGTTGTTTGGCAGTTCCGTATAGTTGTCTAAATGGGAACCACAAAGCAAGGAGAGTTGTTTGGCATGTGGCACAAGGTTGCTATTCACTACACAAGCTATCAAGAATGATCATGGTCATACATGAGAGGTTTGGGATAAAACTGGTGGCATGTACATAAATGATAACGAAATTGATGACCTATTCCTCCTTGTCAGCGGCTACCTGAACAGGTTGAGTTCTTCGTGCCTGTGATTGTGAGGCAACATATTGCAAAATTTCAAACAACCTTGTCTGACCATAGCTCCAAGCCTTTTGCCAATAAAGCATCATAAAGTCAGCAACCTTTGCTCTCAGCTCAAGCAAATTACGATCGATCTCGGTCTCATGCTTCCCAATAAATGGCCGAAAGTATGTCTCATAGACATATGTCGTGCCCTGTAAAAACTCAAAATCATCAGAAAATATATGGGAGAAAGAATATTGACCAATGAAATCCAATAGATGCAATGTCATACCCTTGTTTTAGAATACCAGAGGTACACAAAGAATGCCAACTTTGCTTCACTGTACATTGGCAACCTACACAGCAGCAAGATAAGGTGCACATTAAAATCAAGAAAACAGGGAATCCAGCATACAATCACATGCAGATAAAATAAATTCATGTTACGAAATTTTCTTCATGAATAAAAAAAATCCTGTTTACCATGAAATGAAAGTATCTCCAACCCTCTCCAAGATTGTCAGTACAGCAACTAAAATCCTACAAGAAATCAAAATAAACTATCTTCTTGTAGCCACGAACATTGCATCCAATCTTCAATTACAATAAACAAGCAGAGTAACGCACCAGTACTGACACCAAAATCGCAGCTGCTCGATCGCCGGCTCACTCAATTCCACAGTTTTATAGCATTCATATGCCGGATAGGCATAGCCAAGGATCAATCTGTCAATACAAATGCACCAAGATTGAATTTAGCATTCACTTTTTTTTTGATGTTTCATAATGTGCTTACAACTGCAGATAGCATAAGACCTATTTTTCAAGATAATTCAGGTAGGAATCGGAAAGATGTCTTACATAGAAGCTCTGGTGAGAAATGGCCCTATCATCTTGGCACTAAAAATCAAAAACCGCAGGAGCTCTCTTTATCACTGAGATGATCGAACAAAGAGAAGTTTAAATCAAATTACTAATAAATGCCTCTTAAATCGTTTATAATATCAGCAAAGCCAAATAATGCAGGATCTACGACATATGAATCAAGAACCTAAGCACATTTTTTAGTACCAGTCGACAACAAAGGGCCAAGAACATCGAAAATTTAGGGCATATCATATATAATAAAATCAAAGGCCAAACAACTTGAGGGGATGAAATCATCGCAGAATCCTCCCACGCGAAATTACGGGAACATGGAAAAAGAAATAGCGGGCAGGAAACAAAAAAAAAAAAAAACAACTTGTTCAAGGGGGAAGGAGAAAAAAGAAATATTCACGGGAAAAAAAAAAAACTTACCAGTATTCATCAAGAAAACAAACAAAAAAAAAATCAAAAAGATATGAAAAACCAGGTGAATCAAGAAACAAAGCAGAATAAAGAATCCGAAACCAATTCGATCATAAACGCATTCATCAAAAGACGGAAAAAATAGAGAAACCGAGAGAAATATTGAAACAAAACAGAACAAAGAAAAGCATTCATCAAAGACCCAAAAGAACAGAGAAATGGAGAGAATATCGGCGATATTTCTCTCACCTCTCACTGATGATAAGAGAGACTCCCGCGACGAGCAAGCGTGCGAGGAGAGAGAAAGAGAAAAAAAAAAATATGACCCCCGCGATAACAGAACGGAGTACAATGAGTTATATATATATATATAGAGAGAGAGAGAGAGGGAGGGAGGTCGAAGTCGGTTGGCGAGGAGCCTCGAACCGCCGCAACCGTCCGAAACGGAGGACCGCAGCGAGAGTCGAGAGCCTCCAGACGAAGCGAAGACGAGGAGCGCACGCCGCCCAAAACCCTCCCCTTTGTTTTGAATTCTCTCTTTCTCTCTCGTCCCTACCGGATTCGGAAGGTATCCATTCCAAAATCGAACTCCGGTTAATTCGTATTCTAGATTCCACGATCATCCCACGTGGAACAGGTGGCGTGCGTACCCACCTTCGGGTATATCGATCGGACGGACGTCTGTCGACCTTTGGCACGGCACACGTGCATGCATGGAGGGGAAGGTATGATGACATAGCAAGTCAAGGGACGGTTGGGAGTCTCCGAGATTAGATCAGGTACTCTCCATTTGATAAACCCGTGGGCCCACATGATTACGTTTAACAGACTTGCTCTTCCACGGCTCCGTCCATGCATCCTTTGCACCACAAGACGATGGTTTCCTTCTGTAATGTCATCAATCATCAATCCTACAAAGGATATGGTTATAGGACGTGAGAAGAGAAAGGACCACTCTTTATTAAAGTCAGAACCCATGTGTTGTTTGTGGGTTAAATGGTGGAACAGAACCAGGAACAGAGCCACCACCTACCATCAGGAGTTTGGACCGGTCTCTGGTACCATGTCCCGACAAAGTGCAGAATCAAAATCAAAAACAAAATCAGGATGAATTAAAATAAAAATCAAAATAATTATATCCTCCATCATAATTGATTCACGACTGAAATCAAAATTAAAATAAAAATTAAATAGTAGAGAATAGCAGGGATTAGGTTTTAAGAGGATTAGGATATATATTTTTTTTTTTTAAATTGAAATGGTTACGAGACTGTCCTGTTTGAGAGATCTTTGGATACTGTTTGCCTCCTTACCCTGGATGCACCTTTGTTTGGGTGGACATAATGATTGGGTGAGTTCAAATGTAGTCATGTTTGTTTGTTTGTTTTTCTTTTTCCCTCAGTTCCATGCTTTGCTTTAAAGAGTGCTTTGCTTGGAGAGTAAAATAGATGGAGCATCGTATACCATCACAGCCACCAAGCTTCCTTTTGTTGATCACGGTTATAAAGGCAAGAATAATGACTTGCTTTCCATCTCCTGGAGGAAACTCGGAGAAGGGATCGTAATTAAGTTAATACTTGGATCTAGAAAAGTTTCTCAATGCTAAAATTATTAGAAGAAAATTCCAAATGCATGAAAAGAACATCAACATATTAGAATATATTGAAAAATTTATAGAATGTGTAAGTTGCACTGCTATTGAAAGTAGATAGAAACAAGAGAGCCTTAGTGAACCCAATTACCTATCATTTATTGTGTGTGTGTGTGTAAGAGAGAGAGAGAGAGAGAGAGGCATATCTACCAAGAGGAACAGAATTCTCTGTAGTATCCAAAAAATATCGCAGGATGCTATGCATGGTAGGATGCTATACATGGTTGGATGCTGTCTTTCATAAAATAGATGGCTACGTGCGCTCTATCCAAACTACTCAAATATCCTTAGAGTTTACATAAACTCTTCTTTTTTTTTAGTATTCTACTGCACGCACGTGAGCTCACATGAGCATGCAGGGAGATGGACGACACCCAATCATGGACGGTATCTTGAGGTACTTTTCAAATACCACAGAGGATCTGCTCCCCTACCAAGACTTCACATGAAAAGATGTGGATACATGATGAAGAACCTGGTAATAAACACCTTGTCAATAAGAGTTGGACCATCCCTATATCACAATACGCACTGTCCTTGATAAAGAGAATAAGAATTTCACCAGCTGTAACCAGTCAAGATACACCAAAAAGTCTGTTCAATGCTTTCATATACCATCTACAGTTTGGCTATTCACCTGGCTCAGTGAATCATACCACAGGTTGAACGCATGCTTGCACTCCAACCAAAAGATAGCCAGCTTAAAGGTTCATACTACTTTGGATGTTTCCAGGACAAAGGCATAAATAATATTCATGATAATCTTTTATCTTGATACATGTACACCTAATATTGCTTCTGCAGCTGCTACCCTGATCCATGGATGCAGTAGAATTTTACAACCAAACCAACTTCTTGAGGATGCTCACCATGTACATTGTAGCTGCAGCAACGATACATTTCACTAAATGACATCATAATATATAGGATTGCACATATATTGCAGAGGGAGGAAGATGTTCGAGAAGGATAATGTATCAGGTGAACGATTGAGCAACGGATGAGGTAGTAACCAGGCCAGATAACAAGGCCACCAAAGAAGCACTGCTGTAGGTGGTAGGCTCAGCCTGCATGGAATTATTTCGGAGGTCGATATAGGAGTCGTTCTTAAACGGTCCACCAACAAGTGCTCCAGTGGCAACATTTGGATTAGGATCAGGTGATGAAAGCCACTGCCAGCCCTTGCAGCCACTGTTGGCATTCGCCGGAATTGATGCTCCCCTGTGGTGCACCTGTTGGGGATAGCTACTCCCATATCCCACAAGGTAGCTCATCTCCATCGGGTTATCGCCCAATACATAATCAGCCTGACAGCAAAAGCTAATGGTGTCAAAGAAAATTAGACTTGCTTTGATACCACAGAGGCCTTGGGACTTGGGAGTTTATAGTGCTATAGATATAACCAATACATAGCAGGTTTGGATGTGAGTCTTAATCATACCACCTCTGAGGTTTTTCTCAAAGACTATATCATAGGGTGAGAGAAGACTTCCAGAGTTGCTGATAAGAATCAGCAAGAATCCTATTGCTAGCTCTATGAAAATCAAAGCTGCAAGGGAAAATCACCTGGGATATGGCAAATTTGCGGAGATCCATGGGTGTAAAGCTCTCCCCGTTGCATTGCACTTCTGCGGTCCTGGAGGTCAGCATGTAATCACTATAAACTACAGCAAGGAATGATGCAGCAACAGGATGCTGAAGAGAGTTCCACTGGTCTATCCATACCAATCCATCTGTAATCATAAGAAATTAATGTAATGCAAATAATGTAGTAATATAAATAAATAAGTAGCACAGACACATCAATGATTCATTATAATTAACTCAGAATATCCTAGAAATACCGGATATCCCATGAATGGGAAAAACTGAACAGAACAGGTCTTTACCAATGCTTAACTGAAGAAGAAGAATTTATCATGATTATTTTAAGAGCTTTGGGTATGACACGAGTATTCTTCAAACTCTTTTACTCAAGGACAAGGCGACAAACAGATTGAGATATTTAGTGGACCCTTTTTTGGTGATGATCGATATTCTATTCAGGTTTATATTGGAGACTCTAGTCCAATCAAAAGGGAAAGACCTTGACAGGAGTTGAAAATCACTTGCCTTGACAAAGAACAAGGCTTTCTTTAGAATGAATGTCAAATAACATATCACCACGAGCATGGTTTTCCAGGTTCAGATTATCCAAACGTTTACCCAAAAGAAAAACATGTTATTGAAAAATATATAAAATAATATTTTAAAAAAAATTGTATTGTACAATAAGCTTAAGAAAAAAAATGATGAAATAGATACACAAAAAAAAAATAAAAATTTATAATTTAGATACCAACCAAAAAATATATATATATATATACATATATAATGAAATATTTTCCCTTTCTATGATGTGTGTGATATAATTGAATATGATGTGATAAAAATAAATAAATAAATAAAACCTAGCTCGAGAGGCGGATAAACTACCGCCCTAAAAGAGATTTCAGCCCCTTCTCATGCGAAGATCTAAGCCGCACACCCTCCTCTAAGATACAACCCGAAAGCCAAGCACTCCAACATCCGTCGGTGACACGATCTCAAACGAACGCCAATCAATTTCGTCTTCAGCCCAATCAATAGAGTGAATAAAAAAAAAAAACATAAAGAGAGAGAAGGAAAGAGAGCACGAAGAGAGAGAATTTTAAGATGGGAGAAAATTTCGCAAGACAAGAAGATAAGAAGACTCTCGATATTTTTTTCGTTCTTAAAATTGAGAAAATGGGGGCACCTTTTATAGGCGCAAATGATTGCGGAAGCTCCATGTGCGAGAACGGCACGCGAAACTGCCGTCAGCGCGTGGAGAGTTTGCGAAACGGCCGCATGGAATGTTATCATGTGCGTTCCTCTCACGGAACGGCCAAACGGCGCGCACACACGAAGAGCACGTTGAAGTTTTGAAATTCAAAAAAAATCAACAATCCCCCACAAGTTTCAAAACTGACAAAATATTTAAATTCAGTAAATATTAAAAATTTATTGGGTTTTTATTGTGCTTAGTACAAGTACCTTCTAGGTTTAAACTTGTATTTAGTATAAAATACACATAGTATGAAGGCGAACTCATCAAATACGAGATAACGTTATTTCGGCCATGCGCTTGCCTTGATTTTCATGAGAGTTACTAGAGATTCGCCCTAATCCCATAGTCGCGGCCTCACGACTACTCTTACTAAGGTAGATCCTTCAAGGGTACGTGTAACGGAATCATACCTTACTGAACTTTCAGTCTTGGATCTATTGAGAGCTATGCTCAGCCTAACCGTTACATATAAGCACTACACCATAGGGATGGGTTGGAGACAGACTCCAAAAAAAAAAAAAATGGTGCTCCCAGATGTCACCTCAGAGGCTGTTTCCCTTTGAACCTTGACCCTGGAATCTCTAATCACAAAGGTAGGGGTCTACTCTAATGACTAATATACGGGCTTAAGCCCCATCCCCCTCGATATCTCAAATACCAAAGTCTTTGAAAGACCTTTGGTTAAAAGATCAGATAGATTATTTTTTGATCTTATAAATTGAAGTGATATCATATCTTTCATTTTATTTCTCACAGTTTTGTATCTGATTAGAATATGATTGTTCATCTTTTTATTTGATGTTTGCTGATTTAACAGATCTATTAGAGCTCTACAATCACAATTTATTGGTACTACAGATATTTTGAATGGAAGAATTTCAATATCATTAATTAAATCTTTTAGCCACTGTGCTTCAGTGTAAGTGATGTCATGAGCAGTTAATTCAGATTCTAATATGCTTCTTGTTATTATTGTTTGTTTACATGAATCTCAAGATACTGCACCTCCTCCAAACATGAAAAGATAATCTGTGGTGGACTTAACATCTAAATTATCTATCACCCAGTTTGCATCACTATATCCTTCTAGTACTTCTGGATAACCGAAGAACAAGAGAGAGTAATTTAGAGTTTCCTTCAGATATCTAAAGACTCTTTCTAAGGCTTTCCAATGTTCTTCACTAGGATTGCTAGTATACCGACTTAGCCTGCCTACTGCATAAGCTATATCAGGACGGATTCTATTTGCTATATATAACAGTAACCCTATCTTCTGGGAATACTCTAATTGTCTTACAGATTCTCCTAAATTCTTAGTTAAATAATAACTATGATCATATGGGGTAGAGACAGAATTTAGATCAAAATATTCAAACTTTTTAAGCATTTTTCCTATTGAATATGTTAGGTTTATAGCTATTTCGTTATTTATTCTTTTAAGTTTCATTCCTAAAATTATATCAGCTTCTCCTAAGTCTTTCATATCAAAATTATTTGATAAATAATCTTTAGTTTCTTGTATTATTTTTAATGATGTTCTAAATAATAAAATATCATCTACATACAGGCATAAAATGATAAAATCTGAGTTATTTCTTTTATAATACACATATTTATCATGTTCGTTAATCCTAAAGTTATTACCTAGGATAATTTCATCAAATTTAATATGCCATTATCTAGGAGCTTGTTTTAATCCATAAAGTGATTTAATTAATTTACATACCTTATATTCTTGTCCTTTGACTACAAAATCTTGAGTTTGGTTTATATAGATTTCTTCTTCTAATTCTCTATTGAAAAATACAGTTTTTACATCCATTTGATGAATCATTAATTTATGAATTGATGCTAATGCTACCAAAGTTCTTAAGGTGGTTATCCTAGCTACAAGCGCATAGATATCAAAATAATCTAAGTCTTTCTTTTGGCTGTATCCTTTAGCTACTAACCTAGCTTTATATCTTTCTACTGTTCCATCTGGTCTTAATTTTTTTTTGAAAATCTATTTAATTTCTATTACTTTATTTTCAGGAGATAAATCTGATAAAATCTAAGTTTTATTCTTTAGGATTGATTGAATTTCACTATTTATAACTTCCTTCCAGTATGATGAATCTGATGATGACATAGCTTCATCATACGTGCAAAGATCATCCTCTACAAGATATGTAAAGAATTATTCTTCAAAATTCTTTTCAATTCTGATCCTTTTACTTTTTCTTAATTCGATTTCAGCTTCAAGTTCTAGTTCCATAAATCTAGAAGAAAATGGTTCATATTCTAGGGATCTAGAAATTTTAGTCTTAAAAAGAAATATGTCTTCAAAGAAAGAAGCATTTCTAACTTCTAAGATTGAATTATAACTTATATCACTAATATCTGATTTAATCACTAAGAACCTATAGGCATTACTATTTTGGGCATAGCCAATAAAGACAGCATCTACAGTTTTAGATCCTAGCTTTCTCTTTTTGGGTTCAGGAATATTCACTTTAGCTAGACACCCTCACACTTTAAGAAAATTTAAGTTAGGAGCTCTACCTTTCCAAAATTCATAAGGGGTCTTACCACTATCTTTAATAGGGATTCTATTTAGGATGAAGCAAGAAGACAGAAGAGCTTCCCCCCACAAGTTCTCAGATAAACCTGAGCTAATCAACATAGCGTTCACCATATTCAAGAGGGTATGATTTTTACGTTGAGCCATACCATTAGACTGTGGAGAGTAAAGAGCAGTTACTTCATAAATTATTCCATGTTCTTGACAGAACAAGAAAAAGTCATTTGAAGTATACTCTCCTCCTCTATCAGTCCTAAGAATCTTAATTTTTTTTCTTGTTGATTTTCTATTTCACTTTTATAAATTTTGAATTTATTAAAAGTTTCATCCATAGATTTAATTAGGTAACAATAGCAATATCTCGAAAAATCATCTATAAATGTTACTATATACCTATTGCCACCACGGATTGTAATTTTGGAAGAGTCACATACATCACTATGTATCAATTCCAAGATTAAAGAATTTCTTTCAACTGATTTGAATAGTTTTCTTGGTTGTTTAGATTCAGCACATATTTCACACTTAGATGTATCTAAGATTGATTTGGAAATTAGCTTTAAATCCATCATATGTTTGATTTTTCTTAAGTGTATATGACCTAATCTATCATGACACAGATTTTGATTAGATTTATTCACAAAATAAACTTGATTCTCAGCTTTATTAACAAAATAATTTATTACATTTAATTTGAATAAGCTTTCACTTACATATCATCTTCCTATGAAGGTATTATTCTTAGTTATCACAATTTTATTACAATCAAGAATAATTTTATATCCTTTCTGGACCAGCTGAGACCCACTGACCAAGTTCTTCCTAAAGTCTGGAATATACAATACATCCGTCAGGGTAAGAATTTTTTCAGAAGTCATCTTCAAATTAATTCATCCTCGTCCTTTGATCCTGACGGCTGTATTATTTTCAAAGATTACACCTCCTCTGCTTGAGTCCTGAATGGTAGTGAACCAGGAGCGGTCAAAACAAATATGAACATTAGCTCTTGAATCCAACCACCAATCAAGGTTAGAGGAAGTAAAATTAATTTCAGGGTTAAAGCTTACTAACCTAAAGGTGGTGTCTTCTAGACCTTCAACTACATGAGCTTGAGATCTCGAGGAACCAAAAGATTTACGAAAGGGCTCCTTCTTCCGGTGATAACAGTCTCTTGCCAGATGATTAGTCCTTTCGCATACAAAGCAGAACTTATTAGTTGGACCTTGGGCAGGTTTGTTGGATTTAGTGTTATTGGCCTTGAAATTTTTTCCCTTAGGCTTGAACTTATTTGAGTAGGATCGGTTAGGATGGTTTATCTGGTATTGTTGATTTGGTTGAAATTAGGTTTTGATTTGGATTTGGTAAGGGTCAGGTTAGCTTGAGCATCTGAGACTCTAGTTTGCTGGGTTTTAGACTTATGTTGGTCTTCTATCCTAATTGAATTGAGAAGTTGAGTTAGGGTTAGTTCTCCTTGCTTATGGAGCTGACTTTTAGTAAAGTCATCTCAAGAGGGAGGCAATTTATCGAAGGCTCGAGATCTTAAATTCTTCAGAAAAAGAGGTACCATTGGTTTGAAGCTTCCTAAGATATTCTAGAAATTGATGGAGTTGATCATTTATAGATTTATCATCTACCATCCCATATCTAAGAAATGATGCGATGTTGAAATGCTCAACACTAGCATCATCCAGGCCATATTCAGACTCTAGATTATCCCATAATTTTTTTGCACTCTTTGCAGATAAATAAACATCATAGAGTGAATCATTAAGGGCACTTAGAATTCTACCCATACAAAGATAGTCTTCTTCAGGGGTAGCAGGAGAGGTTGAAATAGAGGAAGCAGAGGATTGGTCAATAATCGATCAGAGCTCCAAAGTGATTAGCCAAAATTTCATTTGGCTTTGCCACCTCTTAAAGTTGGTTCCATCAAACTTGTCGGGTTTAAGACTAAATGTTTCATCTCTAAGAGTAGCCATTTGGTCCAAGTAAAGTTCAGAGAGAAAAACTGGCATTTAAAGAAAATTTATTAGTTAGCCTTTTTTTTTTCTTTCTTTCTTTTTAACTAGTGGACTTAATAAGTTCTATTAAGATTGAGTATGCAGCAATACAAATTTTGAAGGATCTTTAATTAATTTGTACAATACAAAACTATAAAAAAATAATACTAGTTAATTAAAAATAATATATAAATATGCAAGAAACATAAGTACAAATAATTATATTAAATATGTATGTACTATATAAGTCCTAAATATATACAAATAATTATATTAAATATACATGCACTACAAAAATACTTTTTCGAAATCTCCTTTAGACTGTTATTGAAAAATATATGAAATAATATTTTAAAAAAAATATATTGAACAGTAAGCTTAAGAAAAAAAATGGTGAAATAGATTCACAAAAAAAAACTTAAACTTATAATTTAGATACCAACCAATATATATATATAATGAAAACTTTTTTTTTTCTGTGATGTGCATGATATGATTGAATATGATGTGATGAAAATAAATAAATAAATAAATAGAACTTAGCCAGGGAGGCGGATAAACCACTGTCCTAAAGGAGATTTCGACCCCTTCTCGTGCGAAGATCTGAGCCGCACACCCTCCTCCAAGGTACAATCCGGAAGTCAAGCACTCCAACGTTTGTCAGTGGTACGATCTCGAACGAACGCCAATCAACTTCATCTTCAGCCCAATCAATAGAGTGAATGAAAAAAAAAATACGAAGAGAGAGAAGGAAAAAGAACACGAAGAGAGAAAATTTTAAGATGGGAAAAAATTTTGAAGATAAAAAGATAAGAAGACTCTCAGTATTTTTTCGTTCTTGAAACTGAGAAATAGAAGGTGCTTTTTATAGACATGCGGAACTGCCGCCCGTATTTGGAGAGTCCGCAAAATGACCGCAAAACGGCCACACGGAATATTATCGTGCGCGTTCCTCTCGTGGAATGGCCAAACGGCGCACGCACACGGAGAGCACGTGGAAGTTTTGAAATTCAAAAGAAATCAACAAAACGTGAGCACATGTGCTTGCTGACATCAAAATGGATGTTTTTAGTGTTCTATTTACGATGTATGATACATGATCCAAGACCATCTGATGCAAAAATACGTTACGGGAGAAACTGCACTGTTTGCTTTTCAATTACATGATTCACTGGTAAAGATTTTACTGCATATAACCGTAGAACATGATCCAAGACGTTAAATGGAGAAAAAACATGGATTTCTAGACAAACTTTAGAAATTATTCTGGCGGTGCGCCCCGGAAGAGGGTATCATGCATCAGGGAACAAAAATAGTTCAATAAAGAATATATGTATGAGAGAGAGAGAGAGAGAGAGAGAGAGAGAGAGAGAGAGAGAGAGGTTAAACGTTAAGCCCCATCAAATGATTGGAGCCATCAAATGGATAAAACACGACAGTTGGCTTATTTGTACTCTAAATATTGTTCAAATGATGACAGTTACCCGACAGACATGGATAAGACATACTGTTCCACTTGCAAAGTTGCAAGGGCAAAAAGGAATTGCACATATATTTGGCGTTGCAAATGGAATAGCACAAAAGTTTCAGACAACAATGTTAAAAACATCAATTTCAAACAATAAAGCTATATGATGATTTAGAAAATAGGAATTTTTTTTGCTTAGAGTTCAATTGATACAAATTTCTGGATTTAGGGAGAAAATGCCTAGAAATACAAAAAAAAAAAGCAAACCGTTAGAAAAAATTGTATGAAATATTTGGATCTTACAGCTGTAGTGTGTTATTGTAACAAAGTTCAGCTCTATATAAATTATCTTAGCAGGCTTGGATCCAATAGGGTGTCAATATAAGGATAGCGAAGTACAATGTGCTGATATAAAATAGTTCCATAGAGAAGATAAAAACCAGATATGACATAAATGACCATGTTAGTCCATGAAATTACATCAAAAATGAAGTCTTCAAACATACCATCTGTTCTACTTTTAGTGGCTGTAGGGGACTCTGGTAGAAGGCCACACATGACAACTTCAGCTGTTTTCCTGTACATCTGGAGACCCTTCTGCTCCGCATTTGAGGAATCTTTTGAGCCAAAAAAATGTACTCTAGACAACAGAACCTGCATAAGGAGTGCTATTAAATTTAGAAAATATCAGAATTGTTAAATCTTCATGGATGAACCACTCATGGAACATAAACAATCAAATCAGAATCATATGGTCTTCAAGATTTCCATAAGCTGCACCAGTATGCTATATGAGTTTAGAAGCTAACATATTCAAGAACTACAAAATGATGTGTCATTGTCCATTTTTTTTTCAAAAAAAAAAAAAGATAATTAGATGAATTGCATCTGTAATGAGCATTGCAAAGAAGATCTAAACCCTCCAATATGGACACAACAAAAGGAAAAAGCTGAGAGGACAAGCTAATGAATTTTGCATAATTACATAAAGATATGAAAGTATTGTGGCAGGCCCTGTGCTTTGAGGCGACAGACATATTTACCTGTGTTCCAGCACGTTTGTCATCCCAGCTGAACCATGTTGGTCTTCCCCAGTTGGCAAAAGCATTTCCATTTTCAACAGTAACATAACTGAGGTATATCTGATCTCCTGTGGCATGATAAAGCCAACTAGCTGCCCACAAGAGTTCATCCAGATAACCTGTAGAGTTGTAGAATTTCTGGACATGGGGAATGCTGACACTGTAAGAACCTCTATAGGTATCAGCAAAAGTAAATAGCTGCTGGGCATGCTGAAGAAGCGAATCTGAATAGGTGGTATTGATGGTTTTGAACACAATGGAAGCTGCAGCCATAGCAGCAGCTGTCTCAGCAGCCACCTCTGTTCCTGGAGTTTTTTTGTTAATTTGTGTGACAGGCCTTTTCTTGGTCATTTCTTCGGGCCTGTCCCAACATTTGTGATCTAAATCAGGATCACCCACCTACCAAAAAGAATAACTTGTTTCAGATGGCTTCTTAATAAATATTACATGCAAGAGACAAAAAGAGGCTACCAAAAACTTTTTACTAGGAAAGAGTGACAAAATTTAGGAGCACTTTGAGAGCCCTTTTCCAGTAATTATATGAAAAACAATAAGACAAAATGCGGGAGTTTAAAATTTTCATTAACAGAAAAGGTTTTATAAGACTAACTTTGTCAGGATGTCACTAAGAAGGAAATTCCTAGTTATATGGCTAATTCTATTGGTTCTCCATTTATGCACTATAAGAAATGCTGAAAGTTTAAGACATGTCTAATTACAGTCAAATCATAATTGATCTATGTAGTCTTGGGGAAGAAAGATCAAAGTATCATCGAGTTTTGGGCTATGTACAAAATAAAATATAAAATTTACTAGGATATTCTAAGATCTTGTTTGGTTAAGTTTTTTAAGTGCCAAAAAGTACTTTCTGACCTTCAGAACAGTGATGTTTGGTAAAAAATCGGAAAGCTATTTTGATTTTGTTAGAAAACTGAAAAAATCTACTTGAAAAAAATTGTATTTTGAAGCTTTCCCCAAAAATACTTTCTGGCTAATGCTGAAAAGCTGTTTTGATTTATATAAATTTTTTTCAATGACTGAAATATCCATCAATAAATCTTATAATTATATCTTATTATATCATATTATATTATTATACTATAAATATAAAATAATATAATAATAAATAAATATTATGATATATTATAAATATATAACATAATGTATTGTAATATTATTATAGTATTAAAATATAATTTGATATAACAATATTTATTAATAATATAATATTATTACATTATAATAATATAGTATAATCTGTTATATTATAATTTATTATTAGATTAGATTATAATCCATTATAATTATATTACATTATATTACAACATAATTATAACAATATTATATTACAGTATATATTATATTATTATATTATATTGTGTTATAATAATATTATATAATAAAATAATATTTTAAAAATAAAATAATATTTTAAAAATATAATAATATTTATGTTATAGACATATAATATAATCTATTATAATATTATTATACCATAATAATATAATATAATATAATAATATTTTAATAATAATATAATATAATTATATTATAATAATCTATTATTATATTACATTATAAATTATTTATAATTATAATAATATTATGATATGATAATAATATTATATTATATAATATTATTTAAATATATAGTAATATATTATATTATATTATATTATTTTTCATTATACAATACTATGTAATATTTTTTATTATCATTTTATCATAACAAAAATATTTTTTTTATTTCAATTACCAAACGTATGTTAATATCTCAAAACACTTTATAAATGTAGTTACCAAACAACAAATAGCTTTTTGTAAAAACTCTACTTTCTAACGTTCTACTTCTTAGAAGTTCTACTTTCAAAAACTCCAAAAATTTTACTGCCGACAGCAATCTCGAACAAAGCCCAAAATAACTAGAACAAGTGCTCAAGCAACCTATATAACCCTGATCGACTATCAAACTGAATAACAGAGTCCATCAATGTAGCACAAAGTATATGAATTGTCCTTTCCTACCTGCTTAGAGCTAAAGTATCACTATGTGGTCAGTGGGCATAAAAGTTTATTAAACAAAAACATCTCTTGAAACTCAACCATAACAGATATAGCTTAAAGAAGGGCAGGGTTCAAACTAATATATACTGAGAGATAATAACGCTTCTACTTTAGGTTTCCTTCGGCATGAGAACAGTGGTTCCATATAGATTTATAGCTCAAACATCAATGAATCAGCATATGCCAGGGAACTTAGATTCGAGTTTACCTGAACATAAAGCACACCATCAGAAGGATGGGCATTTATCAAATAATCCGTGATCCACTTCAGAGCATCTAGAGCCGGATCCAACTGCTTCGCTGCTTTCATTTGATCTCCATACTCAAGAATCGACCATGACAACACCGTCGCCGTAAAAGCCATTGGGAAGCCGAACTTCATATGATCGCCAGCATCATACATCCCTTTTGACAGGTCCACCTTCTCTTCTTTCCCATCATCTAAACCTGAATCCCCTCTCCAAGGAATCTTGTTGTTAACCAACTTACCCGCTGCAGACAATCACAAACACCAAAGCAATTCCTTAATCTACGGGCAAAAAAAAAAAAAAAAAGAGTTTTTCCAGCGGAAATCACTGGCGCAGCTTAGAAAACACATCAAATGAATTAAACAAGATATTTTGAATTAAATTTTAGAATTGATATAGAGGATCAGAGACGGAAAGAAAGGTACATTTTTGTACTTGAAAGAACTGCAGAGCTACGGAGAGAGCTTCGGCATATTTCTGATTGATGGCCCCCGGCGGCCCGGGAACGGGAAGCGCCTCGGGGTGCTGGGTCTTCTTCGTAATGGCGACCACCGCCGCGGTGACCACGAGAGCCACGGCCACGAGCACGATCAGCCAGCCGGTGCACTTCGACGCCCCCATTCGTGGAGCTGGAGATGCCTCGAAGCCAACCGCAATGAAACCAACAAATCCTTACCACATTAACTGTAATCTTCAGAGAAAAGAAATTCCAGAGCGCCTGGGTCGCCTAGAATCCCTCCCGACCGACCAAAATCTTACCGGACAGAGAGCTCTCCCCGAACGCCAGAATCGATTGGAAAACAGGTAAAAAAAAAAAAAAGGACACTTGGGAGGCGAAGAAGAAAGAGAAGCTATCGAGGGATTCTAGAGTGCAGATTTCGCCGGCATTGGAGAAAAAGAGTGTGGAGCTCCGGCGAGATCGTTCTGGGGCTCGCCGTGCCCCGGATCTCTAGTTATCTCGAGATTGGAAAATATAATTGTAGCCCGCGGAAGAGAAATTGTAGGGTTTTAGAGATCTCGATCGAAGAAGAAGGACGGTATGCTCGCGTTCTGATGTCTGGCGCGAAACAGAAAAGAGCGTTTCTTTCGAAAGGCGGGACGGCTTCCTTTCTCCGTGCCTGATCGGACTCGGTCGTATCTTTCGTGCGAAAAAATGATTGATCTTCTTTCGCTACCTCAACCGTTGGATCGCGGTTTCTACAAACCTCAAAGCACGATGGACCTCTTCCTTCATCCGCGGCACAGATCAGGAAACGTTGCAAGGTCTCAAAAGCGCGATCCAACGGTTGAAGTTGCGATAAAAGATCGATCGTTCTTTTGTGCGAAAGACACAATTAGAACCCTTGATTGTTCTTAGTTTGGCCGTTAGTACCCAAAAAAGCCCTCCGCTCATAAGATATTTACGAAAATGGCTGCCTACACGACGTGACGTCGCTTCTCAACCTGTATCAGCTACTTCTTATACAACAGCGAACTTGAACTTTTTCGAATCAGAGTCCATTTAATTAAGTGGGACCAACGATATGAGGTTACGTATGAGTAAACAATTTGTTACATATGCTATTTGCTGTTTTGGTCCTTACGCTAATGACATCCGTACGTGACTCGGGTGTGAGTGCGGTCACGATGATTCTATGAGTCCCAACCAACGTTCCAACGTTGTATCATCCTATGTGGCGTAGGATAATTGGATAGACGGGGTCCTCAGCGAATGAAAAGTTTAAAAGATGGAGTCCGGTACCAGCGTTGCGAGCCGAAATTTTCGTTGGTAATGAACTTTGACTCGGTCGGCGCCCGCGTTTGCGCCGGGAGAAGAGGTGGCGACGGTTTAGGGAGCGGTCCGGAACGACGCGGAAGCGTGGCCGTACATTTTTTCCGGTTTTTTTTTTGTAGTGGGGCCAGCAGAAAGCGGCGTGGGTGGGGCGGCGACCACGGTGTTTGGTGCTTAGGACTATGAAAGCGGATGCCGTTGTAACTGATCTTGTGGTTCCCTGCTGCGATGCTGCTTTTGGTCTGGTTTGGTGGTCGCCGTAGAGGTCTTTTCGGTTTTCTCACTCTGCACTCGGTTGGCTACCGGGTTAGATCGTTAGGTTGGGTTGGTTCAGATCAAATATAAATAAATAAAAAATTTATTTATTTAAATATAAATTATTTTAAATTAAAAATTTAAATTTAAATTTAAATTTAATTATTTTAATAAAAATTATTTTAATAAATATATTAAAAATTTTATTAAATTTATATATTAAATAAATAAAATCAATTAAATAATAGACTTCTGGATCGGGTTTGGCCTATATCTATAACTCTTTAGGATTAATTATGAAGTGGGCTGGCCCAACTCTCGTAGAAAAGTGATCCTCTGAAATAAAGTTTATTAGCCTAATCCATCAATTCAATGGGATTTTCAACCCATTTATCTAAATTTTAGGAGTCTATTTGGATGATTGGACCTAAAATCCTGTAGAAACTATAGGTTCAGACCATTACAATCATCTAAATGAGGCCTATCCCAATATGTCTCTATGCATATCCAGAAAATCATTTCAGTCCCAAAGATAATTTTTTCTTGCTAGGATTCGGATTGGTCCACCATAATGGTTTTTTAGGTATTTATAAAGACATGCCTAATCCAGTTGTATTTAGGTGGTTGTAAAGATCCAAACTTATGATTCTTATGGAATTTTGGGTCTATTCATCCAAACAAACTCTAAATAGATAGCTTATAATCTATAATGGATTAAATCAAGTAAATAGATTAAAAGCTCAGATAAATTAAGAAAGTTGAGTACATTAATCACTTTCAGCACCATCAAGTAATGTTATCATAGTTGAATTGAATTTGTTACAATATGATGGTTTGAGCACTACATTCGTCAAAGACAGCCAATCTACCCAATTGCCAAAATTCTGATGTTGTTCCTTGCTGTTGGGGTTTTGTAAAATGTATGAATTTGAGTTTACCAAAAAAAATGTTGGGATTTTAGAGGTGGAAGTAGATAAGATGATATTAATTCAAATTTATTTTCATATTCAAATCTATCCAAATATAGATAGAAAATTATACATCCTACTAAAATCCATATTCATATTTATACATGTCAAAAGAAACATAGATATGGATCTGGATAGATAACTATCCAATCGTTATCTAAATGTCTGATTCTATTTGTAATCTTATTTAATTTTATATATCATATAAGATATTTTAAGAAAAAAATATAATCATATTAACATGCTATTAATTTTATTTAATATCCACTTAGTAATCTCTTAGATTTTATGGTCATAAAATTTAATTATTCGATTTATATTCATATTTATATCTATATTTTTAATATTTGATTTATGTCCATATTCATTTAAAATAAATATGAATATAATTTTTTATATTTAATTAATATTTATATCCATATTCATATTTATCAATCAACATAAATATAAATATAAATATAAATATAAATATATTGATATTTGATTCATATCCCCCAAAACAAATCCAATGCCCTATCCACCATGTCCAAACCCTGGCTTTTATTCTGCCTGTAGCCCGTACTGATCCTCCCCAACCTGCCATGAACCAATATTGGTTACCCTTCTATCTCGTGCTCGATCAAATGCCATACCAGCTATCGGATTAATTTACTCTATCAAAACTCACGTCTGAAATATGTGCTCTTGGACTTGTTTGATTCACGGAAAAAAAATTTCTTTTCAGAAAGTAACTTCCCAGGAAGCAACTTTCTAGGAAGTTATTTTCTGATAATAAAATTTTGGTATGTTTTTGGTTGATCATGAAAAAATAACTTATTACAGAGTAACTTATGTTTGGTTGAGCATATCCTTAATAGATATCCTATTATATCTATTATATCCTTAATAGGTATGTTTGGTCTTATATCTATTATATCCTTAATAGATATAAGACCATATCTTTTTTTTAAATATTTTTCTTAAATAATATTATTTTTAAAATATTTTATCAAAATAATGCTGTTTTCAAAGTATTTACAAAAGTACTGCCCCAAGAAAAGTCATCCTATCATATATAAGATGACTTTCTGTGCTGACTCAGCACATCCAACGTCAGATTGGGTGGATACGCTGGACAACAAAGTCACCTTATGTTAAGATGACTCTATGGATCGTCCGATCATAAGACGACTCTATAAGTCGCCCTACCATAGGGCGACTATATGAGTTGCCCTATCATAGGGCGATTTCATTAGAATCATAAATATTTCAAAATCTGAGACCCCCCTACATGAGATCTCTCTCTCATTTTTCCTCCTGTTCGCAGTCGCCCAATCATAAGGTGATTTCCTCAGAGTTCAAACCCCCCAAAACCCGAGACCTCTCTCCCTCTCCCTCTCCCTCTCATGCACGCTCGTCTCCCTCTCTGTCTCGTGCATCCCTCTCCCTTTCATGCGTCCCTCACAGACGACCGGCTCTCCCTCTCCCTCTCTACCTCTCCCTCTCTCTCTCTTGCATGTGAGGTTGAGCAGGTCAGCTTTCCCTTTCCCTCTCGTGCGTGCGGTTGAGCAACAATTCTTCCTCTCCTTCTCTCTCTCTCCCCCCTCTCCTTATCGTGCGTGCGGGCAACCTCTCTCTATCTCTCCCCCTCTCCCTTTCCCTCTCATGCGTGCGGACAGTCCGCTCTCCATCTCTGATCATCTACAGTGGAGTATTAGGAGGTAAGGCATTTATTTTATTTTTTTTTTGCTTGCTATTCTTGCTATTTCTTCTTTTTATGGTAGATATGTGTGGAAAGAGAGCACTTGAGGGAGATTGGAGGGGTTTATGAGGTTCCACTTGGTGTAGTTTTTTGAGGTTTTGAAAGCTTAGTATTAGGACTTGCTCTATAGTTTTTGGGTTGGATCCACTATCTGCATTTCAATCTTAGGACCTTCCTTATAGTAAGATGGGTTGGATCCCTTCATTGCTGAAGATCTACCTATCAAACTTAGGGCCTTAAGTTTGAAATGCATGGCAGATGCATTTCAAACTTAGAGATTCATTTTTAAAAATGGGCCTTACAATTTGTATATTTATACAGTTAGTTTTCACAATAATTTTTGAAAAATAAATCTAAGACTTATCATTGTTATCTTCTATTGGAATGAAAGGATCAGTCATGATGCTAACGGTGCATATTATGATGGTAGAAAGATCCGAATGGCCATGATAGACTATAATGCAATATATCAAGAACTTTTGCACGTCTGCTATGCTATCACTAGATGAGATTCCAATCAATGTAGAGTTTTCTTAATGTATAGATTTTCAATTCATATGATAGGACAATATTTGACTGTACCTATTTAAGATGATCAGACAATGTATACCATCTTGGGCATCCCATCACAAGGGATGTTTCTGACAGTTGAAATTTTTATCGAGCCAGCAGCGGTAGAAATTTCAGGTAGTGATGAACAGCATGTAAGTATGTCTCAGTCTGTATATGCTCCACTTGCACAATCAGGCATGGAGGGATCTCTACTTAATGCATCTCCAATGATCGATAAAACTAGGTATAAGTATGAGGCACCCCTATATGTACGATTGATAGACCAGCTATATCCATAACTGATAGTCATCAGTGCATGGTTGGCGAAGAGGCTATATATCAACAGTAAAGTAATGCCGTATTTGATGATACGAAGGCCGATTCTAGTTATGTGGTAGCTACCATGGAGTATGTGAAGAATGAAGCTAACGACTCTGTATCACTTAATCAACTACATGCATGCCATGCCCAGATTGGAGGATTGGGTATCACAACGACCGATACAATTTTATTCAAAAATGAAGCCACTGTTAGTTATGATCTTAATCCTACTGATGGCGAAGATAAGGATGATGATGCGGAGTCTGATGGCAGTGATAGTAGGGAGTTCAGTGCAAAAAAGGATATCCCACCACATGAGGTGCCTCTTGTTCCTGAATTTGGGCCAGTTGATACATCCGATGATGATGAGGCTGCATCCTATGAAGCATTGCCATAACATTCATTTTTTGGTAGAAATGAAGAGTTAAGAAAAAGAATGATATTTAGATCGAAAGAACAGATCCAATGCACCGTGAAACAGTATGTCATTCACACCCATCATCCTTTCAAAGTCATCAAGTTAGATAGAGTTAAATGAAGCGTCACATGTAAACAGTCTGATACTTGCAGTTGGCATCTCCGTACATTCTTTCGGACCAAAATACAGTAATGGGAGATTACGATATATAAAGGGCCACACACATGTTTGAATACAAATGTGATGTAAGATCATTCACAGCTTGATATATGCATGATTGCAGATATCATTAGAAGATCAGTTAGGACAGAGATATCCATATCTATATCAACCTATCAGATTTATGTATTTGATATATGATAGTATGAGACATCTTACAGGAAGATATGAATAACTAAACAACTTATTATGGGCGAGCTGTTTGGAGATTAGATGGAGTCCTACAACACATTGGGTCCTTAGCTAGTTGCAGTTTGTCGTACCAACAAAGGGATCGTGGTAGATTTTACAAAAATTTTTACAACAGAGGCAAACACAGAGGTATTCCATTAAATTTTTTGAGCATTCAATCCATGCATTCAAGGCTTTCAGTTCTGCCGCTCACTAATTAGTATCGACGCAACGCATCTATACGGTCGATATAAGGATACTCTTATGATAGCTGTAAAAATGGATGAAAATGAAAGTATCTATCCTCTAGCATTTATCATTTATGAAGGTGAGAGCCGTAGTAGTTGATCATGGTTTTTATGGCGTTTGCACTATTATATGGCACGTGACCGTATGGAGATTGGTATAATTTCAGACCAACACAAAAAAATATTAACTGCTATTTTAGATGAATCTATTGGGTGGACATCACCATATGGGTATCACAGATTATAGCTTAGACATATTGAGGTTAACCTAAATAGGGCTGAAAATGGGTCAGGTCGGACCACACCCTTGTCTGAGCCCGACCCGAAAATTTTTTGTCAAGCTTCGGATCGGGCTTAGGCCTGAAAGTTTGTAAAACACTCAGACCCAAACCAGGCCCAGGCTCGAGCCCGGCCCCAATCCGATTAGGCCATCCTAATTTTCAGCCACTTTCCTATCTTTAAAAAAATAAAATAAAAATAAAAAATAAAAAAGTCGAGCCCTAATCTTTTTCTACCACGGCTCCTTCGCCTCCTTTTGTCTGCGACAACTCCGTGCCAAACCCCCGTGCCCGGCACCACCTACGTCTCCTTCGTTCGTTCATAGCTCCTCCACCTGCAGCTCCTCCATCTCAAATTCATCATCACAGTCGTCATCCTTTCCGCAAGGACTGACAAGGGTGGATCGAAGAGCCCTCAATGAGTCGAGGCTTCATCGGAGGAGGTAGCACATGGTGCTGATTAGATCTTCCACCGGGTTGACTGGTGGGGATGCCGAATGAAAGTCCTATGAGAAGCTCATATGGCGATGGAGTGCCTCCTTGACAGCCTCATCGCAGAGGCCGCAGACCCACCGCTCGCTATACCGCTACCGCAACCGTGCGATGTATGAAGAAAAAATGGATAGTTCAAAGCATGTATTTTTAAAATTTTACAATAAAAAATAAAAGATTAAATACTTTAATCTTCTAAACATGCTTTGGATCAAATCTAAACTACTAATTAAGGATCTATGATATAATAAATTTATAAATAAAATTTAATATAAAATAAAAAACTACATCGATCACATCGATGTCCTGAATCTGATCTAACCTTTAGATCACATCGGTTGAGTTTAGAACTCATCACCTTTTTGTAGGTCGATGATCTTCGCTATTGATAGGTTGGTATGAAGCTCTCGCTGATGTCGAGCAGCCACATAGATCGTCCGATCTTTACAGATTGTCCACTCGAAGCTCTAATCGGATCTTCCTTCGCAGGAGTGCTAGCTCGCATCGAAGGCTCTAGAGGGTTGATCCAAGCTCCTTTCTTCGGATCTCCCGAACTCCTTCGGATCAGAAGACAAAGCTTTACAAGGAGGTGGTGGTGTAGAAGATTGAACAAGGCTCACTCTTATATTTTTCTTCTCATAAAATCAAGAGTTGAAACCCTAGACCGTACACCTCACACCCGAGAGGAAGAACACTTTCTCTGTTTCTCACACACGGAAGCCCAACATACTCTCAACTTTTCACGCCCCAACTCTCAAGTTTCTCATGCCAAAAATCACTTCTAATCTCTTACAAGACTGATCCCTTCTTAAGGGTGACGTCCTATGAAAGATAAGGATAAGGAAAAGATAGTTTCGATTCAATTTCAAATATTGGTTGATCCTTATCACTAATTCAAATAAAATTTGAATTAAATTTTGAATCAAATTTTATCTTCATCTTATGAACTTAGAGAGGGATCGACCAACATCAGATTGGTGTAAAAAATCTCATGCAAAAATATTTTATCTATGGAGAAAGGTGATGGCGTGAAGAGAAGAATCTAACTCAATTTGGACTCTAGGTTTTCATTCAAATTCAAACCCATTTGAACTTAAATTTAAATCAATCAATTTTTAATTCAAAAAAAATTAGATGTGGACATGGAAAGGCTTGTGGGTATGAAAAAAATTTACATAAAAAATTTTTCTCACATGAAGAATAAGAGGGCTGAAAGAAAAGAGGCACAAAGGATTTGAATTCAAATTATTTTCTCATCCAATTAGATTCTTAACCCAACCAAATTAGATTAGACCTAATTAGATTATTAAATATAATCTAATTAGATAATAAATAGTCTTGATTAAATTATAATCAAATAAAAAATTAATCGAGCTTAAGTTCTGATCAAATCAGAAATCGAACATCCTTAGCGATTAGATCATTTCATAACCAATTTGGATCAAACCAAATTGAATCTAATTCAATTAGATTTGATTTAAACCTCAATACTCAATAAAATTAAATTAATTAGTAATCTAATTACTAATCAATCCTCCTATAATTCACTAATAATTAGCAAATTGATTTATTCCAACTTTTGCACAGGGTTAATCATCAATCAAATTGACTATTTTATCCTAGAACGATTCTTAATCGTCGATCAGCCATATGATCAGTCAGAAATTTTTTTTAAGTATGACCTCATAGGTTCGATCCTAAGTCGTTAGTATAGGGACAATCTTTCTTTACCAATCAAAGTGACCATCTAGCAATGATACCCGACGTCTGGATAGATCGAAAGATTGTGAAGCATCATTCAAGAATCTATTGATATATGGTTATCATATAATTCATTCCTTTGACCTAAATGCTCAAAGTGACTTAGGATTTAACTATCAATCCTGATATAGTTATCCACATTATATTTTAATTTTTAAAATCCATCATATGGATTACCTCGATCAAGGTTTTACTGAATTGAAACACAATGATGCATTAAATCCTATTTATTCGGAGGGGTCAATTCCATCTCGACTCACACATCGACTTCTCAAGTATTTTATTGTGTCCAAAAATCTTTCATCACTGAATTAAAAATTTAAATAGTCTGGCACCAAAGCATAGTGATTTACTCGTGGTGATCTTGTTGGGAATAGTGTCCCAAAGCCAATCGTCAGCCTGTTGACGGTTGTGCTCCTTTTGTATTAGTACATGAATTATAAATAAATAAAAGTTATTTTGGTATTTTTTCATCACAAATGTTTCATCTTCTAATGAACTCCTGTGTTGTGGTGAAGTCCTTAGGACTATTTAGACTCGACAAAGAAGGATTTGTCGTTTAGTCCTTAAACATGTTCACGACCAAATGATACGTTGTTACCAAGGACGACAATATTTATCGAGCATAGGTCGTTGTGTGCCATATGGGTTGGTTGTCCTCATAACCAAAGAGTGTGGAGACACTGGTATGGCATACAGGTGAGATGTAATGGTACATCTGCACTGAACGTGACCAACTCCGGAGCTATTTCTGCTGTCAAGATTTGCTCCGATGGGATATGGGTATAAATGTCCCTCCGACCTGAGACTGCCACGGTGACTTGCAAGCAACTCACTGCACTTAGGCACTGGACTACCTGAATTTCTAATTCAGTGACGGAAGGTTGCTGGGTGTAGTCAAGTACTTGACTTGTCGGTGCGTGTGTCAAAATGGGATTGACCACTCCAGTTTAGGAGCTGTGTACAGTCGTGTTTCAATTTAGCAAAACCTTGGCCAGGGTAGTCCTAGTGAGGAGTCACAGGACTAATTGAGTTGAGCACGATTCGGATGATATCATCAGGGTTGACAGTTTAACCCTGAGTCATCCTAAACACAGGGGTCAAAAGGGATGAATTATACGGTAACCATATTCACGTAGGTTCTGAATGTTGCGATTACGATTATTCGACCTATCCAATCGTTGGGTACTATTGCTAGATGGTCACTTCGATTAGTACAGATATTGGTTCCTGTGCTACCGGCTTAGATTCGAACCTGCGGGGTCACACACATTAGAGGTTCCTTTCTGATCTGATGGCTGATTATGAGTCTTATCTATCTGGAACTCTATGATTAAGAATTAGGATTCTCTAATCATGAGTTCCACACATTTTGGGTACCGGGGTCAAAATTTTGAATTTCGAATTTTGAATTTGAAATTTGAACTCTTTGATCAGGGTTTCATATCGATGGTCTCTGATGTCTGATTGCCCATCGGATTTGGACTCAACATTTATGAGAGGTTTAATTAGTGATTTAATCACTAATTAACTCAATTTGATTGAGTAATTATTTTTGGATCAAGTCCAATTGAATTGGATTCAGTTTGGATTGACCCGATTAGGTTAAATGTTAACCTAATCGCTAAGGTGGTTTAGTCCCTGATTTGATCAGGGGTTAGGTTTAGTTAATTCCTGATTTGATTAGAATTTTATTAAGCCTAATTAAGCCTAATTATGTTGGGTTTAATTTGGTCTAATTGTGCTCAACCTATTTTAAACTAGGTTGGCTCAATTTGAATCAAACCACCTTGTTTTAAATTTCCTGCGTCACCCAACTTCCTTGCACCCATTTGAATTCACGAGAAGAAACTTCTCATGAAATTTTTCTCACATAAAACCCTTCCCCACGTCTTCATTTGTGTGCCATATGGATGGATAAATTAATTAGTTAGCCATTCAAATTCAAAGCATGTTTGAATTTGAATGGATAACTTATCACTTGCCCTTTCATCCTTATCCATTTTGTGCGCCACATTACTTACACGAGAAAAGGTTTCTCGTGAAACTTTTTCACGCACAAAGAGCCACGCCCCTTCTCTTCTCACGCCCAAAAGGATAGGGATAAGTTGGTTTTCGTTTGAATTCAAATTTGATTTGAATTCAAATGTGTAACCTCTTGTCTTTATCCTCTCACGCGGATAAGACACGTTCGACGTTGTTTTAAAAAGAGGAGAAAGGTGGGACGTGCGTAGAAAAATTAGGAGAGAAACTTTGGGGTGTGAGGAAGGCTTCTGCGCAAGGTGAAGGTCCAAAACCTTCCGAGAGAAAAAGAAAAAAAAGAGAGAAAATTGGACGCAGGGTTTTTGGTGTGTACCCTAGGGTTTCTACCTAGGGTTCGGGAAGTGAGATTGGTGTGCCACGAGTGTCGTGAGTCCACCAAATTTTAGAGAGAGATCCATCAGCCTCTCAAGTAACTGTGCAGATAATTCAGAGCATCCGAGAAGTCAGCACACATCGATCGAAGGAGTTCGATCAACATCTGCCATCAAAAGGGTGAAATCACGAACTAGCATTCGTGAGGAGCTGATCAGACGGGAGCTTCGTGTGGACGATCCACAGAGGCCAGATAGTTGGGTGGCTATGATGTGACGATCAGAACCCTCCGATGGTGATCAGATTGCGGTGATCGACTACCCGCAAGAGGTGATGTGTTCTGAACACAGTACTGTAAAACGTTTACTGATTCAAATTTGAATTTCAAATTTAAATGCATGCTGTTGTATCATATTTAGATCCTAGTGTAGGGTTAATTAGTATTAATTAATGAGATTAATTAATAATTTCGTTGTAAAATAGTAATTTTGAAAAAGTTTTAAAATTATCATTTTGCCCCTGCACTAAATTTTCGCTTCAATTGGTATCAGAGCCAGGTTCTAGAATATGATATACATATGCATGCGTAGATTAAGGTGTAATCTATAAGTTTAAATTTAAAATTCAAAATTCAAAATTTAAAATTCAAAAAGATTTGAAATTTGAAATTTGTTAGAAGTCTCAAATTTCAAATTCAAAATTTGAAATTTGAAATTTGGTTGAAATCTCAAATTTGAAATTTGAAATTCGAAATTCGAAATTTGAAATTCAAAATTTAAAATTTAAAATTTGAAATTTGGTTGAAATCTCAAATTTGAAATTTGAAATTCGAAATTTGAAATTCGAAATTTGAAATTTGAAATTCAAAATTCAAAATTTAAAATTCAAAGATTGAAAATTTGAAATTTGAAATTTGGTTGAAATCTCAAATTTGAAATTTAAAATTTCAAATTTGAAATTTAAAATTTGAAATTCAAAATTTAAATTTTGAAATTTGTATATTTAGATATACATAATCCAAGTAGCAAGTAATCTAATTGGGTTGGTTGCCATGGCCGTCCGGTCATAGGAGAAAAGTAGGGTTTAAAGGCCCTCTCTTCCCATTCGATGGGGTCTCCTATGGCGGTAGGGGTGCCGATGCAATTATATCCCATGCCGATGAAGCAGCGAAAGGACTTAATTAAGAAATTTATCATGAATTTGTTAGATTAGATCTAAAAGAAAATTTATGATTTATTTTGAGTTATTTTCTGTTATGAAATGAGCAATAGAATTGCTGTTTATGAAATGTGCTGACCCGTTTGTGAAATGAGTTAACACATTTGGTGAATAGAAAATAAAATCTTTCAAATTTGAAAATTATTTTCAAAATGCCAAACCCTGACCCATCAGCCCAAGTACTTAATTAAAAAAATTAAGTATTGTCTAGTAGGTCTAGAATTGTGAATTAAGACCCAAGACAATTGCATAAACTTTTGGGTCAATGGGTTAGATGAATTAGGTCCATAATTGGGTTAGACCTAAGGTTAGTTTAAAAAAATGGACTAATTGGAGTAATTGGTCAAATCTAATCAAAAATTGAATTAGATTAGGTCAGGATACTCTAGACTCAACTTCAATAGTTGTAGTTGAATGGGTCCATGTCTTTAACTAGACCAAGATGGACTTAATTCATGGCTACGCGGTGGAGCTCTATTTACTAAGTTGATCAAAATTAAAACTAATGAACCGGTTGGTGTCTAAGGTAAGTTCGGCAGTTTTGACCAGTGGTTCTTAAGCGAGAGCTACTCGCATTGATTCGATCATTGACGAGTTAATGGCAAATCCCCACCACTGATCTCACTTACCTGGCCAATCTGGTAAGTTAGATTTTGATTAGATCACTTGGTGATTAGAGCTCACCCATGTCATTAGGTAAATCAGTAAGACTGATTTAGGTGCTCCTAATGCCAGCTTTAATTAAATCCTTTTTAATCTGACTTGGTGAAGTCAGTGGGAGGATTGAAATTGGCTGGATGATTTCTTCTCTACTATTCTTTAATAAAATCCTCAAAATTATTAGGTCCCTAAAATGATTAAGTTATAATGATAACTAAGTCATAGCCTCCCATTAAGTGAATGATAATGAGTCCATTAGTTCAATGATCATTGGAGGCCCAAAGGCCTGGTGCTCATTGGCTAATGAAATTATTATTCATAATATGATAATTTGATTGAG
Organism: Elaeis guineensis; assembly: GCF_000442705.2. NCBI lineage: Eukaryota > Viridiplantae > Streptophyta > Magnoliopsida > Arecales > Arecaceae > Elaeis > Elaeis guineensis. The sequence goes on along the minus strand of NC_026004.2, from coordinate 14,928,290 downwards.
TCTTTCTGATGGTGGTTAGGTTGGCCGGCCAAAGTCGGGCCTGATCATTTATTGGTCCGATTTACTAAATTAAGTCATGTTAATGGTTGGACCTAACCAGATCTTTTCAGTGGAGGTCAAAGCCTACTGATTAGGTTCTGGGGCAAAATCAATTACTAGAAGTTGTTTAGAGAAACAACTGGTTAAGAACCTACCCATAGATGCACATGGGTTGACCAACCAAAGTTGGGCTCGTGTGTAGTCTGTGTGGATTCTAGTACCCATTAAGGAATTAAAGTAATTCCTCGAATTGGAGGATGAGGCTACCAGTTCGTAAAAATATTGGAAAAAATTTTAGACTAAAGTCCAAGTCTTTAGTATTAATTTATGTACTAATAGAGGTCTCGTTTTCCTTTAAGCAGCTATGGCCACTACCCTGTCGCTCCGGTCATTATTAGATAATGACAAGCTCATGAGACCCAATTTCGATAGCTGGTATCGAAAATTGAAAATCGTCCTTGAGCATGAGCGGATCCTTTATGTAGTAACGGATCCAGCACCTGAGGAGCCAGCTCCGAACGCTAGTAAGGCGATCCGAGACACTTACTTGAAGTGGCTCAATGACCGCACCACCGTTCGATGTATTATGCTGGCAGCAATGAATGACGAGTTCAGCCGAAGGTTTGAGAATGCCCAGCCACAGGAGATGCTTCAAATGTTGAACGACTCCTTTGGCACGTCTGACGACGTTGAAAGGCACAAAACTAGTTGTGCTATTTTCAATGCTCGGATGAGGGATGGGGCCTCAGTCACTGATCATGTACTGTACATGATCGAGATGATTGAGCGCCTAAGCAAATTGGGCTTTCCTCTGCACGAGCAGCTCGGTAAGGATGCGATCCTTAATTCCTTGCCCAAGTCCTTCCTCCCATTTCTTACTCATTTTCGAATGATAAAGCCTGCAGTAAACTACCACGGATTGTTGGGGTTGCTGCAGAACTTTGAGAAGGATCACCAACTCCATAAGGAGTCGGTGAATGTAGTGGGAGGGTCTTCTTCTCGTCGTCAACCCTTTGGGAAGGGTAAGAAGAACAAGAAGAAGAAAAATAAGAAGGTGCAATCTCATGCTGGGACAGTAGCACGGGGTCAGACCAAGAAGCGCAAGCATGACCAGAGCCAGGCGGAGTGCTTCTTTTGCAAGAAGCACGGGCATTGGAAGAGGAACTGTCCTCAATACATTGCCTCCCTGGACCCGAACAGGCCAAAGAAGAAGCAAGGTAATTATATGATAACTCCTTGCAACTTTTTGATTTGTGATACTACTGCCTGGGTATTGGATACCGGAAGCCCTTATCATATTTGTAATTCGATGCAGGGTCTGCAGGTCAGTAGGAGATTTGATGAAGGCGAGAGGTTCCTGAATGTTGGAGATGGAAGCAAAGTTCCAGTTCTAGCTTTAGGAATCATGAGTCTTGTAATCAATTCTCGTAATGTAATTCTGAGTGAATGTCATTATTGTCCAAGTTTTTTATTAAATATTATTTCTGTAGGCCTTTTGGCCATGTACGATTATGATTTTTTAATAAAAAAAAATATTTGCAATATCATTTTGAATGGTGTTACAATATTTATTGGACAATTAAATAATAGAATTTACTTACTATCACAGCCTGTTAATGTGGTTCAAAAATTCGGTAAACGCTCTAGAATAGATAATGTGTCAGAAGTCTACCTTTGGCACTGTAGGCTAGGTCATATCAATAAGAACAGGATAAACAGGTTGGCTCAAGAAGGAATTTTTGAAGTTAGTGATTGTGAATCACTTCCAACCTGTGAGTCCTGTCTTCTTGGAAAGATGACCAAGTCACCTTTTACTGGAAAAGGTGAGCGAGCCAGTGAACTCTTAGGTCTGGTACATTCTGATGTATGTGGACCCATGAGCTCAAGTGCAAGAGGTGGATTTTTCTACTTCATAACCTTCACAGACGACCTATCTAGGTATGGGTATGTCTATTTAATGAAGCATAAGTCGGAATCATTTGAAATGTTCAAACTATTCCGAAATGAGGTAGAAAAACAAACTGAGAAGTGTATTAAAACTCTTCGATCTGATCGAGGAGGTGAATACCTTTCCAATGAGTTTCTGACGTATCTAGGGGAGAATGGGATTCTCTCTCAGTGGACTCCTCCTGGAACATCACAGCATAATGGTGTGTCTGAAAGGAGGAATCGGACCCTGTTAGACATGGTTCGATCCATGATGGAGTTTGCTGGTCTGCCGATCTCCCTCTGGGGATATGCGCTCGAATCGGTTTGTTACCTTCTAAATAGAGTTCCGAGTAAGTCTGTAGCCAAAACGCCATATGAGATATGGATAGGACGTAAGCCAGTACTCTCACACCTTAGGGTTTGGGGGTGTCCGGCTTATGTTAAACGTTTAATTACAGACAAGCTTGGACCTAGGTCTGACAAGTGTAATTTTATAGGGTACCCAAAAGAGACCAAAGGGTATTATTTCTACCTTGCTGATGAGCAAAAGGTGTTTGTCAGCCTTAAGGTAATCTTTTTAGAAAAGGAGTTCCTTAGTGAAGGAACTGTTGCCTCTAAAGTCGAACTTGACGAAGTTCGACAGGTGGAAAAACCGACACATGTTACTGAACCTGAACCGGATTTGATTAGATCAGATCCAGAGCCCATTGATTATGCACCCTTAAGGCGGTCTGGTAGAGTACCACATCAACCGGACAGATATTATGGTTTCTTGGTCCGGGATGGTGATCCTATCGAACTTGATGAAAACGATGAGGATCCGATCACCTACATGGATGCAATGCAGAGACCTGACTCTGAGAAATGGCTAGAGGCCATGAAATCCGAAATGGAGTCCATGAAGGTCAACGATGTGTGGACATTGGTTGACCCACCCGAAGGAGTAAAACCCATAGGGTGTAAGTGGGTCTTCAAAAGGAAGAGGGGCGCAGACGGAAAGGTGGAGACCTATAAAGCCCGTCTGGTTGCCAAGGGATATCGTCAACGTTATGGTATAGACTATGACGAGACGTTTTCTCCTATGGCAATGCTCAAATCCATTCAGATTATGCTTGCGATAGCTGCCCATCTGGACTATGAAATCTGGCAGATGGATGTGAAGACAGCTTTCCTAAACGGAGAGCTGGATGAAGAGGTGTATATGATACAACCTGAAGGGTTCACATCCACAGATGAGTCTAAGGTGTGCAAGCTACAGAGGTCCATTTATGGACTTAAGCAGGCATCTCGGAGTTGGAACATACGTTTTGATAGGACGATCAAAACGTATGGCTTCGTTAAGAACGGAGAAGAACCCTGCATTTATAAGTGGGCTAATGGTCCAGCAGTAGTATTTCTTGTATTGTATGTGGATGACATTCTCTTAATCGGGAATGATGTCCCTGCATTACAGGGAATAAAGATTTGGCTATCGTCACAGTTCTCCATGAAGGATCTGGGAGAAGCTTCCTACATCCTAGGGATGAGGATCTATAGGGATAGATCCAAAAAGTTGCTTGGCTTATTCCAGTCCACGTACATTGATACTATGCTGAAAAGGTTCAGCATGGAAAATTCCAAGAAAGGCTATCTACCGATAGGCCATGGAATTTCTCTCTCGAAGAGGGATTGTCCGACAACATCTCAAGAGAGAGAGCGTATGGGTAGGATCCCATATGCTTCGGCAGTGGGATCTATCATGTACGCCATGACATGTACACGATCAGATGTGGCATACTCACTAGGGGTAGTGAGTAGATACCAATCTGATCCAGGAGAGAATCACTGGAAGGTTGTTAAAACCATCCTGAAGTATTTGAGAAATACTAAGGACCAGTGGCTTATATATGGTGAATCGGACTTGAGACTTATAGGGTTTACAGACTCTAGTTTTCAGTCTGATCGCGATGATAGCAAGAGTGTGTCAGGATTTATTTTTACCCTTAATGGTGGGGCTGTCTGCTGGAAGAGTTCCAAGCAGCACACTGTGGCTGATTCAGTATGCGAGGCGGAGTATATTGCTGCATCAGATGCTGCCAAAGAAGCGGTGTGGCTGAAGAAATTCATCACCGAGCTCGGAGTAGCACCCTCCCTTGTTGGTCCAGTTCTGCTCTACTGCGACAGCTCTGGAGCCATTGCTCAGGCGAAGGAACCAAAAGCACACCAGCGGACGAAGCATATTCTGCGCCGCTACCATCTCATCCGGGAGATCATGGATCGAGGTGACGTCGACCTTCAGAAGATCGACGGAAAGGAGAACCTGGCCGACCCATTCACTAAAGCCATTGCGGTGAAGGAGTTCAACGACTACAAGTCGAAGATGGGTATTAGATACTGCACCGATAGGCTTTTGGCCAAGTGGAAGATTGTTGGGAATAGTATCCCAAAGCCAATCGTCAGCCTGTTGACGGTTGTGCTCCTTTTGTATTAGTACATGAATTATAAATAAATAAAAATTATTTTGGTATTTTTTTATCACAAATATTTCATCTTCTAATGAACTCCTGTGTTGTGGTGAAGTCCTTAGGACTATTTAGACTCGACAAAGGAGGATTTGTCGTTTAGTCCTTAAACATGTTCGCGACCAAATGATACGTTGTTACCAAGGACGACAATATTTATCGAGCATAGGTCGTTGTGTGCCATATGGGTTTATTGTCCTCATAACCAAAGAGTGTGGAGACACTGGTATGGCATACAGGTGAGATGTAATGGTACATCTGCACTGAACGTGACCAACTCCGGAGCTATTTCTGCTGTCAAGATTTGCTCCGATGGGATATGGGTATAAATGTCCCTCCGACCTGAGACCGCCACGGTGACTTGCAAGCAACTCACTGCACTTAGGCACTGGACTACCTGAATTTCTAATTCAGTGACGGAAGGTTGCTGGGTGTAGTCAAGTACTTGACTTGTCGGTGCGTGTGTCAAGATGGGATTGACCACTCCAGTTTAGGAGCTGTGTACAGTCGTGTTTCAATTTAGCAAAATCTTGGCCAGGGTAGTCCTAGTGAGGAGTCACAGGACTAATTGAGTTGAGCACGATTCGGATGATATCATCAGGGTTGACAGTTTAACCCTGAGTCATCCTAAACACAGGGGTCAAAAGGGATGAATTATACGGTAACCATATTCACGTAGGTTCTGAATGTTGTGATTGTGATTATTCGACCTATCCGATCGTCGGGTACCATTGCTAGATGGTCACTTCGATTAGTACAGAAATTGGTTCCTGTGCTACCGGCTTAGGTTCGAACCTGCGGGGTCACACACATTAGAGGTTCCTTTCTGATCTGATGGCTGATTATGAGTCTTATCTATCTGAAACTCTATGATTGAGAATTAGGATTCTCTAATCATGAGTTCCACACATTTTGGGTACCGGGGTCAAAATTTTGAATTTCGAATTTTGAATTTGAAATTTGAACTCTTTGATCAGGGTTTCATATCGATGGTCTCTGATGCCTGATTGCCCATCGGATTTGGACTCAATATTTATGAGAGGTTTAATTAGTGATTTAATCACTAATTAACTCAATTTGATTGAGTAATTATTTTTGGATCAAGTCCAATTGAATTGGATTCAGTTTGGATTGACCCGATTAGGTTAAATGTTGACCTAATCGCTAAGGTGGTTTAGTCCCTGATTTGATCAGGGGTTAGGTTTAGTTAATTCCTGATTTGATTAGGATTTTATTAAGCCTAATTAAGCCTAATTATGTTGGATTTAATTTGGTCTAATTGTGCTCAACCTATTTTAAACTAGGTTGGCTCAATTTGAATCAAACCACCTTGTTTTAAATTTTCTGCGTCACCCAACTTCCTTGCACCCATTTGAATTCACGAGAAGAAACTTCTCGTGAAATTTTTCTCACGTAAAACCCTTCCCCACGTCCTCATTTGTGCACCATATGGATGGATAAATTAATTAGTTAGCCATTCAAATTCAAAGCATGTTTGAATTTGAATGGATAACTTATCACTTGCCCTTTCATCCTTATCCATTTTGTGTGCCACATTACTTACACGAGAAAAGGTTTCTCATGAAACTTTTTCACGCACAAAGAGCCACGCTCCTTCTCTTCTCACGCCCAAAAGGATAGGGATAAGTTGGTTTTCATTTGAATTTAAATTTGATTTGAATTCAAATGTGTAACCTCTTGTCTTTATCCTCTCACGCGGATAAGACACGTTCGACATTGTTTTAAAAAGAGGAGAAAGGTGGGACGTGTGTAGAAAAATTAGGAGAGAAACTTTGGGGTGTGAGGAAGGCTTCTGCGCAAGGTGAAGGTCCAAAACCTTCCGAGAGAAAAAGAAAGAAAAGAGAAAAAATTGGGCGCAGGGTTTTTGGTGTGTACCCTAGGGTTTCTACCTAGGGTTCGGGAAGTGAGATTGGTGTGCCGCGAGTGTCGTGAGTCCATCAAATTTCAGAGAGAGATCCATCAGCCTCTCAAGTAACTATGCAGACAATCTGGAGTGTCCAAGAAGTCGGCACACATCGATCGAAGGAGTTCGATCAACATCTGCCATCAAAAGGGTGAAATCACGAACTAGCATTCGTGAGGAGCTGATCAGACGGGAGCTTCGTGTGGATGATCCGCAGAGGTCAGATAGTTGGGTGGCTGCGATGTGATGATCAGAGCCCTCTGACGGTGATCAGATTGTGGTGATCGACTACCCGCAAAAAGTGATGTATTCTGAACACAGTACTGTAAAACGTTTACTGATTCAAATTTGAATTTCAAATTTAAATGCATGCTGTTGTATCATATTTAGATCCTAGTGTAGGGTTAATTAGTATTAATTAATGAGATTAATTAATAATTCCACTGTAAAATAATAATTTTGAAAAAATTTTAAAATTACCATTTTGCCCCTGCACTAAATTTTCGCTTCAGATCTCCGGTCGGAGGGACACTTATACCCATATCCTTCATGAGCTACTTTTGATGGTAGAGTGCTCAGCAGTTGATTACGTTCAATGAGATGTACTCCTACATCTCACTTGCATGCCATGTCAGTGTCTCCACACTCTTTGGTTAAGAGAACAACCAATGTACATGGCACACAACGATCTATACTTGATATAGCTATCATCCTAATAAAAGTATACATTTGGTCGTGAACTTAAGGTTTAAGGACTAAATGATATATCCTCCTATATCAAATCAAATAGTCCTAAGAACTTCATCACATAACAGGAGTTCAAAATAAGATGTACATAGTGATGAAAAAATTAAATAATATTTATTAATTTAATAATTTATATATAATTATAATAATAAGTTCAACCATCAACAGACTGATGATTGACTTTAGGATACAATTTTCAACAATGTACGCTTACGTGCACTCCTCCATTAGCCCGTAGCACTCGCACTTTGTGAACTCCACCTCGATCTGCCCCCAGCCTTCCCATCCATCGCAGCACTCAGTCCCCCTCCCCTCGGTGCCTGTAGCTTTTTCCACCTCCCTCTGCCCTCATTTCCCTCCCCCCGGTGCCAACAGCTTCTCCGCGCTACACCCACCACCACCCCCCGGTCCGTCGTGCCCTCTGTGTCAATTGGGAACTGGTGAAATATAGGAGATAACGTGGCATGTTATTCACTGTGGATACATTACCGTAATGGATAACATGGCATGTTATCCACCATAGGTTATCGGGCTGGACTTTGGGTTTGGGATGTTAGAAGTATGTCCTAGAAGCCAATATGACTGACACATTGTAATAAATCTAAGACATAATTTTATACTTAATACATTGATTTGATCAATAAAAGGATAAGTTTACTTTTCATTCAAGTGTGATGTGTCTTTGAATCATCTATAGAATTAACTTTCGATATATATTCTCAAAGTATTGAGAATTAAAGATATGTATTTAATTCTTAAATACTTCTGATCATAGAATCATCATGAGGATGGTGATCGATCCGGATAGACCGATGCACAGATCACTTTTTTTGGGATAGATGAGTCTCTCATCTACAGTGTAGAAATATTGAGCGACGAGTGTGGCTAGTTGTTAGAGAATAACTAGTACTGAGTGTGATCATACGAGAGATCATTTAGATTCTTATTCAATCATCAGTGATTGTCTCGATGCTGTAGTTATGTGAATAGTTTTTTTATCTAAGATGGTACTGCTCACAGTGAGACTGCTAGAATTTGATTGACACATCAATATGAGTCTCAATGAACTCTTGTAGTAGATGTTGATGATAGTTGGTCCACAATAGGAGTAGGATATGCATCAAGATGAAATCTATCGATCTTGATAGAGAGAAATAGTCCTATGAGATTTGAGAGGCTAAGTCCGAGAATCTATGGCCATTGTAGTATAATTAATGAAAAGGAGTTTTCATAGAAATCATAATTGAACTTGAGCTGATCGAATCTATCATATGACTGATGTTGAGATTTGACGATTTATCCATAATCTATCATCTAATCAGGATTCATGATAGAGGGACTGAATCATACGTTAACTACACCTTGAGGTTCATTTTCGATTCTATTAGGTTGCCACTACATATTGCTAGGTGTCACTGATGAATTGTGAGAGCTCACTAGGATTGTTCTAGATCGACAATCCTTGATGAGTTAGAGTGAAATTGTTACAACTCATTGAAAAGAGTTTTCATAATACTTTGATAAAGATTATTGTATATCTCACTACCAAATAGAACTGAACCTATGGGGTCACACAACAAAAGAATTAGGCTTGGAATAAGCAACTGAGCTTATAAAGTATCAATTGGGTTTAGAGAATTTCGATTGGATTCAAGGTAATCTTGCTAGTATATGGTTGGACCTAATTTTTTCTTTATGTTTAGATTTTTTATTTGATAAGATAATACAAACTTAATTATCTCCTAATAACCTAAATGAATTAGATTCATTGGACTCCAATTGTTGGGTGTCTAAGATTTTGGATCAAATAAATTAAGGGTGCAAGTCCCTAATTAATTTTTTTGATAGTTATTTTTGGGCGTCACCTTGATTTATCAAGTTGGGTGTGTCTCATGATTAGAAGGCTTTTTGATCTTATATGAGGCATCCTTTGGGTGCAAAAGAGTATGTGTTTGTGTAGGTGCAAGAGCTCCAAGAGTTGGTGCCTAAAAGGATTCCTAAAGGAAGTTGAATAACTTAAGTTTTTAGGAAACCTAATGCAAGTAGGACTTGTATTATGAGATTGAATAAAATTTAATTCTTTTACCTATTTAAAGAGACCTCTCCTAAGATTCTTAGAGCATCCAAACTAGCAGCCCCATATCTTTTAAAGAGATCCCCATACCCTCTCTTCTCCCTTGGGTATCCCACACGCCCCACCTTGGGCGTCCCATCTCTTCACGCCCACAAGGGCCTTGGCGTCCCCTCTTGTGTGCTAGTTCCTGGTGTTGGTAGCAGTATAAAGCAAGGAAGAAAGGCAAGAGAAGAAAAAAAAGGAGAAGATCAAGAAAAGAGATCAAGAGTTGATCGCGATCCAGGCTTCGTTCAGATTCAGCAGGCTGAATTTTCTTAGAAAAAAAAATTTAACTTGAAGATGGCTATTCCAGGCTGATCCTAAGTGGATACTCATAGAGGTCGGATACTTATGCGGCTAAGAGAGAATCTCTTCTTTTCTAGATCCATATTTGAAAATAAAAATTGCGAAACATGTATATGATTTGATCACACGTTAAATTTTAGTATATGTATAATTTCAGTATATAAAGTAGATCCTTATGGTTTATATTTTTATGCATGCATGATATAGATTAAAAGTATTTTAATCTTCTACTCTACTGTGGTGTTTAAAAAATAAAATTTTGAAACACACATACATGCCCCTACATACGAATTTCAATAATGGTATTAGAGTCACAGATTTCATATGCATGAACTTGATATATATGTTTTGTAAAGAGTTTCAAAATCTGATTTTTTCTTGATACATGTGATGTATAGATAAATTTTTAAATCTAAAATTTTATTTTAAATTTAATTTTAGAATATATAATTGACATATTAAAGCATGCATAGATCTGAATTTTGATCTAGAACGATTTCTAGTTCATGTTCATATGATATGTAGATGCATACATAAATCTAAAATTTTATATGATCTGATTCATGATTCATATATGAGATATGTGATTACATATTTAGATCATAAAATTACTTTCAATATGATTCATGATTAGTATATGAGATATATGATATCATGTATTGATTTAAATTTCATTTAGATCTGAATTTTACATGTATATATGAGATATATATTTGTATGTTAAATCTAAAAATTATTTTTATGATTTAAAACTTACTTTATATGCAAAAAATTTAGATCTGAAATTTAATTTTAGAATCTAAAATTTGAGTTTGTGCATGAGGATTTTGATTATGAAAAAAATTAAAAATTAGGTCATATAATAGGATTGCATCTAGGATTTTTTATTTGAATTATATGGGTCTAATTCGATTAAGTAATTGATCAAACTGAGTCAAGTGTTAATGTAGGTTAGATCAATTAAGTTATATGATGATGCAATTATTGTTGATCAAATTGATTGAGTCCCATATGTAGAATCGATTAACCTAAAAATCTAATTTGGCTCGATGGTTTAAACCTGATTCGCTTGAGTTAACCTATTTGGACCAATTGACCTATTGGTATTTAAGATAAGTAATTGAGATATGATTATTTAATTAGTTTTATTAGCTGATCTGATCAATTTATTAGTGTCTAAAGAAAGCAACGGGGGGACCCCCACTGATCTCTACTTATCTGGCCAATTTAGAAGATTGAGTCTTCAATTAGGTTGCTTGATATTTTTGGTTTAGTCCATGCCAATTAGATCGATCATAAGATGACTGATTAGATGAGACCTAAACCTAAACCTCTCCATAAATATTAAGTCCATAGATTTTCTATCATTGTAGATGTGCGGACGTGCTACCGATATTGATTGTTCTCGACTGGTCACAGTGATTCAGTTGCATCAGGAACACGCAACCACTCTATTAGCAAAAAATTGCTCTAGGATAAGGATGGGGTTGGACACAATAACTGTTAGGTGAGGGATCTAATGATGGCCTTGCACTTGCTTGTGAACGGTGGGTCGGGCTTAACTAAGGAGTATGGTCAATAACTGTTAGGTGAGCCCACATGACTTAGAGATCAAATCGCTGCAATATGCTTAGAGAAGTATCTGGATAAAGAGTTGCCTACGCATCGGTGTGCATGTTATCAATAACTGTTAGGTGAGGTGCATGGCATTGGTGGAACCGCAGTACCCACTAAGAATCTTTTGTCACGTTAGGATTTTTGTTTCCTATCCAAAAAGTGAAGGGATCTGAAAAAATTAGTGGGAGTCATTGTTTACATCTTAAAGTTTCTAGAAGTAAATATAATATTAAAGTATAAAAGTCTAACTTGAATCTCTACTCTCGTAGTTAAATAATGTCAGCCTCAAATCCTCTAGCCTGCATCCTTGAAACCAATTGTTTGATCGAAATTAATTATAAAGACTGGCTCAGAAATCTCAGGATTATCCTGACCTCAGAAAAATTAAGTCATATACTCGATCAGAAATTCATAGTGTTACCAAATCATCCTACTGTCGAGTAAATAACTGCTTTTGAAAAGTGGACAGATGAAGACAGTCGGATCAATGCTATGTGCTGACATCTATGTCAAACGAGTTGCAAAGCCAACATGAGCATATGTCTATTGCCAGGGCTATGATAACTTACCTGTAAGAGTTGCATGATAAGCAAAGTCATACTGCGTGCTTCGAAGTATCCAAGAGACTCTTCAACTTGAAGATGCGCAAAGGACAAGCAGTCCATGAGCACTGAATGACAGTGATCAAGGACATTGAAGAGCTTGGAAAGGTCGGGCTTGAAATGCAAAAGAAATTACAGATAGATTTGATTCTTCAATCCTTTACAAGTTCATATAGTCAATTTATTATAAATTTTTATATAAACAAACTTGATTGCACTATACCCGAACTGGTCAATATGTTGGTCACTACGAAAGGAACATTAAAGAGTTTAAGGGGTACTGTTCTCGCTGTGGAGCGGACTTCTTCCAAAAAAAATCTATTAAAAAGAAGAAGACTAAATCCGCTAAGAAGTAAAAGAAAAAGAGCAAGCCAAAGAAGGACGTTCCAAAGAAGATCGAAGTAAAGGAAAAATATTTTCACTGTGATGCTGAAGGACATTGGAGAAGGAACTGTCCACTCTACCTGAACAGCCTAGAGATCAAAAAAGATGATAAACCTTCAGAAGGTATGCTCATGATTGAATCTAACCTTACGATTTCTTCTACTTTTAATTGGATATTAAACTCTGGCTCGAGTGCTCATATATATACCTCAATACAGGATCTAATAAAAAATAAGAGGTTGAGAAAAGGTGACATGATCCTTCGGATTGGCAATGGAGCAAAAGTTACTGTAAAATTCGTTGACACTTATCCTCTTCGATTATCGTCTGGCATTAGATTAGATTTAAAAAACTGTTATTATGTTCTTGTAGCTAATCAAAATTTGATTATCATGTCTGTGCTAGCACAGGAAGATTTTGAAAATAGTTTCAATAATTTTTTTTTCTATTTATTTATAAAATAAATTGATTACATGAGATTTTTTAATTGACATTTCATATCACTTGCATGTTGATGCAAATATAAACTTGAACGAGCAAATAGTGAGTGCCATAGGTCAAAAGAGATCCAAAGATAAAATTAACTAGAAGTACTTGTGGCATCATAGACTAGGCCATACTGGAGAGGATAAGATAAACAAACTAGAAAAAGATGGGATCCTTGTTTCTCTTAACCCATAGTCATATCTAGCTTGCAAATCTTACCTTCGAGAAAAAATGGCCAAGTTATCCTTTGTAGGACATGGGGAAAGGGCCACTGAGTTACTTGCCTTGATACACACCGATGTGTGTGGGCCATTTGATGTGTAGATTATGGGTGGTTATAGCTACTTCATTATCTTTATCGATGATCTGTCTAAGTATGGGTATGTGTATCTGATGAAATACAAGTTTGAAGCCTTTAAAAAGTTCAAAGAATTCAAAAGTGAAGTAGAGAAACAAACTGGTAAATCCATTAAGATCCTTCGATCTTATCGAGGAGGAGAATATCTTAGTTAAAAATTTTTGAAATATCTTAAGGACAATGGCATAGTCTCTCAATGAACTCCTCTCGGGACACCTCAGCTCAACAGAATATCCGAAAGGAAGAATAGGACCCTATTAGATATGGTTAAATCTATGATGAGCTTTACTGATCTACCATTATATCTTTGGAGACATGTCTTATTAACCGTCATTCACCTGTTGAATAGGGTTCTATCAAAGTCCATTCCTACCACACCGTATGAGATATGGTACAGTAAGAAGCCGAGTCTAGATTATCTTAAGACTTGATGATGTCCCGCCTATGTCAAGAGACAGATGGCTGATAAGTTAGAGAATAGATCTATTATAACTCGTTTTATAGGATATCCAAAAGAATTCATCGGATACTACTACTTTTCATAAGATCATAATGTGATTGTGAGTCAAAACGTCATATTCCTAGAAAAATAGTTTATCTAGGATGGTGGCAGTGAGAGGTTAGTTGAGCTCGAAGAGAAGGTCTCTAAAGAGTAAAGAGTTATAGATCCTCAAGAACCCATTATTCATGAGCCAATAGTTGACGTTCCTCTACCACCTCGTAGATCTAGCAGAATCTCCTGACCTCCTAAAAGGTACATGGGTATACTTATAAAGGAAGTAAAGAAAATATTTCTTATGGGAGATAGGGGTCATGGTGATGATCCTAATATCTTTGATGAGACGATATCTGATATCGATTTCGAAAAATGGTTAGATGCGATGAAATCAGAAATTGACTCGATGCACTCGAATCAAGTATGGACCTTAGTGGATCCATCTGAGGGTATCATACCCATTAGGTGTAAATAGATCAACAAAAGAAAAATAGGTACTGATGATAAGGTAGAGACCTATAAAGTTAGGCTTGTAGCAAAAGGTTATAGTCAGTACGAAGGCATTGACTATCAAAAAATCTTCTCGTCCGCAGTCATGCTGAAATCCATCTGTACTTTACTTGCTGTTGCAGTTTACTATGATTATGAAATCTAGTAGATGGATGTGAAAACTACTTTTCTGAATGGATATCTTGAAGAAGATATCTATATAGAGTAGCCTTTGGATTTCATATCTGGTGATGGTGATCACAGAGTTTGCAAGCTCAAAGGTCCATATACGAATTAAAGCAAGCTTTTCGAAATTGGAATCACCATTTTGATAAGGCAATCAAATCGTTTGATTTCATCAAAAATGAAGAAGAACCATGTGTATACAAAAAGATCAGTGAGAGTGCAATAACATTTTTCGTACTGTACGTGGATAATATTCTCCTCATTGGGAATGATATTCCCACATTGACCATGGTCAAAAGATGGTTATCCAAGAAATTCTCCATAAAAAATTTAGGAAAAGCATCTTATATTCTCGAAATAAAGATCTATAGGGATAGACCTAAATGGATGCTAGGCCTGTCACAAAAGCTATACATAGAGAAGATGCTGAAGAGGTTTAGTATAAAAAACTCTAAATGAGAATTTTTACCTTTTAGGCATAGTATTAATTTTTCCAAGACGATGTGTCCGCCCACATCTGAAGAAGTTCAACACATGAGTAGGATTCCTTATATCTCAGCCATAGCGAGCCTCATGTATGCCATACTGTGTACTCGACCTGATATAGCTCTTGCTGTGAGTATCACTAGCAGGTATCAGTCGAATCCAGACGAAGAGCACTGGATAGCTGTGAAGAACATCCTTAAGTACTTGAGAAGGACTAAGGATTTGTTCTTGATCTTTGGAGGAAATTCTGAGTTGTGAGTTAAGGGATATACTGACTCAAACTTCATGTCTGATCCTAATGATAGAAAGTTTATATCAGGATATATGTTCATTTGCAATGATGATGCAGTCAGCTGAAAGAGTTTCAAGCAACCCATTATAGCAGATTCAACTACTGAGGCTGAGTATGTCACTACTTTGGATGCTGCAAAGGAAGGCTTCTGGTTTAAGAAGTTCATCGTGAAACTTACGGTTATGACATCGAATGCCATACCACTTTACTGCGACAACAATGGAGCCATAATAGTTGCTAAGGAGTCGAGGTCTCATCAGAAATCAAAGCATATCGAGCGACGGTATCATATCATATGCGACTACCTCGAAAAGAAACATATCGAGGTACGAAAAGTAAACTCTGCGGATAACGTGGCAGACCCACTGACAAAGCAACTGAGCCAGTCAAAAATAGAAGTCCACCTTGAGAAGATGGGACTTAGTTTAGTGGCCAATTGGCTTTAGTCCAAGTGGGAGATTATTAGATGTATGTCCTAGAAATCAATATGGCTAACACATTGTAATAAATCTAGGATATAATTTTATACTTAATACATTAATTTGATTAATAAAAGGATAAGTTTATTTTTTATTCAAGTGTGATGTGTCTTTGAATCGTCCATGAAATTAACTTTCGATATATATTCTCAAAGTGTTAAGAATTAGATATATGCATTTAATTTCTAAATACTTTCGGTCATAGAATCATCATGAAGATGGTGATCGATCCGGATAGACCGACACACAGATTGCTTCCTTCAGGATAGATAAGTCTCTGATCTACAGTGTAGAGATACTGAGCGACAAGTGCGGATAGTTGTTAGAGAACAACTAGTACTGAGCGTGACCATACGAGAGATCACTTGGATTTATATTCAATCGTCAGTGATTGTCTCGATACTGTAGTTGTGTGAATAATCTTTTGATTTGAGATGGTACTACTGCTCGCAGTGAGGCTGCTGGAGTTTGATTGACACATAAATATGGATCTCAATGAGCCCTTGTAGTGGATGTTGATGACAGTTGGTCCACTATAGGAGTAGGATGCGCATCAAGATGGGATCTATCTATCTTGATAGAGAAGAGTAGTCCTATAAGATTTAAGAGGCTAAATCCGAGAAGCTGTGGCCACAGTAGTGTGATTGATGAAAAAAAGCTTTTATAAAAATCACAATTGGATTTGAGCTGATTGAATCTATCATATGATTGATGTTGAGGTTTGATGATTTATCCATGACCTGTCATTTACTCGAGACTCACGATAAAGAGACTAAATCACACATTAACTATACTTTGAGATTTATTTTTGATTCTACTAGGTTGTCACTACATACTGCTAGATATCACTAGTGGATTGTGAGAGCTCACTAGGATTATTCTGGATCGACAATCTTCGATGAGTTAGAGTGAAATTATTTCGATCTATTAAAAAGAGTTTCAACGATATTTTGATAGAGATCATTATATATCTCACTACCAGATAGAATTGAATCTACGGGGTCACACAACAAAGAGATTAAGTCTGAAATAAGTAATTGAGCTTATGAAGTGTCAATTGGGTTTAGAGAAGCTCGATTAGATTCAAGGTAATCTTGCTAGTATATGGTTGGATCTAATTTTTTTTATGTTTGAATTTCTTATTTGATAAGATAATTCAAATTTAGTTACTTGCTAATAACCTAAATGAATTAGATTTATTAGACTCTAATTATTGGGTGTCTAAGATTTTGGATCAAATAAATTAAGGGTGTAAAATTTTAATTAATTTTTTTAATAGTTATTTTTGGGCGCCATCTTTATTTGATCAAGTTGGATGTGTCCCATGATTAGAGAACTTTTTAATCTTATATGGGGCATCCCTTGAGTGCAAAAGAGTATGTGTTTATGTGGGTGCAAGGGCTTCAAGAGTTGGTGCCTAAAAGGATTTCTAAAAAAAATTGAATAACTTAAGTTATTAGTAAACCTAATGCAAGTAGGATTTATATTATGAGATTGAATAGGATTCAATTCTTTTGCCTATTTAAAGGAACCTCCCTTAAGGTCCCTAGAGCATCCAAACCAGCAGCCCCATGCCTTTTAGAGAGACTCCCATGCCCTCTCTTCTCTCCCCTTCTCTTCTCCCTTAGGTGTCCCACACGCCCCACCTTGGGCGTCCCCTCTCTTCATGCCCACAAGGGCCTTGGCATCCCCTCTTGTGTGCTGGTTCCTAGTGTTGGTAGTAGCATAGAGCAAAGGAGAAAGGCAAGAGAAGAAGAGAAGAAGAAGATCAAAGAAAGAGATCAAGAGTTGATCACGATCCAGACTTCGTTCAGATTCAATATGCTGAATTTTCTTAGAGAAAAAAATTTAATTTGAAGATGGCTGTTCCAGGCTGATCTTGAATATATACTCATAGAGGTCGGACACTTGTATAACTAAGAGAGAATCTTTTCTCTTTCAGATCTAGATTTGAAGAAAAAAATTATAAAACAGGTATGTGATTTGATCACACGTTAAATTTCAGCATATGTACAATTTCAGCATATGAGGTAGATCATTATGATTTATATTTTTATGCATGCATGATATAGATTAAAAGTATTTTAATCTTCTATTTTACTACGGTATTTAGAAAATAAAATTTTGAAACACACATGCATGCCCCTACATACAAATTCCAATAGGGGCTGAGTCCGTGCCGAGCCAAAGGTATACCTGAGCCCTATCCGAAAGACAAATGGATCCTATAAATATGCCCAAGCTTGGCCTGAACTATTTCGATCATGGTTCGAAGCCTGGCCTGAAGTCAAGCTAGCCCAATGGGCCTCAGGCCGGCCCAAACCCAATTCCAGCCCTAAACCTAAATGGTCGATTTATTGATGCTGTATTTTTGACTTATTTCCATCAAACTACAAAACAAAATCAGTCCTGAAAGTTTGATCGAAGTATACAGCATATTGAGAAAACATAACCCAATTGCTTTTAATATCTGAAATCATATCCACTTGATAATCTGAGTAAATGATCGCTGGTACATGATACGAGTGGGTGTAGGTATGGAATAATGGATACTAATCTATCTGAAAGCTTCAATAAGATATTGAAGGAGGCTCGCTCATTGTTCATTACCACTCTTGTTCATCTTTTCTTCGAACGCTTGTCGAAGTGGTTTAGTATCAGATGTGTAATAGCAGCATGGAGAAGGAAGTCTGGCAGGATATTCACAGATAAGATTAAACGAAAGTTAAATGGGCACCAGCTGAAATCTAGAGAGAATTATGTGGTTAAGTATAATAACCAACCAGGTTTGTATGAGATTCAGTTGAGATGAAAGTATCATAGCTCCGATAAACTTGATTATACACATATAGTGGACTTAAGGGCACGCACATGCACATGTAGGAAGTAACAGTTACTGAATTACCCATGCTTCCATTTGTTTGCTGTATGTGCTAGTGAGAACTTGGATTGAAAGTAATTCGTTGATGACTATTATACTATTGCACATTATGAGCAATTATATGCACCTACCTTTCATCCCTCAAAAAATCCACGTTATTGGCCTGAGTGGACTGCACCTAGATTCATACGGCATCCATCTATAAGAAGACAAAGGGCATCCATAATCAAAGAGGATCTGAAATGATATGGACATAATAGAGCATCAAAATATTGTACGATGTGGATTGTCCAAGGAGATAGGGCACAACCAGTGCAGATGCCCTCAACGACGTTGATTTATGTATTTGTTCATATTATGTAGACTGACTTTATGTATCATTTGTATTCCTTTTAAAATATTTTGGTTATGTAATTATGTCATATAACTATTTTTTAAATTATCCTATATATCATTTATGTTGTTTATCATCTTTGATATTTTTTGATAGTAAGATAGTCTTTTTATTTTGTGCCTTAGATATGGTAGGTTCAGACTTCGATGTTCATTGGGACCGACAGATCCTACCATGTTGTATCTCCAGACTCGACACCGCAATAATCTTATATATTCTGGGGAGGACATGGGGCCCTTATGCTGTAGACACAGAGGCTCGACCGCTATGCACGCCTGATAGCCACATGAGAAGATCCGGCAGTATCTTCATATGGCTGATTTTTATGGAGTATTTAGAGTATGTAATATACAGCTGGATTAGACCCTCATCACAACCATGGTGGAGAGATGGCGTCAGGAGACTCACACATTCCACCTGCTCGTCGGCAAGGCGACGATCATGTTGCAGGACGTTGCTGTTCTTCTTGGATTACGGGTGCACGGGCTTGCCATCATCGGTATTGCGGGAATCATCTGGTCGGATCTATGTGAGGAGTTATTCAAGATTAGACCACCAAAGTCGATGTTGTCAGGATCTTCGCTGAGATTTTACTGGCTTCGCAATACATTCCATCACTTACTGGATGATGCGAATGATGAGATCATGCAGAGGCATGCTCGAGCATTTATTTTTTGCCTTACCGGTGGTCATCTATTCATCAATAAGTCTGGTTCCCATGTGTAGTAGTTGTACTTACCCCTGCTACGTGATGTCCATACATGTGGGCAGTTGAGTTGGAGCAGCGCTACCTTAGTCTTCTTATATCGCGAGCTCTGCAGGGCTACTAAATTAAATGTACGTGAGATAGCTGGCTATTGGTGTTGCTGCAGATTTGGATGTGGGAGCATTTATATGTCGGACGGCCAGATAGAATACTCCCCAAGGTTGGAGCCCACCAGCTGACGGTGAGAAATAATGTAGTAGGACATGACCCGTTAGATGAGGATGATGATGGTTTTGAGGGCCCGACATACAGTACGATCAGACTAATCCATTGGGATGCAGATATGTAATTAGTGTCACTGATTTTATATGATAAATGACTACACATTTTAGCACAATAATATATTAACTTTGTTTTGGATAGGTGGATGACTCAATGGATTGGTACTGACAATTCAGTGCCGTACATAGTTATATATTATAGGGATCAGCTTGACCAACAGTGCGACGATCAGATGGTATGGGTGCCTTACACATAGGAGATATTAGCCATATTGTTCGAGGTATGTCAATCAGATCAGCATATATGGAAGATACATGCATTTCTCATTTGCTTCGACATCGTAAAGATCTATTATTCGGAGAACATGATGCGACAGTTTAGCATGCATCAGGACGTCCCTCCACCATGCGACACTCATGATGACCTCCATAGTTTAGATCCATGAGGACGGTATCGCCATAATTAGGGTAGAGAGCATTGGGAGCATATTGATACATGCGAGTGGCGGGAGGATTTGATTGTGGATGGCCCACCAATGCTCCCCACGATGGATTATTATGATCCATATCTGGTGTAGTATAGGAGCATCATTAGACGATTCATCTCGTCATTGATGACTGAGCGGTCTGAGATGAGGTTTCATCTTTCGAACAACGTGATGGATGTTGTGGTAAATACATTTTGCTTTTGCCCCACTTTGTTATGTTGTTATGAATAATATGTATGTTTCTTTTTATACTGACAGTTTCAGAGGATCACGTCGTTATACAATTGGGCAAGAAGTGGCTTTTATTCGGTCACTGTTGGGTGTAAGGACCGAGCACTTACCGATGTTATGGATGGTCTTATCGATACTATACGAGTCATCTCTGAGGATAGACGACTTCACACTACATCATCGATGGATGACCCAAGTACCTCATCATATGCCTAGTACACCTCATATTTTGACATCTCGAACTTCAACTTTCTCGTAGATGATGCATTTATATCACAAAGGATGAGTGAGTCGGGAGACACATCGTACTGACTTGATAAGCAGCACATCGATTGTACGCATGGGAGGGCCAGATGCAGGGATAGATTGAGCGTTTTTCGAGATAGACGTCAGGCATATATTAATAGGCCGAACACACCAGCATGTCCCTTCCCATCAGTCGATATCGTGTTTGAGCCACACGATAGTAGGTAGAGGTGACATGCATTTATAAGAGGTAAATGCGAAGGAGGCCCCAATATCTTGATATATATACCTCTCGATAGTTGTATACTTGTATATTTTTTTTGCTAACAAACTTTGTAATGATCAACTATTTTGAATGCACATGTTACGAATTTTTTTAAATCTGAATGCACATGTTAGAATTTTACTATCATGACAAGTATTTTGAGCTACTTTGTCATAGGCAGTAGTGGAATACCTTTTGAAGAACATAACCATCATGTACAACAGCAACAGTTGTGGATGCACCCCCCCTATATTAGAAAACTATTTCTTAGAGCCAGTCTTGTATTTAAGCAATAAAAAAATTTCAATAGCAAAGACTGGCATCCACGAAACAATCACACCGGCTCAAAAATATTATTCGAAACATAAGTAGCATATCAACAATATGTACAAGTTGCCAATAATAAAAAGTCAAAAATGATAACCATAAAGTATAATTTGGATGTTTTTCATGACTGTGTGTTATTAAGAAATAGAAGATATGACAATTGGCAGCAAAAAAAAAAAGCCTTTCTGCGTTGGCTTGTGGCACGAGTGGGGCAAGTGGGCATTTCACAGTCGCCCTATGATGAGACGACTTATAGAGTGGCCCTATGATAAAGCGACTCATAGAAGCGCCTTATGATAGGATGACTCATAGTCTCGTCCTATAATAGAGCGACTTATTATTTGGCCAATATATACCCTACACAGTGACGAGTCAACATATAAAGTCGTCTTATAATAGAGCGATTTTATTTTGGATAGTATTCTCGCAAATACTTTTAAAATGGCACTATTTTGATAATTTTTTATAAAAATAACATTATTTCAGTAAAATATCTTTTTTTCCTCATAAATTTTATCTAAATATTCATATTATATTAATATTAATATTAATATAATATTAATATATTATAATATAATATTAGACTATAATAATTTATTGTATTAATATAATACTAATATATATTAATATAATAAATTTATTAATATTGATATAAATATAATATTAAATATAATATTATATTAATATAAATTTTATATTAATATTAATAAAAATATTATATTAATATAAACATTAAAATAATATTAAAATATAATAAATATTATAATATTAATATTATATTCATATAAATATTAAGATAATATTAATATAATATTATATCACTATTCAGTATTTTATTCTAATCATTTATTGATATTTTTAAAATCATAATCATGGATCTAAAGAAGTATTTTTTTTTTAAATAATATTACTTCCTATCTCATGAAAAATATCAAAACTTATCCTTTTTTTTTCTCCATAAATTTTTATTTTTTATAAAATAAAAAAAATAATTTTTATGAATATATATATATATATATATATATATATATATATATATATATATATATATATATATATATATATATATATATTATTTTTTTTTTATTTTTTATTTTTTTTCAATCAGAAGGCGCCACTGCACTCCTCCGAAAGTGCCTCTTCCCCCCCTCCACTCCCACGTCAACCAAACGAGTCATTGGGATTGCGGTGGTGCGAGTGCGAGCCCCCTCCCTCCCCAGTCCCTGCCATCCATCCCCGCCGCTTCTCCACTATTGGACAAGTAAAAGCGAGCGGGCCTCCGCCGTCGGTGCGGCGGTGGGGATGGGGGGAGGAGGCGGACGGGAAGGAGACTGGGAGTGCGGGGGGTGCCGGAACCGCAACTACGCCTTCCGTTCCCTGTGCAACCGCTGCAAGCAGCCGCGCCTTTTGGTGGACACCATGACCCCTCCCGACTCCAAGTGGCTCCCCCGCGTCGGTGACTGGATCTGCACCGGTTCGATCACCTCCCTCTTCCTCTCGATTCCTGTCCCGATCTTTCTCTTGTTTACTCTGTCGCTCTTTCCCAGTTAGTTTGGATTCGAAGAATGCTTTTTTTTTTTTGTTTAGTAAGTAGGATGGAAGTGCTTCTTGCTTTTTAATGGAGTTTACTATTTCTTTTTGATTGGTAAATGACCTACATTATTGTAAGATGTGAAAAATGAGTGGTTAGTTGAGGAGTTCACAAGAATCATTTACCTCCCAAATTAGGATAGAGAATGAGAAATGGGTGAGGATGAGCTGTTTTTAATATATATTGAGTTGGAAAAGATGATGGAGAGTACATTTATGTGGGAGATTAATTTTATCTTGCTGGGAAACTACTACTTTTGTGAAGGGGATTAATATATGTGTCCTATCAATTCTATTAAACCAGTTGCTACTCATAGAGAGATGTTGGATTCTCCTCCATAGCCACGCTAATGGATCTAGAGGTGTCCTAACCGATCTCATGGTACCAATAACTTCTTTCAATCTTCTATGGAGATTGATGGTTATGTTGCCTGCGCTTTTTTTGTTCCCTCTCCACTTGTTTTTTCTTCTTGGAACTTGTTTTACTGATTTATGAAAGGAGGAATAGCGGCTTTAGAGGGATTGAAAATCTGATTTTTAGGCAATATGTTGGAGGTTAAAGTAGTTGGAGTAATAGTGTGGAGTTGCATAGCGGGTTATTTGAATATCGGCAACCACGATATATCGGAATGGAAATAAATTTACTGCCTCGAGGAGCTACTGATATATATTTCCGGTGCTGTGCATGTGTGGTGCACATGAAAGGAAGCATGGATGGTTGTGATTCCTCATTTGATTAAAAATGTTTCCTGTTATTCATGTAACTCATTATAACAAAGCTTTAAACATCCCTTGTTGGTGCTGTATTTATTTGATGGTGGCTTAGTATTTGTTATTTCATGCTGGTGTTTGCATGCAACAATCCTCCGTGTCACTATGCCTGTCATGGTACATGCCTGGTGGCATGGCTGGAACTTTAATCCTTGCAATACATACACCCCAACTTTTGGGAGGTGCACCTTCTTGTTTCTTCCCTGTAGATTAAGAACTAAATGAAGCAATGTGTCCTACTTAAAGACTAATGTAGAGGTGGGAGAGTGGTGGGATGTGTGAAGAGACTTTTGGTCTCTAGATTTATATTAAAATGAAAAGGGCAAAGTCGGATGCCAAGTGAAGCAGGACTAAAAAAAAAAAAATCGAATTATATCATAGTGTAGATACACTGACAGACACCCTATTGGGATTTAGCATAGTTTATTGCTGCTGTCAATGAACCATTTTTTCAAGACTCTAAGTTGAACTTCACAATCTAACAATGGTTAACCACTCTAGCACATGATTTATATGCAGTTGTTAGTATTTTGCTGACTTTAGTTATTTTTCTTTCAAACAGACCAACTCTCATATTCCTCCGATCTTTTAGGATTCGTTTTTATTTACAGCAAATGATTCTTTAAGTTACTATATGAGTGGAAGAAATCTAAGAATGTCTGAATGTTGTTTCTCTTGGTTAATCGATTTACAAATGGGAAGGCCACTAACGTTGTGCAACTTATTGTTTGAATAAATTAAAAATTGATGACTGTTACTGTTTATCTTACTTTTCTCAGTTCTATGTGGCAAAAACAGGTTAACTTTGAGGGGTTGAAGACAAATCTGGTCTAATGATGCAGAGTCATTGTCATTCACACATCTTAAAACCTCTGTTTTGGATCAAATATTCTTGTACTTTGGTATTGAATAAATCTAACATATCAGTTTTTCCAGACAACAAAAGTCTTTCTGATTGCCCCCTTGCTGTTCATCTGAAATATATAACTCTCAAGATGTTAATGGTTGCACAATAGAAAGGGCTCTGTGTGTAGCAATGGCATTCAAGATAATTCTGTTTCTTCAAATGTGATCGTTGCTTCTAAAGGAACTAATCTTGTTTTATTTTATAAAGGTTGTTCTAACACCACTGGACTGTTGGAAATAGTTTCAAGTCATATGGTCCCACTCACAAAAGGATGTAACTATTACATGGTACAAAATTCATGGTTAATATTGCATGTGTTGGTCATAGCCACCTGATTTCTGATTGAAGGAGCAGTGAGTGACATGGCTGTTATTTTGTGATCCATTATGGAGAATTTTCTTAGAATTGATTTTTTGGAAACTGATTACTAATTATTTCAAGTTTGCCAATATGGAAAACTGGAGTTTGATTTTACTACATGTCGTGGATGTTCTTCTTCTTCTTTTTTTTTTTTTGGTTTGTATGTTCTTTTTACATCTGCGATTGTTCTTGATGGAAATATGACGATCTATTCTAAGTTTGGTTGCAAATTTTGTTTTTGACAAGTCTATCGGCAAGTCGAGTAATGGATCCACCCAAAAATACTCCAACCTGGATGCTTGCTTGCAAGTCTATTTTACTTCAAGTTGAGATAAGGAATTTTCTATAAATTTTTTGATGCCTAGTGTGTGTCCGTTTGTTATCTATGTGCTTTTGTCTGGCATGGTTCGTTGCTACTATGTTTATTAGATGCTCTTTTCGTGCTGGCTGCACCTTTGGTTGAGTCCGGGTTTGGGCTTGTATGCAAAATGGATTCAATAGGTTGCAGTAACAACAATTATGCATCCAGAGAGAAGTGTAAGAAGTGCAGCCAGTCAAAGGAGGAAGGGGCATTGCCAGCAATTGCAATGCCTGGAGTATCTCTTTCAACTTATGCACAATGTTTTGCTGGGGTTCAGGGACTACATGGATCGAAGATGAATTTTGGGATTACAAGCAATTCTGCTATTCATTCATTTCCACCAAGTTCTGATTGGTCATATGGTGGTCCTGATGGATATGGGCTTCAGTCTGCTCCCAGCTGGTCCTTAAATGACAGTAGTGGAAGTGAATATTCATATGCAAGCAACAGAAAGCAGCTTCCTGTGGTTCCTAAGGGATGGCGAGATGGTGATTGGATATGTGACTGTGGTTTTCATAACTACTCATCCCGTACACAGGTAACCTTTTTCCATTCAGTTGACATATTTATATCAATGGCTTGCCAGTATTCTAAGTTGCACAATCTTGTATGGCCTCAGATACATAGTCTGCTTTTTTTTTTTTTAAGAATTAATAATGGTCGAAGTGCTATACAAGTATCCTTTTCATTATTTTGGAGGAGATGATTGAAATATTTCCATGAGTCAATTATTGGGTTGTTGTAATTCATAGGGGGATTTAGTGAATTCATCTGATTGGTTTTGTTGAGGTCTCTGATAATTTTTGTCCTATTAAAGCATGAAAATGGCTCTCTTTACAAATGCCCATCAGTCATTTATTCATATCGCTACTTTTGAGAAATAAATTCATTCCTTAATAGACCATGTAAGTAATGATGATTCAGGTTCCAGGCTCCAAACCTTGTGGGGGTTAGTTTAAGATTTGCTCCACATTCACATAGGCATAATGGTTTGTTTGAGATGCCGCACCATGCAATCTATTAGCACTTTGTATTTGCAGTTTCTGGAAGTTGGTAGCCACAGAGTAATGTACATTATTTTGATTGTATGAATCAAACAGGCATGCATGGAATTCCTAGCTAAAGTGAAACTAGTAGACATTTCTCGTTGGTCTTATACTTGAATGCAATTGCACTTGATGGAAATGTTAATCTATGGATGTTCTCCTACTTTGCCACTTGATTATATGCATTATTAAATATAACTAAATTTTTATTTTTTATTTTCCCTCCTTTTCTATTAAAATGACATGAAAATTTACTCAAATTTATGGAACAATTCATCGTTTGTAAAACATATACATATACCAGCGAGCATATTCATGCATACATGTGTGTGCATGATGACCCATCCTGATGCAGTGAGAAAAAGAAGAAGGGGCAATTTGATTGACGAGGTTTTGCTTCGAAGATCAAATGCAAATAGAAGAAAACTGGATTAAAGAATTCTTCATTTGGTGAAAGAAATTCTATCGAAAAGAATTTTATTAATATCTCAAAGGCTGACCCTTATATTATATTATGTGCATATTTATAGGACATGATACCCTAACCCTATTTCAGATATTAAACCTGATGCAGAATCATACTCGAAATAGGACTCGACAGTAAGAAAACCTACTAGAATTATCCTAATATAAACATGGAAATGTGACTAAAATTTGATATTATCCATAATGGAAAGATTGTTGATTATCTGTACTCTCCTGTTTGAGGACATTGATTCTTAGCAGAGGAAGATGTTACACATAGTTTACTCATATGCATGGATGAGAAGATGGATCTACTTGGTTGTTGGTTAAGAGACATCTAGCTTTGAGGAATCCTATTCCATGGAAAGGAAAACGTTGTGATGGTTAGAATAATAATGTAAACTGGCTAATGTGCAGTGATGTAATTATTTAATTGTCTCTATATTAACCCCTCCACCCCAACCCCTTTCACCAAAAGAGGGAGCAAAGATATTGAACTCCCTAGCTACCAATGAGATTATTGAGAATCTCCCTTATTTGAAAAAAAACATAGATCTTTGTTCCATATGACCAAAAGTGAAAATAAGATCATTAGCTTAACACTTTCAACCTAATATTGTACGCTTGCCAATTTCAATGGGACTCCATGTACTTACTATTGGTGGTTTTCCAAGGATGTAGGAATTGTATCCATATACATAACGCGTGTGCATGCATATAGGTAGATATGCTTGTATGTGTTTATGGATAATTGTGAAGCCTCAAACACACTTTTTTTCATTAAATGTTTATGAATAAAATGAGGCTTTTAAATTTACCAAAAAAAGAGCTTTAAACTTTGGTTTCAGTATTCGGCATTGAGGATGCTCTACTATTTCTTTAATGCTTTAAGCTTTCTATCTTCTACAAATTATAAATGTGATCTTGATTTCTTCTTTCTTCTGCAGTGTAAGAAATGCAATGCACCTGTATTGTCTGGTGTTACTTCTTCAGCGCTGGGTTCAGCAGTTTCAGGTGCATTTCCAAGTAGTGCAAATTCCTTTTCACTAATTTTGAAATTAAATGATGTTCATCTCATTGTGAGGTGGCAGGCTGTTTCTCTTTGATGATTCTTTTATCATATTGTTATGTATAACATCTCTTCAGAGGCATACAATCTGATTGGCTGGAGAAACATGATGGATGCCATTAAGACCATTCTTTTTCACAATTTTTTGTCATCCCTCTCATTTCTCTCCTGCCGCATTTTTAGTATCACCTCTAACTTAGATTGGGAAAGATGGGGGGTCTGCATGCGCACACTCCAAAAAAAAAAAAGGGGAGCCTTCCAAAAAGCAAGTGCAAACCTGAAGATTTCTCTACTTTGCTGCCCTATTTCATTGCTTGTGTGTGCGACACTAATGGTTTCTATATCACTGTTGATTTATTTGCTCAGTCAATGGGAGCATTTTGCTTCTAAAACTTTTACGCTGCTGTTGCTATCACCTTTATGGTTGTTTCCTGTGCAGCTATTCTTTATTCATTTTCATATGCTTATTAGTCTAGTAACACCAGATGCAAGACAGATACATGAACCAGTTATGATGCATTGTACTATATAGGTAGAGACATGCACACAGATGTATAATCTCATGGAGAAAAATATATTTGCTGATTCTCTTCATCAGAGCAGACTATGATGCTCGGCTAATAATATATAATGTTGTTTGATATGGATTATTGTTCCCCATGGTAATGTTGAGATTACGTGTAAAAATTACGGATTTATGTAAACGGCTTCGTATGGGTTGATTCTGGTCTATGTGATGAATGTCATCCTTAAAATTGCCATCATCTGCAAGGACTCTGATTCTTTTAAGCACGTGTTATACTATGGTGATATAATAGGAACTGTTTATCCAGCTTTGAGAACAAAACGATTGGGGTCAGAGGAGCTTGTTACTGACTGGGATGATAGAAGGCTGAATGCAGGAGACATAGATAGTCATTGTCTGGTAAGCTTATTATTTAACAAGCTAGTCATTGCTGTTGTATCTTGGATGAAAGTTTACAGCTTTATTATTTGTTTTTGGAAATGCAAGACAAGTGAGCAGCAGCACTCATATCAGGGTTTCAAGGAACCAGTAGTATCCAGTTATGATCAAACACTCGAAATGTATGCTAAATATTCCAGTTTGCTGGCACCATCAATGGAAGTAAATGCAGAGTCTGCACAGAGAGCAGTGCCTACACTTCTAGGAAAAGGGTGACAATGACTTCCTTTCTGCTGCCACATATGTTGATATTCTGTTTTCTGTTAATCTGTTTTGCAATCCTCCTTGATTATCTACTGGTTTGCAAGGAAGAATTAACTGATATGATGCGTTTGGTAGATATAACTTCCACTTTAGTCCAGAGGGATTTTGGGAACAATTAGGCTTTTGATTTCTCTTTCCCAGTTTTTTTTCACAAAATTCTTCTAATAATTATTTCATTATTTTGACACAGTTATTTGGAAATGCCAGTGCTATCTGCATTTTCATATAAATTAACATTTCTTTCACTTTATAGTTATGTTTTTTCAGCCATCTTATTCATTGATTTGCAATTGATCACATAATTTTGACATCAAGATATCATGAAATTGCATTCTGGATGGATATGCATAACTGTGGCCACTAGAAGCTTAGTAGTGTCTTATATTCTGAAGTTGGTTAATTTTATTGGGAATATACTGGCCATTTTGGGAAACTTCTTGAAGTATGTACATTATATTGTTCTTCATGTTTGCATCATTTGAAGGTTTTAGTCCTCAGTCTATGAACACCAGATTTATTACTTCACTTTAAGCCCATTTTACAGGCATAGTTGATAACTATAAGCTTCTAGTGCTGTGTTAAGTGATGCATGACTAAGTGAGATGCTGAAGTTGATAAGAAACAGTGCTTACATGTACTACTTCACATGTGTTGGTTGTGCAGTATGAGCCTGTTATTCTCTTCCTAATTTATCAGAGTCCTAGTTACTGCAAATGGAACTGGTTAATAGTTAAGGCTAAGCATCCTAATGGATTCTTGCTCTATTTTAATCTTCTTGTCCTATTATTAACTTGGTACTTCTTATCAGGGCAAAACAATGGCGTGAAGGGGACTGGATGTGCAGTAAGTGTGATAATCACAATTTTTCATCTCATTCTTTTTGCAACAGGTATTATTTTGTTTTGCAAATGCGCTATAAGATTGTAGAAAGGCATGGTTTAAATGTGCGAACATTTTGTTCATTTATGAACAACATCTAGTGATCCAGTTTACTTTAGCAAATGGTTTTGCAGCCAAACAACAATATATTGTATCCGTAGTGATGGATGAGTTAGCTTAATGAACTGATCTGTGTTGCAGTTAAATATTAGTTATAAAGTTATAAGTCTTTGCTATTCTTCAATTTGATCATAAACTCTTAAGCTATCTATATACAGTGGCTCTTGAATTTGTATTTGATATGTGACTATCTGTCAGCTAATCCTTTTCCAAGCTTGCACATGATCTCACAGTAAAGTCTATGTTTTCATATTCTCTTTAAAATTAAACAACTAAATAAAATTCCCTGAAAGTGTAGAAAAAACCAGTTTCACATGATAATAATGAACTATTAACTAAATACAGATTTTAGTAAAATATTTTTAGTAAAAAATAAATGAAAAGTTGACAATCAACTAATTTACATGTCTGTTCTTGATGAAGAACAGTATGTTGCACTGTATCTCACTGACAAGATGATTGGATCCTCAGAGTTAGAACAAGTTAAATTTTTGGGAATAACAAACTATGGTCCATGGTTTATAATCAATCTTTGCAATGCATTATGCTGTTTTAGATTTCCAGTAACTGACCTCGAATCAATATGAACTTCAGACTAGGGCAAATTAAATTACAGAGCATCAAATATTCACAACCACTGAAATTTAGTATTTTCTTCCTCCAGCCTCTCTTTCTATTGTTGTATATGTCTCTGCTGCAGGGATCACATATTGTGCCAGTTAGAGGGTCAGTTTCTAGTGCAATCAACATAGTGAAGGAACCATCATTTCCATATAAGGATCACATCTGTAGTTTATGGGCCCACTTAGAAGGAACCACAGTTCTTACAATTTGGATGGAAAGAGTATAAGACAATGAAGGAATCATTGTTTTTCGAAATAAGGATGGTTATGAATGAAGAAAATGTTATTATTATACATGTTCAGTGGGTAGTCTGGAAAGAGGAGAATCCTTGGGAGTTTGACTACATAAAAGCAGTATGCATTAGCAGCGAATTTGTTTATCTTTTGGTCTGGATCATGCACTGCCAGCCTGGGTGTTGTATCTGTTTCTTAAAACTAATATCCACATCGTTTATTTTGGAAAAGAGTGTTATTAACTTTGTGCAGTCTGTCTTAGCTGGGTTATGAGGGTGTACAATACTTTGTTTTTCAGGACAGGACTTTGCCCTTGTCTTTTTGACAGTCTTCCTCCTCCTATCTTCTTGGCTTCTTGCTTTTCTAATGAAATTTTCTTTGGCTTCTTAAAGTGTTCTTTTATCATGCTTGTCCCATCTTTGGTAGACTATTACGAAATTATGGATTCTTTCAGGGTGGAAATTTAATCCTTCAATATGGGTAGAGACATTTGGTTGCTCTCAAGATTAAGTACATATGAGTCCCCTCCCCCCCCATCCCATGGCCCCACAAAAATGAAAAAAGAGAAAAGGTGTAGTACATATGATGGTGTTCCAGTTAACCCATTCATTTGGCAATACAGAAAGTGGTTTTCATGACCTTGGATATTTATAAGAAACATTTTTCTTTTCCACTGAATAAGTTTTCCATTCAAGTATTTTAGATGGTTCTTGATCCATGGGTAAAGGGGAGAATGTGAACATAATAAACCGTCTGTAATCTTATTGTTTCTGCCATAAAAATAAATAAATAAATAAAATAATCTTTCAAACTTTTACAATATACGAGCCTTTAGAGCCATTGCTTCAGCAATCATCACACTTCGCTGATGATAATTGTGTAATTTGTCCATATGTATGGCCTGTTCAGCTCATTTGCTGGATATTCATTACTTCTATCTTTTAACCTATTTTGTCATCCTCTATTTTGCATGCAACGATTTCACACTTATCATCCTTCCCAGAATCCTAATTAAAATATAGATAGTTCATGTATGTGCAGTCTTATCAATCATGTGCATTGCATGTGCCGGGCAATAGCATGTATGATGTGAAATATCTAGTTTAGCATCAAATATGCAACAGAAAATACAATGACACATCCACCGAAAAGCAGTACATCTGCGATTTAGTGTTCATGCCATGAAGTTTAATTAGAGGGTTTTTTTTTTTGGTTAGATAATTTTCAGAGAGCTCTTTGGGCATGAATTTTCAACCTCATAATTCATAAGTATTCTTGTTTCTGTTTTTTGTTTATATAGCATCCAAAATGAAGCAATCATTGCATGTTAGTTCATTAGTTTCTAAATTTTTGAGACATCTTTTCAGTCTTCAATTGCCTTATTCACCATCGGTTACCACCCTGTTATTATCAAGTAGATATTAACTGATAATTGATCCTGCTTGCTTTCCATTGCCCTTTGATTTCATTGTGCTAGTCCAATATTCTGAGGCCAATTATTCGAGTGGTGGATTGGTGATGCTAAATACTTTCCTCATGCAGATGTAAAACTCTGAAAGAAGTTGCTGTACACTCTGGAGGTGTTGGTAGTATAGATTGAAAACGCGCACTTCAGATGGTTACCAATCAATGGTGCCGGAAATTTCCTCTCTTTTTTCTGCAGCAGAGCAAAGCTTCCTTCCTGTTGTTCACTGGCAAGTTTGCTAATTGGTCTTAGAACCTATTGATGGTTGGTCTTGACACCTACTTGATAGGAAGAAAACCATCGGATGAGAAGTGGGTTTTTTCTAATGCTGAATAAAGATCAACCAATGTGCTTATTTTGGTTGCAAACCAATGTGCTTAGTTTTTCCTTAAGGTACAAAATCATGCAGCTTCTCCTAGCTGATTTCAAGAAATATGTGCTAAAAGGATACGAGTTCTTAACTGAAAGATGTATCATGGCTGGGTTTATGAGAATTATGCTGCATATCTGTTAGTTTTACAAAGTACATCTGGTAAGCCCTAGGCCAATTGCTATTCCAGCTTTATCTGCATGCTTTTTGATGTATAGCATGATCTAAAGAGGTACTCACTGTAGGCTAGACCCCGGTTCCCTTAAAAAATGGAATTTCCACCTGGATCTATTGAAGGAGAAAACAAAAGAAATTTGGGACAAGACTTGGATAAGCTCTATGTTATGTGGGAGAAGGTTTAGGTTTAGGTTTAGGTTCTACATCTTCTTATGCTTCTAGAGAATAGAAAAATAAAAAACTCTAAAAATAGCAAGAACATGGGAGAAGAAAGAGAAAATAAGAGAGGAGGGAAGCTCACGTAGCATGTTGTTCTCCTTCTTCTCCACTAAATTTGAAGGTACGTAAGAAAGGTAGGTTTTGCCTGTTTTCATATAACCTTTTCGTGTTATAGCAAGAGTTGCTAAATGGAATAAAAAAGATTGGTTTTGCTCAGTAGGGTATACCTGAGACTCAAATATTAACTCAGCTCAATTAAACTTTAATCGCAAATAGACTTATATTGTCTGTCCATTGTAATAATATGAGAAGTGCATCGATAGACAATTCTAGTTGTAGCAAGGCATGGAGGAAGTATTTAATGAAATCCAAATTATGCAATTCCTCATGTGACTTAGCCATGCGGTGCTTTTGTAACTTATGTTGAGGTAGAAGTTGTTAAAAAAGAATTATAGGTGTTACCCAATATATATATATATATATATATATATATATATATATATATATATATATATATATAGGTCTAATATTTTATGTAAGAAAAATTACTTCAATAACAGAAAAATATACTACAACCACTTTCAAGCAGCCTTAAATGGATAAAAAGAAAAATTGCAAATTAGATATCATTTGATATCACCTTCTTTTTCTTATTTTTAAAAAATAAAATAGATATTTATTTTTATTTTATTTGTAAGTTTTTAAATATAAGTATTTTGGATATAATTAATTATTTTAAAAATATAGATATGATGATGGTGGCTAAGATAGTGGTAAAGATGGATAAGACAATAGTTATAATAGTAATGATAGAGATAGTATTGATGGTGGGAGTATTAATGATGTGGTGATTGCAATAATAATAGTGGTGATATGGTAGATATTATAATAGTAGTGATAGTATGGTGGAGGGAGTAGGATAGTAGTGTTGTGGTTCTAGTGACGTTGGTTGCAACGATAATAGTGACAATGGTATATCTAATGGTAGTGATAGAGATGTCTATAACGGTAATTATAATTACAGTGATGGAGATGATGGTGGTGGTTATAGAGATGATAGGTGATGATAGTGGCAACTTTAATAATAAAATTGATTATGATGATAGTGGTAGCATCGGTGGATGATAGATAGAGGTGACTATAATGACACCGGTGACGATAGTAGAAATGATTTTAGTGATAGTCAAAAAAAATAAGGATTTTTTAATTTTAAAAATAATGAAAGTAAAATTTTTCTTTTATAGTTTCAAAAATAATAAAAATAATTTTTAAAATAAAAATAAAAATAATATCAACCCTATTTTTGATTTTGATTTTTATAAATTAAAATAAAAAATAAAAGAAGATGGCAAATATGCTCATGTAATTTTAATTTTTATTTATTTTTATTTTTTTATTGCTTTGTTTTGAGATTTTTATGTTACCCAGCATTATATAAAGCCACTCATTCAGTCATTGATGAGATCAAGTTATGAATAAGTTAAGAGAAATTCTTTGTGCACTATTAGCGATGCAGAAAATCTAACGTAGAGTGCATCATTTTACATGATTGATCTATATAGCTATCATTTTTTAACGGACATTTAATGTTTGCAGTTCTGCTTTTTTGTTTAAAAATTTTGCATAATAAAAATATCTCTATTTTTTAAAAAAATTATAATATCCTATGGCATATTATGACTTTCTACATGCAGGATGTCATAATATGATGCAGAAAATTATGACATCCTGTGGCATATTATGACATCATGCATCAAATTATGACTTTCTGCATTCAAGATGTTATAATACCCAGGATATCATAATATGATCGAGGATGTCATAATATAGAAGGAATATTTTTGTCCAACTACTTTTCAATGGGCATTTAATGTCTGCAGTTTCGCTTTTTTGTTTGAAAATTTTGAATGACGAAAATACTCCCGCTCTTTAAAAAAAATTATGACATCTTGTGGTATATTATGATATCTTACGTCAAAATTATGACTTCTTACGTATAGAATGTTATAATATGGATATAGAATATCATAATTTTTTTAAAAAATAAAAATATTTTCGTCATTCAAAATTTTTAAATTAAAAAATAAAATTAAAAATATTAAATATATATCGAAAATCGATGATTACATGAATCAATTATATAAAATAATATATTTTATATCAGATTTTTTTACATCGTCCGTAGTGCATAAAAATTTTTATGCTATATTAAAATTATAATATCAGAGCCGACGTGGTGTCATTTCACCCACTTTACGACACTCCCGACCACACCTGTGGTCCAAGTTATGAGCGAAGTGGCGACGGCAAGGATGACGAAGACCAGCGCGTTTTTCTCATTTTAGCGCAATCAAAAATTTTTATTTGATTAGAAATATTTTAGTTCAATTAAATCCTTCAATAATATTTATAATATTCATGGAGTTTCTAAATTTAGTTCTACGCATGTAATACCGCAGTCTTAATTGAAACAGGAGGACGAAGAAAGCTGCACGGCAGCTGAGTAATAATTTTTTAATATATTTCGGTTAATAAGTCTTCTTCTCTCTATGCAAATACTTTTAAAATAATTAATATTTAAATAATATATTTTAAAAATTCTTTATTTGTATATCTTTAAATAATCAACAATTAAAATGATATATTATTTTATAAAAAAATATTTTATTTAATATTCTGATGCCATGTTTGGTTCGTTACTGGGGACAAAGCCATCACATCCGTCTCATCCCCCACGCAGCCCACCAAACCAAGGAATAGAATAAAAGAGAAGGGGAAGGGAGTGGGCGACAGCAGACCGACGCCTCCGTCTTCCCGCAATCCGAAGGTACCAATTTGCGAATATTTAGGCCTCGGTTTGATTTTTTTTTTTTCTCCTTCCAATCGATCGTTTTCTTGTACAATGTTGGAAGTCGTCGCAAAACTAGGGCTAGAGTTTTATGAATTCAAGGGTTCTCTGTAACGAAATGGTTTATAGCTCTTTAGATTTTGGAACGGGGTAATGCGGAGCTATTCTGGAGTGATTAGGGTTTATATGTTTTCATTCGATGTTCAGGAGTTCTCAAATTGTCATCTTTCATCGTTCTTAATTGATTATATTGGGAGTTTTTGTTTTCATTTGGCAATTCTGATTCATATTCTCTTTGGCTGTATGGTTTTCTTGTACAGTTATGTGTCAATGAGAAATTATTTTATGGAAGTAAGAGTGTTGAGTGGAAGGTCTTATATTGTTTTTCGATGAGCTGGTACAAAAGCCTTTTCCTTTCCATTCAAATACATGCTTAGGTGCTGCCCATGGATCTCACTTCTGTTCTACGTACAAACATGTACATTGACATTAGGTTTAGAATGTGTATCTAAATTGCTACATGATCAATAGGGGTGAAGCTTGTGCCATTTTGAAACTTTGATGTAATTCAACTATTTTCACTTGAATTGTAGCAGGAATTATCGACATTATTCATATTCTTCAAATTGTCTAAGGAACCTAATTCATAAAGCAACTGATGATTAGATACAAACTTCTTGACTTGAGTCTTTCTTCTTTCTTTTACATGCTAAATAAAGCTTTTGACCTGCCCATTAGGCTGCCTTGTCTGCATGACTAGAATTTCTATGCTGTATGTGTGACTGGTACTTGGTTTCTGTGCATTTTTTTCTCTGTTGAAGTCAGGAAAGATCGTTTATCAAATGGACATGGGTAAAGGTTAATTAATTCAGCCATTCCCTTCTCTCTTTGATTATTTTATTATCTTAATTTATCATTATCTCTTGTTCAGACTGTACGGGTCTTGCTGTGCCACGCTATAGAAAGAGGTTATGGAGAATGAAATTGCAGATAGTGAGTTGTTGAGTCAGCTCAATGAGACAAACATCACTTGGAAGCAGGAGTTGGAATGGCATCAATCTCAAGTTGAAACTTTACAAGAAAAAATTTTGGAGGTTAAGGCTAACATCCAATGTTCTGAGGATGAAGGGAACAAAGAGTTAGAATTTCTTTGGCACAGAGTCAACGCTACCACAACATTGCTGACCTACCTGAAATCAAAGGCGAAAGTTATGGCTGTTCCTCATTTAGCCTATACTTCATGTGGGATTAAACATCAAGAGGGGGTAGGGTTTATTGACAAGCATGGCATACCATTGTCTGGTTGGTCTAAGGATATTGATCTTTCTTCTTTTGAAAGTTCAGATGAGGAGATGCATTTGGCAGGTAGCATTGACCTTGGATCTGTTGATGCTAATGACAGAGCATATATTGGCTATGTATTGAAGTCAGTTCATGTTGTAACAGATGTTATGGAATCTCTTGTTAAGAGGGTTATAATGGCAGAAACTGAAGCTGCTAGAGAAAAAGAAAAAGTGAAGTTTGGTTTGGAAGAAATTAAAAAGGAAACACTCCAAATTGAGAGCTTGTCAGCAAAAGTTGGAGAGATGGAGAAGTTTGCAGTGGGTACAAATAATGTTTTGATTGAAATGCGGCAGAAGGTTGAAGATATGGTGCAAGAAACATCTAGACAACGACAACGATCTGCAGAAAATGAACAGGAGCTTTGTCGTTTGAAGCAGGATTTTGAATCACTGAGATCCTATGTTAGCAGCCTCATCAGTGTCAGAGAAACCCTTCTTTCATCAGAGAAGCAATTTCAGACAATTGAGAAACTTTTTGACAGGTAGCTTTTGTTGTATGTTACTTGACCCAGAGTTACTGTTTTAAACATTTAAAGAAATAAGAGTTAAATTTTAGCTGGAATTCAGCATAACAGAACCCAACATAAGAATCTAAATTTGATCCATTTTGGTTACTTACAAAAATTTGCTCCACAACCAAAATTTTTAACTTATCTGCATCATCCATGAACTTAAAACTTTTGAATGCAAGATCCTAGAATGGATCTACCTTATAATGCATGGATATCTGTCCTTGCCATCTGAGTTATTATGCAAAACCAACGTTACAATTACATAAATTTGCAGAACTGTTGTTTTCCTAGTTGTGTGTGTTACTGAGCACCTAATCATCTATAGGCAATAAATAAATGTCAAAAAAGCATATATTAAGTACATTTGTCCATATATATTTTTTTAAAAAAATTATCTGGAAGTTTGTATGCATAGGATAATTTGATAACAAATTCAAATTGTTGCATGGAACAGGCTACTTGTCAAGACCACTCATCTGGAGAATGAGAAGATGCAGAAAGAGGCTGAAGTTCAGAAGCTCATGGAGGAGAATGTTAGTCTGAGAGCTCTGTTGGACAAGAAGGAGGCACAATTGCTGGCCATGAATGAACAGTGCAAGTTCATGGCATTGAATAATTCTAACATTTAGTTCATCATTTACCTTCCATTTTTCAAACCAAAGATTGCCTTATAATGGTAAAGCTCCTTGGATTTCATTGGGTATTGGCTTTTTCCTTTGCAAGTAAGATTCTTCCAGTACTAGCAAGTTCTACATAAGGGTTAGTGAACCTGCATCTAATACATGAAACAAGAATTATTGAAACTCAAAGTAGTAGTAGGTCTGCATGGCAGATTAGTTGTTTCTTATCAAAATTAGTACCCTTTAATTCATTCACACAGTTGAAATCTTGTCATATAGAAGTATATTCCTGCTGTGATCCTTCATTTATGTGCTAGGTGTTCAGTTATGCTTATAGGAAGGTATGGTTTGTAAACCTTTTTGACTCAAGTGAAAAAGTTCATACCTAATCATCAGTTGTTTAATGACTTAGGTTCACGAGAGGTGGAGAAGCGAGACAATCATTTTCGAGGATACATGGACATGCTTGTATTTATGGCTTGCCTTTCCTTTTCAATTGAATCTCGGATGGCCACCGAGTAGTTCCTAAACTTCTAAACCTTTGGAATAACATAAAACCTGCTGTCATTTGTTGAAGAAAACAGCCTATCTCAATTGTGTAGTCTTTTGTTTGCTCTTGGGTTATGTGACATATCTGTCTTATACTTAATAAGACAAAGCAAAAAAGGGAAATCTTTATCTTCTGTTAGTTAGATCAATTTTTATTGGTGTTCCATGTTGATAGCCTGTGTGCCAAGGATAGTATGAGAACACTGGAACCTTTGTGTGAAAGTTTTCAATAAAATGTGTCCTGTAAATTGTGTGGTTTTTCTTTCAAACTATGCTTTGTATGAAACCCAACTGCTCATTTACTGGTCATCTATCCAATTTTTACTGGTTTTATATGGACAGAACCAGCAAGGATTCATTATGGTATCTCTAAACATACTTAAAAAAGAATGCCTACTTGTGCTGTTTCTGTAATTTTCCTGCTATATTATTTTTACCTTTTCAATTTTACTTGCCTTGTTCATGACACCTATTCTCAGAGTTATACAGTGATTAGGAATCTGCATATAACCGGACCAAACATGGTTTTATTCTGCTGGGCATTTCCATCATATAACTGGCCAGTTGGTAAAGTCTCTTGGTAGAGTGCCAATGGACCATAGATCAGTCTTGCCTTCACCTAGGGTGGGTGGGCTTAAGATTTTCAAGGGAGGGATGGAAGGTGTCAATAGGCCAAGCTAGTTTTAGCGTAGGGTTGGAAGCTTTTGCTTGAGCCAAGTGCAACATGAAACTTGGGTCTGAACTTGGCTCTAGCATAGGTGTTTGTCAGGCTAGGCTTGAACATGTGCCTGGCTAGCCTCGTCTGCTGGTCCTAGCTGGCACTATTTGAAGCTTCAGCACATATGGAGCCTAGGGGAAAATCTGAGCTTGCATCCAGATTGCCACATGCCATAGCCTCCAGGCCTTTTTAGCCCATTGGCAATTCTAGAAGGCTAACCATTCAAAAGAAAAGATGAAACAACTTAGTATCATGTATTGCCATCTTGCTTTTTGAGGTTTCAGTTAGTTTTGTAGTAATTTAGTCAAGGTTCACCAAACTGATCGAACCTCTTAGCAGTTGGTGACCGGTTCAATATGGTAAGGGGATGTATCATACCAAGTTGGGGCATGCCCAACCATAGGGAGGGAGAGGGAGGAAGAGAGAGGACAAGGGAGGGATAGGGAGGGGGGGAGAGAGAGGGTCTTATGAAGAGAGGGGAGAGGGAGAAGGAGAGGGAGGAAGAGAGAGGAGGGAGGGGGGAGAGAGGTGTTTTATAGAGGGAGAGGTAGAAGAAGAGGGACTTAAAGGGCGACGGTTTCGGTTGGCGTTGCAGCATCGAAGAAGGGGGCAAGATGGAGCGAGTGAGTGAGAGGGCAAGAGCCCTCTCGGAAGCTCTTGAGCCATCAAAGTGAGGGGAGGTTTCTAAACCAAACCGTCCCAATTTGGTGTTGGTTTGGTTCAGTACAGGCTGAACTACTTGGTTTGGGTCAGTTTGGTGAATGCTGGTTTTAGTTTTGGGCTTTTTGGCAATGCTTCATTTTTATACATTTTTATGTTCTTATTATTTTGGTCAGTTAGATTTCTGTGTTTTAGGCTGTGGTTGTTTTCCCTTTTTTCTTGCATGTAAGTATCCTTTCGGTGGTTCAATCATTGTTTATTCTTTTGCAATGTGTTTGGTACTGCATTCTAGTGCAAGAGGCAGGCAACCTCGAGATAATGTTTGATATGGAATGATCATATCATGAATGGTTCACACTTTTCCTATGTGAGTGTATGTAAGCAATCTTGTTAAAACTAGTTTCAACATACTTGGTAAGTGATGTGATATTATTATTAGTATTATGTGCCGCCGCTGCTGCCACCCCATTTCTTTCTTGGAATTTATATAAATCAAGACTAAAGGGGAGGTCATGGCTAAGACAAGAGAAGCGCCATAAAAAGTTTGTGCTAAATGGTTCATTGAAAGCAAATATTAGTGAACATGCTTCAAGATGTTTAAAATGTTGCATTGCGCTTTATGCTATTGTTCTCATCATGCTACTCTTTACCATTGGGCTTATGTTCCCCCATCCTCCTCCTTTCCCACTGGGTTGTGGAATAATATGAACATAATAAACATGCTTGTGTATCAATCCTTATAGGCTAATCATTTTAGGTTTCAATTATACATGCTTTAGTTATAATCTTGACCTTACCTGTTAATATTGTATTCCTGATTGTACCCGGAAGTGTCATAGTATTGGTATATGGTCTATTAGTATTTTTATCCTTCCACAAGCATTAAGATGCTTTATTCTATTATGCATAATTATTTTTTTTTCACTAAAGATGCATAATTATTCTTGACTACTAGATATGTATCGGATATCCTATGCATAGTATCTGCTTATTCTTGGCACAATCATGATACCTATCTTCAAGGATAATCAAATTAAGTGAACAAAGGCCTAAGTATCTTTACTGTGGTTGCAGGCCATTTATAGTTATAATATTCACTAGCTAAATGACATACAAAGCAAATTTATTCGCAATATATCTCGGTTTGTTTTATAATAGAAGGAAATTATTTTTCTGCAATGACTGTTTCCTTTATAGTCTTACTAAATCTTTGATGTTTTAGTTTATTATTCATTCATGTGTTTAGCTTTTATACGATCATTGATATAGTATTAGTTACTAACAATTGAAATATAGACCAAAAACATTATATAATTCATGATGTTGGGAACTTGAATATTCTGAATATAACACGTTTCAGTCTAAAAGGAGTGTAATATGAGCTTGACTCAGAAATGAGGTAATAAATCGGTTATGTAACATGACCATGCATGGTTGATGGGGTATTTGGTGTCAGTAAATGGAATGTCATATGAAAATGCCCAAGTTATATCCTGCGTCTTCTTGTATTCATGGGTAATTCAAAACTAGAGATCAGAAGGATGTTAAGAGTTTGAAAATCCAAAGTTTACGATTATTGAGAATTTTGATCCATTAGATAGTGATGA
The DNA here is from genome assembly GCF_000442705.2 of Elaeis guineensis. Taxonomy (NCBI): domain Eukaryota; kingdom Viridiplantae; phylum Streptophyta; class Magnoliopsida; order Arecales; family Arecaceae; genus Elaeis; species Elaeis guineensis. Next base: position 14,886,296 of record NC_026004.2, on the reverse strand, counting down.
AAAATTATAAGAATATGTTTATTTTTCCTATTCTAAAGCTTTGTTTTTATTTATCCTAATAACTTTTCATGATGATAGATTTACAGTTTAAATTACATCTAGAACTTTGTTTTCTTTCTTAAATGTGAGGACCGTGTGAGAATTTCGTTGGCTTAAGTTGTTCAATTAGCAATCATCTATTAGGTGCATGGTATTATGATGAATTTTTGCAGCATTACCTCTGACACCAGACCATGTATTTGAATATTTGCATTTGCTTCTTTAGTCTGATGCTAATCATATTAAATTTAGCAAATGAATAAGCTTACGAAGAAGCTAATGAATGAGGAATTGTTTGCTTAGCAATTAAATGCATTATGTAAGAATAAGTTGTTGAAGAAACTTATTTGTGGATTAATTTCACCAACTACTACATGGATGAAGATCAATTTAAGTGGCTTCTCGTGATCATATATGAAGTGATGGCCTATTTTAAGGCATAGAGTTCTGTCAGAGCCATCATGCGGCTTCCTTTGTCTTCAGGGTTAATGCTTAAAGGCTGTCTGGTGATTTTCAGGCCATTAATGTTCAAAAGCTTTTGATTTTTTGCTTTATGGTACTATATTCATGCCGGACCAAATCTTACATCATATATATATATATATATATATATATATATATATATATATATTAAAAAGGAGGCCTCTCAGTGGAGAGGCCTCCATCCGCCTCGTGTCCTCAGAAAAGGAGAAAAGGTCGCCACATGTTGTTGGAAGAAAAAAGATCAACGATTTAGAGGGCATTCAGCAGAGAGATCTTATGAGCGCTCCTCTTCCGCCACCCCCATCCTGCACTAACGGACACGTCGCAATTCTCACGGGAAAGGAAAATCGCATCGAGAGCCCATAAAGATTGGAGGGGTTTCTTAGGTTCCGGTTGGGATTTTTCTCGAGCAAGTTTTTGTGCGAGTTATGGCGGTGTGAGCAGTAGAGAGAGGAAGCGCAGGGGGGCGGCTGGGAGGGAGGTGCTGGATTTCAGAGGACTTGAGGTGGAGGTTGGTGGCAATGATGGAGGAGGCGCGGGTTCAGACCTAGGAGAGAATGGCAAAGGCGTGGATGAGCTAGGAGACATAGAAGCGGCCGAATGGATGCCTCTTCAATCGGACGCCATCACTGCTAGGGGAGTCGTGGAAGTGGGAGGACTGGGAGCTCTCATGCTACATCACCTCCTTCCTTACCATCGTCGCACCTACAGAAATTGGAGGGGTTTCTGAGGTTCTGATTGGGGTTTTTCTCGAGCATACAGATTTTTGTGCGAGTTGTGGCGGTGTGAGCGGTAGAGGGAGGAAGCCGAGGGGGGCGGCTGGGAGGGAGGTACCAAAGTTCGAAGGACTTGAGGCGGAGGTTGGTGGTGACAATGGAGGCGGCTCGGGTTCGGACCTAGGAGAGAGAAGCAAGGGCGTGGACATCCTCATTCATGGCGGAGAGAGGTGGAGATAGGGGCGGGTTCGGCCGCAGCTTCAATCAGGGTAGCGGCACCCGCGGCCGCAGTGATTGTTGCGGTGGCCGTCAGGGTGGGCGGTGCGACGAGGAGAAGTGGGTACCCGTGAAGAAGGAAGAAAGAAAGGAGGCAGGGGCAGGTTCGGCCGCAGCTTCGATCAGGACAATGATGATCGCGGCCGCAACGATCGTTGTGGTGGCTGTTGGGGCTGGCGGCGTGATGAGGAGGGGAAGTGGGTACCCGTAAAGAAGAAGGAAGAAAGAAAAAGAAAGAAAAAAAGAAAAAGGGAAAAGTGAAAAGAAAAAAAAGGAAAAAAGATTTTTTAAAAAAGAAAAAGAGAAAAGAGAAAAAAAGAAAAAAAAAGATTTCATGAGATCCTTGATTATTCTAAAAAAGAGGATAATAATGATGAATTATTACGAAGAAGAAGGAAGAAAGAAAAAGAAAGAAAAAAAGAAAAAGAGAAAAGAGAAAAAGAAAAATAAGAAAAAAGATTTTGAAAGTTTAGATTTCTAATTTTTTTAAAAGAAAAAATTTTTAAAGTTTAGATCTCCAAAATTTCAATATCAGAAAAATAAAAAAATTTTCTCCATTTCTAAAGTTTAAATATCTTGCGAGGCATCAGTTGGAGGCACGCTCACCAACCGATTTATGATCGGTATCTCATAAGGCCATTGCCTATCACTACATTATTATATTTTTATTTCATCTCGAGCTCGAAGATGCTACTGGTAGTGGTGGCCGACGAGCAATATTGTCAGCTCTGCTATTGGGAGAGTTAGAGGATGTGTAAGGAGAGGATTGAAGGAGAAGCGAAAGGAGAGATAGAAATGTTTAAAAATAATTAAAGATAAAAATAGTAGAAAATGATGTGTTTAGGGGCTTCATGGAATCAGAGTCATTGATCTCCACACTATACATAAAATATAGTTTTTTATTATGATAATTATTTTTGAAATACATATAGAATAGATGAATAAAACAAAATTATTCTATATAATAGAATAGATAAATAAAATAAAATACATAGATGATCAGTATATTAGTATTTTGCTGGCTTTTATGAAACTACACAGATATTTGTTCCAATCATAATGACTTTGATGGGTGTGTGAGGAGAGAATCGAAAAAGATGGAGGAGAAATAAAAAGGTTTAAAAATAGTTAAAGATAAAAATAGTAAGAAATGATGGATTTATGAAGGAATTTCACGGAATCAGGGTCGTCAATCTTCACAAGGTTTGTCTGATGACTTATCATCCACGCAATGCACAAACTACAGTTTTTTTATTATTTTAATTATTTTGTGTTATCATGATTGCCGCGGCCTCTCAGTTCCTTGGCCTATGGATCATCCCTTCTCCCCCACGCTCCACCGCTCCTCCCTCTCCTTGTTGAGCACCTCAGTTGACGGTTCATCCAAATTCACGCATCTATTTATTGGCTCATGATAAATTGAGATGCACAGCCTCTATTTATAACCTACACTATGCATAAAATATATTTTTCATTATTTTAATTATTTTTGAGATGTATATAGAATAGATATTAATAAATCAATAAAATAAAATCTCTTCACGAAAAAATTACATCCCATGCATGGCATAGGGTCATAAACTAGTATATTTGAAAAATTCAATCCAGTTAAAATTATTGGGAAATTAGTAATATAACATCTGGAGTTATTATTGTTTTTCTTATTTTGTAGTCTAGTATTTTAAGCTTATTTCTTTAAACCCTTATTTCTAGACAATAGGGCTGTAGGATCCTCCTATTGGAACTCGATTTTATGTTCCTTGCACCCCAAAAGCAGATGGGGATGAAAAAAACCTGTAATCAATGGTCCTTTATCTAAGTGTGGCATGGTTCTTTCCTTTCATTGGCTTATGCTTTAAAAAATTGCATTATTCACTTTGTTGTTGCTCCTGGAAATTGATTGTTGAACAATCTATGTCAATCCTTTCTTCTGACAAAAAACATATCATGTGCCAAGCAGCCAACTAGTCAATCAACTCTTCTTGCCCGTCGTTTTATCCTTTTGAATGATGTGTTATGTTACATCTCCTGGTTGCTTTCCCTCCGTTAATCTGACCTCATGTCTGGATATGGTTGACTGAACTCCAGTACTGAGCTTGCAAAAACCAATGGGTGGCCCCTGAGGTCCTTGTCCTTGAGTTTTTTCTCCAGACATTCATCATGAGAACAATTTCATAGGATGTGACAGTTTATAAATGGAATCTGAGTTTATGTTTATTTAATTCCCCTCAGCTTTGTGTTTATTTGCAGAAGTGTGGGATGTTCATGTATATCTATTGAATATAGATGCATCTCTACAGAAAAAGGACTCATCATAAGATTGGTTATCGTGGACTGGTTCTCTGGGTCATGTTTTGCCTGCTTCTTCTTGTTGACCAGTCACTGTTTGAGGACACTCAAAGCTTTCATAAAAAACCAGTGGAGTGTTGAGACATCCCCAGAGATCTTATTGGATTAATTGAACTCCACATCATAGTTCTTATTCCTTGGTTGGATTGGAAAAAGTTTGGATTAGAAAAAGATCAATTTACCATAGCCATAATTATCTTTATATTATACATCCAGCTTGTTTTTATGATTTCCTTATCTGAACATTCCTATAAAGCCTTTGCTTTTCCTCCATGTTGGCTCCTTCATTCCTGTGAGGACTAATGCAGGCATCTCTTTCGTCTCACATTAACTATGAAGTGGATAGATCTTAGATACTTATACAGGGCCAAAGAACCAAATAACATCTTCTAGTTAGCATTTTTGGTGAGGTCATGTGTTGTAACAATGCTAATGGGTGGTGTTCAAGTATTCTAAGTGCTTTCTTAATAACAACCAAATCAGTTTGCTTGGTTGAGATATTCTTGAATCTTAGCCTTTTGAGGCAAATGGTAATTTGCTTCTACAACTCAGAATGCTTATTGGATGGAGGAGATGTGGCACCACTGGTTGCAATTATGAAGTGCAACAAAATAGTCCCTGATCTTGGAGTGCAGAATAAGGAGAAGATGGAACAAAAAGTGTTGGTAATTGGATGCGCATTTGGTCTTTCAAAGAACAAGCAAGTGCATCATGTTGCCGAGGATTATTAGGGTCCAGAGGACCACTCAAGAAGAAAGATGTCCAACATTTTCTCATCTAACCCATCTACGACACGATTCAGCAATGTAGAGGTCTTGGACCTGATGCCACTTGTGTGTTTTTGACAGGTCGTCCAATGCCGATGCAAATGAGGAGCCCTATATGCACACAAAGAAGATCAATCTTTGCTTGCATGTGGTTGGCATGGACAAACAGGTACTACAAGAATTCGGAGTTTCTTTATGTTCGTTTTGGTGTGTACTAAGGGGGTAGTTCTCAAGTTGGTATGTGGCAGTTTTCTGAGGGTCTAAAGTAGCTTTCTTTTTTTTTTTTTTGCCACAATAAGAGTAGCGAGATGTTGAGATTGTGACAGGCCACTGTCATGGAATGTTAAGGAGATGCAATACATATAGGAGGATATCTGAAATTTTTCTCCCCTTCTAATGATCAGTGGAGGCACTTGGAAGATTGCTATAAACAAGCATCAGATGGAAGTCTTTCTTTTATCCAAGGGTAAGTTGTCTCCCTCCTTCCATTTAATTCTGATAATACATTGTATTGGAATGGATAAGGTCTGTGCCAAAAGATGTTCACGAGTGCCACCCCCAAGTGGTCCTTACCCTCTTCTGCATTGGTCCTACACCAATGATAGACAATGTTTGGACATCATTATTTGGGAAATAGGACAATTCCAATGTTTATCTTGAAAGGGAAGGTAATTGCATTGAAGTGGGTATAAGATGTAGGGTATTGGTTCTAATGTTAAGCTGTCAAAGCATGGCCGATGTCATATATAAAAACTCTATTACACAAGATCCATGGTAATTGAAAGTTATCGAATGGCAATTCACTGGTTCACTAGTCATTATGGTTTCATTACCTCATCTAGGGTGTTCATCTTTTCTTGGCTAAGGTTGTGGTAGACTAATATATATATGGGTGGAAAGGGACTGCATAACTATCCTTTGCTAGCTTAGCAAGCACACCCAAAATGGGGTTCATGTGTAGGTTTTGGACTGCATTAGATGGCTTAAAAGCTATGAGTCTGGTAACCCCCATTCCTAGGGAGGCATTTCTCTTGCAGATTAACTGATCATCTACGCCAAAATGTTTGGGTCAGGTTGGTTATGAAGTTGGGATTTGTGCATTGTAAGATGATGGAAGATGTGTTCAAAGGAGCTTTGTTTTCATTCTTCAAACAATAAGTTTGGGCATGCGTAATGCATGTAAGAGGTAGATGGATGGGTGTGATCCCTCGAAGTGGTCAACGATTTCTTTTTATTGTTAATATTGTTTGATGAATACATGCTCAATTTTGGGAGAGTGCTCCTATCTTCTCTTCCTGCATAGCCAAACAGCTTAATTTATTCGAGACGGTAGTCATGAGAATGTGAAGCATATGAGTCGAGTAACTCACTCCCAGAGTCTTAACTTAGACATGTTCGTGAGTTTAATCTTAGAATTAAAAATTATATAGATCAAAAAAATCATAGTGGTGCGGTTATTTGTTAGGGAGAGGGGTTATACTTGATTTCAATGAGACCTAAATGAAAGATTAATCCACACAGTTTTCCTATATATAGATATCACTGTCCCATATTTGTAACCTCAGAGCCACTGATGCATGACCTAACATATCCTCCTCCATTAATCTCTTGCACATTTTCTATGAGGGGAAAAAAATTTCCAGACAAAGGATGATGTAATACTACATTAGTCATTACTGCAAAAAAAAAGCCAGATAGCTTGCTAATAAGTGTCTTAGTGGTTATACTAGAGGAGAAAAAATATTGAACAAAGATTACATCATAGATGGTGTTATGTATACAAGATGGTTAGCGGGCAATGTCTGGCTTGCGAGAGTGGCCTAATTGCTCCATTTCCCACTTGAGCTTGGGCGCAACCCCCTCATGCCTGGGTACATATTCCTGAAAGCAAAATTTATCTCTATCAATCAAAAGGAAAAGGATACAAAAAATGAGTGACAAGTGATACTAATCTAAATTTCTAATTACTCCCTTAAATCTTCTGATCATAAGTCTGACGATGCGCAACGATTTATAAACTTGTCCAACAATGCCACATACAATAATTCAATATGCAAGAACACCTTGTCAGTGTTCCTAATCCTGATCTTGGAAAGGATAGGGAGCTCAATATTATGGGAATATAACGGGAATAAGACACTCTTTTGTCAGTGCCTCAGAGTCGTTACCTGAGTATTTGATCGTTAGGAGACTATTTACTGTGTTTCATTGATGAAAATAGGAACCATTTATGTGTTATGTCCTTGGTCTATGATTTATATTTATTATCTATGATTTATTGTGTATGTTCTTGGTCGTGTGAGGTCCACACAATGACACAACTTCTAAGATTGTCACATGATTTATTCAGACAGAGCCCCCACAAAATGGATGTCTGCTAGGTACACTTCTTTGTGTCGGTGTTTCATTTGCAAAGCTACATCACCTTTTTTTTCTTTTGCCTTTAAAGAAATGCTTTGATGGTGTAGAAATTTCACATAAAAATGCAGGTATGGCTTTTCTATTGGTCATCAATAGGACAGCCCCTACGGTGCTGCATTAAAAAGTTGTCACTCAGGCTCCTTCTAGAGAAGAGGAGAAAATTTATGCTGGCTCTGTTCTTTCATTTGTTAGTCACTATATGCATGAAATGTTCAATTAATACATATTTATTGATCAGCAGCTTTAGCTTAGCTGATTGTTATTGTTCTCCACATTGGAGAAGTTCAGAATTCCAACCTTGGAGATGGCATCCCCTCCATATGGCTCCTAAAAAAATTTAGATAATCAAATTCTTTTCTATCTTTGGCTATACGATTGTTAATAAAGCCGCATTCAGCTTCACGGTTTAGTGGATGATTACTTGATCATAATACTCTTTATCCCATGAGTTGCTAAAAAATCACAAAGTTCAAACTACATTGGAGAATTGATTTGTAGTTTGCAAATTTGTTCTTTTCTTTTATGAAAATTAACCATAGATCAATATTATGTTAGGAATCAATAAATTAGTAACTAGTTGTTGCAGGCAATTATCAAAGAGAGATAGAGAGAGCATGGCTTCAATCGCACCTCGAGTTTGGATAATAGTTCATTGGCAGTTTGTGCAGAGATGATAATATGACGAGCAGCGGGTGCGATGAATCCCTCATCGACGGCCTTGTCGATGAAAGATAGTAGGGTGTTGTAGTACCCATCAACATTCAACAAACCCACCTGATACAAATTATAAATTTTAGATCAAGGAGTGAAAACGGTCTTATATCTCTATTACATTGATGCTATAGCTATATTTTATGTGAATGAGGTGGACATAATTATTAAAACAAATAAAAGGTTTAACCATGGTGATTACTACATGCAAAGGAAAGGAAGGGTATACCGGCTTGTCATGGATACCCAGCTGAGCCCAAGTGATCACCTCAAGGAGTTCTTCTAAGGTTCCGTAGCCACCTGTGGTCCCAATCCACACAAAAATATCTTGTTAACATGAATGCCATAAGAATGCAGGGAGTTGCCTTGAATTTTTACTACTCAGAGTGCAACAGAAGCAATACATTTGTCATTTCTTTGATAATCAAGTCATGTCCTTATTTTGAGCATAAATAAGGTGGGGGCACCACATATCATCTCAAAAAAATAAATATTAAAATTATGTGGATGAAAGACCCATGAGTCGCCTTTGAACCTAAAATCTTCACAAAATGAAGTGCAACTGCTAAGCCATGGTCTCATATGCTAATATGTAACATCAAACAATATACATCTTCTCTTACCCAAAAAAAAAAAAAAGGACACAATGTACACCTTCCCTTTTGTTACATGTCCTAGTCATTTAGTCATTAATTAGTACCATTGCAATTTATGCTTTTGTTTAATGAGCCAAGTTGAGATGACCTTGATAAGGGCCAAGCAAAGAATGGTTTTTTTTTTTTTTGGCCCCACTAATGCCATGCAGCTCCTTTTGACGTGGCAAGAGGAGATTAGTTGGTATGACCTCAGGGGCTGATGCAACTCGCAAGGGAATCTTTATACCACTCAAACACCATGTCAGTGGCAAGAACTCATGGATAATGAAGTGGAAACTGATGATCAGGCAAATGATCAACTTTTTCTTGTCTGAGTCATGAGTCAAATAGTTGATGTATCGATTTTGGTATTCATAGCAGTACAAAAATGGAATACATCTATAGTACAAGCAACAAGGGTGTACTTGCACTAGTTGAGCAACCTTGATTACCCAAGCATGCTCCTTTTTAATTTAGGAATCCCAAACTGTGAGAAGGATGGCACAACTACTGTACCAATGAACCCCAATAAAGGAGCAGGCCACAAGGAGATCATTGAAAAGGTAAGATGAGTTGATGGAACTCATCATTGAAGGCACTTTTTCTTGGAGTGAACTTGGTGATCTTGAGATCTAACATCCTCAAAAGCACGAGGTGGAGTACCGCATAACCAATTATTATGATGGCAAACTAGGAAGCATATGGGAGGGCTTGGTATGCATACCAGGGAGCGCGATGAAAGCATCAGCTTGCCGTGCCATCTCGGCCTTCCTTTGGTGCATGCCCGAGACAGCTCTCACCTCTCCTACTGTCTCTCCTGTTATCTGATTTTTTTTTTTTTTTTCCACCAGAATCCTTCAGTTATCAAGCTCTATCCATGGGGATAATTAAGGTCACTATAGGTGGTGACCAAACTTTGTTTTTTTTTTTTTAAAAAAAAAAAAAACAAGAGATAACAATAAGAGAGAGAAGAATGTTTACCATACCTCTCTTGGCATTAGGGTCCTAGGAATTACCCTGCATTATAACATCAGAAACCCACAAGTTTGTCAGAGATAATGTTCAAAAATTTTATTTTATAATATATGCATACATATATGCGTATTATGGAGGGAGAGAGAGAGAGAGAAGACAGACCCCAAGACATGGCAGCCACCGTTATGGGCGGCTTGTGAGACAAAACCCATGAGACCAACACTCCCTCCACCATAGACCAAATCTATGTTCCTCTCTACCTGAAACCATTTATGATAAAATAAGAAGGAAAAAAGGGGAAAAAAAAGATTTATCAGCAAACAAGATAGCAATTCACACAGACTAAGTAAATAAAGCCAGTCTCCAACTTTTATGCAGGCTTTGCCTTAAAAAAACCCACCTCCATCCCTTCAACCATGGAAAAGAATATCTATTTGAAAGAAGAGAGAGAGAGAGAGAGAGGTGATAACCAATTCATTGCCAAGCTGAATGGCTGCGAGCTGGTAGCTGGCCTTTTTCCCAGGGCTACTCCCACAGAACACACACACACGTCTGAACCGCGAGATTGATCTCTTTGTGCTTATCGCCACCTTAGCTTCTCCCTCGGCTTCCATCTCTATGATCTCTTATCCTGTTTCTAAACTAGAGGAACAAGGCTGTGAACTATGGATTCTGACAACTCTCTCTATCTAACAAGTGGGGCAAGAGAGAAGTTTCCTGTTCTCCTCTAAGTCTGCAATGCGAGGAGGCCGGGGGGAAGTTTGGCAAGGAGAAGAGGGCTTTATATAAATCCATTGAACAGCCTCGAGAAATAGGTTTTATTTTTATTTTTTGTTCTAAGGGGAAATTGACCTGCCATCCGTACGGTGGCTTTTTGTTTTTACCACTATTACCCTCTTATTGCAGGCCTATGGATAGCTTGAACTTAAACTTCTGCACAGGCCGTATGCAAGGGAATCCACAACCAAGGATTGCTCCCTACCAGATGCTACCTAACCTCGAAGGAGGGATTTGTGTTTAGATTCTTATACTGAAGCATAATTTTTTTGAAAATTATATTTTGGAGTTTAGATTCTTATATTTCTTACTTAAACTTAGCTGAATGTCACTTTTCTCGCCAGTATCGTAATAATTTTGGAGTTCAATTTTTTTTTTCTTTTAAAGTAATATGATAGAAGCATCATTTTTCCGGTGCGAACTCTTTCAACACATGAACTTTTTAGGGGGTGCCTACCCATCTGTAGCTAGCTAAAACACGAGAAAAGCCCATAATTAAGCAAGCCAATTTTTATTATAAAAAAAAAACTCAGTGGGCTCACAAAATTTGGGGTACTCGGTAGTGTCTTGTCAAAATCTGTTTTTTAATTACTCTCATATGATTTTTACAGACTTGTATTTAATTTTATATTATTTATTTATTTTTTGGTTAATTTTATTATATATGATTCTAAATTATGACAAATGATATCAGAATGTATTTAGTCCATGGCTCATATATACGATACAGATATAAATTGAATTTGAGATATCTATGATTGAATTTGAATGGATTGGGATCTTTAGGTTAGTGAGGATATCAAATCTTAAATAGAGAGAGCATGTAAAAATTCATCCCATATCAATTATTTGTCGAAAAAATTTTGGATATTTATACAAGACCAAGAAGTCCAAATAATATCTTCCGACTAATCCTTTTAGATGGAATTCTAGCTTGTGACCACTCTTCTTGCACTCATTTTATTTAATTTCAATACATGTTTAATACAAGTATTATGATTTATAAAACTAGATGAATGCATGAGTTTTGATTAGAAAAATCATTTCTCATGCTTATTCTTAAAAAATCTTCTTGCAACAAAATCAAGAACAAAAGTATATCTCAATTTATAGATTGTGTCCTAAAACCAAGTATTCAACAAAAAGATCTCAACAAAAAGATCTCTTGACATTTTAGTTTCTTTTATAAAGACAATCATGGTGATAGACTCCTCGCACTCTAAATTGTTTTGAAAGAAAAAGAGGAAGTGAGAAAGGCCTACCCGGGTTACAATATCCATGTCCAAACAAATGGTAATGCACTAGCCAAGACTGGAATCTTGGATTAAACTTTGGTTGCTAGGAAGTGAGGCTGTCACCGGGCTAGGACAACTCCTAATTCATGGATAACCACACTTTTTTAAGATGAAAGGATAATTGAATTGCTCCATCCTTTCCACTATAATAAAACATTTGATGTGATGGATTTTTTTTTAGAAGAAATGTGATGGAAAAATCAATCAAGGAAAATGAGGATATCCACCTCCACCAGCAACTAGGGTATTATTGGTCATGCTCCAATTAGCTTATTGACTCTCTTGATAGTCATGCATCAATTAGATGAAAAAGCTATATGGCAACCATTGTTGCTCCTCATTATAGCCTTTATTAGAGCTCACCTCCAATAGGGTTAATTTGATAGGCAGCTTTGGTACATATCATTTATTTTATTTCAAGGAGACCCTGAAGAGAATATGCCAGAAGATGGATGAGAGAATCCGGAAAATAATCAAGAGTGCCCCCACTCACCAAACTTATTATGCAAATGTAAAACTTGAACCTCAAATTGTGGAACACAATTTTTGGCATTGGTTCCTAAAGACTCCATTCTTTGCCAATTGTTGTTCTCATGCACTCAAAAATGTTTCCATTTGGAGTTTGATTATCCCTAGCTAGTCAAACATTAAGTCATACTTCCAAACCTATCACTTTCTCTCTATTTGGTTGGGTGCTGATTTTATAATGATTTCTCTAGACACTTTGAATCATGACTTATAACTAATGAACCTTGTCTCATTTGACTTGGAACTAATGGAGCTCCCTAGATTAAATCTTGTCTCAGTACATAGAACATCAAATGAAAATATTTTGAGGACTACTTTCCATTAAAAAAATAAAAAACATTAAATAAGAACTTAGTGGAGTACACAATCTTTATTACAGCTTCAGGTGGATTAATTAGACACATTTTTGACTTGAAAATGACCCAATCTGATCCAAATTGAAGTTATCAAGCTTCGGCTTGAATTAAAAAAAAAAAGGTTCTGTCACCTAATAAAAATCCTCAATGACCTAGATTAATAGACCATTATGTTATTTTGAATACAAAATATAATTGGCATTTAGTGATGATTGTGTTTGATCAACCATCAACCTGCTATTGTTCATTGATGATGATTTATACAGTTAACCATTAGATTTATGCAAAATGATTGTTGATGTGATTTATATATTTTTGTTGAGAGAGACAGACACACAGAGAGTTGGGAGAGAAGCTTACCTATACCATAATTACCTAGATCTGAATATTTGAGTAGAGGGGGTGAGACCACTGGAAAAGGCCCCATTAATATTTTACCAACATGTTGTTTAGTTGTAACTCTCTCACATAATATGTTGAGAACACAATCAACTAGGCCTAGCCAACTTATGCCAGGTTTCTGAAATTTATGTTTGAGTTATTCTTGACCAGATCCGACTTGAAAGATCTGATTTGATCAACAAATAAATCTTTAACTCCACCAAGTGAAAATAGATTGTGCTTGGATTCAAATATTTGATCTAATTCAAATATGGATTGAATTTGGATTTTTTGAACCCTAATTTAACCAAACTTGTTTATCTCCTAGATTTGATAGGAAAACTGAAATGGCATGCCTTTCATCAGCACGGCATTTCAAGCAAGTTATTTCTTAGGCTTTATTCTATATATTGGTTGATTGGACAAAATGTGGGCTTTAAGATTCATGTTTGAGAAATGATCACTTCCTCATGTATCTACCAACAACTTAGGGACATGATCAAATGAATGCAGTGCTCAAAGTCCACTTGTATCACATCCCACACGATTGGCAATTCATATTGGTGCTCAACATAGAATTGGCTAGCATATCCCAGTTACACTCTTATCTCTTGGTCATATATAGGGGTTACAAAAAACTTGGAAAAGTGATTAGGTCCCCACTTCAATCTAGTAGGATGATGTATCGTATACTCTTAGTTTTAGAATTTTTATTCATGTGTTAAGCTCCATCTTGCTCTCTAGTCTCATAGAATATGGTCTATGGAAGAAAGAAAGGTGCAGGACATGCCATGGAATATGTCAGAATGCACTCTGACATAGGGTATAATAAATAAAGTCACGAGGGAACCATGTCTCTTAGATTCCAAGGCAGAAAACAAATCTAGTGTTAAAAATTGTAAATCTTCCTTTTTCACTGAGCAATTTGTGCTGATGCATGTTTACCCATCCAATTTATAAAGAATTACTTTCACAAGTCTTCATAGAAAAAAAACAGTTTATGGGCATTTGATTGGTTCTCTGGCCTCTCATTGGTCAGTCGATCAGGGGTTATCTAGTGACATGCATTGCCATTTTTTTTTTTTAAAATTAAGCAATATTACTCAATATTTAAATAACCAAATTGGAATATCAAGCACTCCATGAACCAAAAGACATCATGCTTCAATCCCTTTGAAATATATAAAGGTTGATATATTTCTGAGTGGATGCATCCCTCCCCCATCAACCACTACATATATGCCCTCTAGTGCTACAACATGCTTCAGAAACTTTACACAAATCTATAATCAATGAATGAACATTTTGTGCTGCCTGGCTACTCGATTAATTCCACCTCACTAAGATTTATCAAATTATGCATGATTATACCACTAAAAAAAAAGGATTCGTCATTCGTTAATTACTTGAAAAAAATAATTAATATATCAACTTCAACTAAATTTCGTACATAGTATAAATTGTAAGCCTATAGCTTATATTAAATTTCTTTGCCACACCGATGGGGAGACGTACTTTTAGTTAGACTTAGATCTACCCATGCGCACGTGCATGTCCCCACACGTGCAACGCCTACAAAGGAGTGGTGGGTGAAGGAAAGCAAAAAGTTCTCTTTTGAGAAAACTTCACAGCCATTAAGGTCATCTTTTAAAGTGAGCAACCCACCTGCCCCTACAAGAAAATCCCCTTTACAAAAATTAAGAATTTAGTTAAAAACTATATATGAAGAGACTCTTATTGAGGTGAAAATGTGACAATTTAAAAATTGGAATTGGTGCTAACTGTGTGCTTTCTAGTTCTACCAACAAAATTATTATTACTTTTCTCATCATTACTATTAATTAACATCATTTATATTTATATATTTATTATTTTAGTTTAAGTTAAGTTTAGATCCATTGTCAATTTCATATCTAATTTTCATACCAAACCAATCTAGATGGACTCTAAGCTTTAGAAATATTTTCTTTGACGTATTTTAATGACACTGCTTAAGATATAATAGCATGCATACATCTTAAAATCTGCATGGTACGGCTTGAAGGCTACATCTTGATATCACTAAAACACTGGCTTGTAGGTATTTCCATTTCTCTATAGTAAAGATTAATTGATCTAAGATACATGGTAAACTTGCATTAGTAAAGATTAATTGACCTAAGATACATGGTAAACTTGCATTCAGTTTTTACTTGCATATGATTTTTTTTCTTAATCCATATATAAATAGCTAGAGGTAAAACAAAAGGAGTTGGTAGTTTAGATATGTAACTCAAAGAATCAATCAGCTGGTGTGAATTACCATGTAATGAAGCACAAAGCAAGGTGATTGGTGCAAGACAGCTGAGTGACTTTTTCGAGTGCTTTTTCTAAATAACCATAGCATTGCTCTCGAATAAAAGAGGTCATAAATTATAATGGAACACAAAAAAGTGTTGGACTTTGTTGATAAGCCAGAGTCATGTACCTGGTAGGACTGCTGAATGGCTTGGTGATGGAACTTTAAAGACATAGAGCAGGAAAAAAAAAAACAACAGCATAAACCTTTACATAAAATTAATCATTAAAAAACTATATTAGGAAACCAATGAAGGCAATCCATTTGAATGAGTATACTTCTTAGAACCAATGGCTATGACATGTCTTGGTCGATCGGGTTCTTAAATTTCATAACCAATGATTATGAAAAACAGATCAATTTCTGAACATATTTCTACAATTATAGACATGTTGCAACAAATTCCACTTCTCAAACGCAAGCAGAATGGTTCTACACAAATAAACTATCCACACAAGAACATGTTTGTGTCACTGGAGTCAACATTACAATCTTGGAGCTTATCCACTGATGTGTCTTACTTGGAAATTGGTGGAAAGAGAGATTGCTAGCTTTCAATGGATCCTGTGTGTGGCTATCACATCTATGGGAGATCTCCCATGTGAACAGAAACAGAGTGAGAAGGAGGTCAAAGAAGACATAGGGACTGTTAG
The DNA here is from genome assembly GCF_000442705.2 of Elaeis guineensis. NCBI lineage: Eukaryota > Viridiplantae > Streptophyta > Magnoliopsida > Arecales > Arecaceae > Elaeis > Elaeis guineensis. The sequence continues at coordinate 14,870,596 of NC_026004.2, read as the reverse complement.
AAGATCAACAAAACTATTGGTTGCACTATTTCAAAAGATGCAAAATATTTACTCCACCCAAAAAGGCTATATTTAATATTGCCAAAACACTAAGATATAAAAGCAGTGGTTTTGCCAACCAGCCTTATCTCAGCCAGTTGGCATTTCTCTTCTTATATGAGAGGTATAGGGATCCAGTACAAGTGATGGCTTCTCCAATCTCTTTAAACTTTTGTCTCCACTCTATCTCCTCTTGGAGGCTATTCCAATCTATGGAAGAAAAATCTCACAAGCAATAGTTTATTTCATGGAACTGGTTCAGTTGGCAACTGGGAGATAAACTTATGATGAATGGGTGTCACAAGAAAACAGAATGGGATTCTGTGGCCTCCATGAAGCTTTCCTGGGGCCACTTAATTCTGTTCATGGCACCAATCCATATCGTGATGTGATCATGAACTATACAATTTTTTCATAGACGTTAAAAGTCCTACTTTGCTAGAGTAGCTTAGTGTATGACTAAACATCTTTTTCTAAGTTAATTTGACCATCAAAAATCATTCTTTTTTTTTTTCGAAAGAGAAAAGCATGTTGTTTCATTCATTTCTAGATTTATATTAGTCTATGCTTCGTCTGTTTCTTGGTTTTTTTAGGCTTTTTTGGAGTTAATTGTTAAAAAATACACGAGGATTTCCCTCAATAAGAAAAATCACACAAAGATGATGGATAAGCCTACTCACATTTTTGAGGTTAATTACTTTTTTGGTCGCTGATCTATAAAAAATTATAATAAAATGATCACTGACCTACAACGTATAATAAAACGGTCATCGATCAATTTTAATTTTATAACAAAATGACCACTGACCTATAACATGTAATAAAATGATCATCGATCAATTTCAATTTTATAACAAAATGATCATTCTGACTAATTCTCTTCATTAGATTAAGAATATAACAGAGTGATCATTTTATTATAAAATTGAAATTGATCGATGACCATCTTGTTACATGTTATAGATCAGTATCTATTTTGTTATAAAATTGAAATGGATTGATGTTCATTTTGTTACATATTGTAGGTCAGCGATCAGAAAAGTAATTAATCTTTCTTATTTTAAAAAAGATAAAAGAGATTCATCTGAAAGAATTATCCAAACATCTAAGAACTTAATAAAATGCTTCAAATTGAAACCCTCCTAATTAATTTAGAGGGGCCGACGAAACCACTAGACTATTGTCAGAGTTCACTAGGCATGAATTAAGATACGCACCAACCAACTTTGTATATTCTGCTAGCCCCCCTGTCAAGATAACGTCACTGCATTGGCCATCAAGGAATCTATGGCACTGTTTGTGCTCCTTGGCTGGAATACGTTAGTGTGAAATTCCCTAGCCGAGGTTCTTGCACGATAATCCTTGGGACTCTCCGAGCCTTAAGGCTTTAAATGCTACTACGTACGGTTCCGTATGTAGGAGGTTGACAGAACCTAAGGAACCCCACCAATTGATGTCAAGGCTGTGGACCTTCTTCCCGTCCCCACGCGGCATCTCTCGCATCTCATCTTATCCCATCTCATTACGTCCACCGAACCCTACCGGGATGGCATCTGCTGATCCCCTCGGTAAATCAGCTGACCAAACCCTAAGTTCGATTACCGAGCCCGGCGAATCATTGCTCGACAAGTTTATATATCCTCATGACTTTTTATTTTGCAAGGATATGATCCTTCTCAACTCAACTAATTAGGTTTTATCCAACAGCATTTGGGAATGGTAATGTATATGAATCCTTTTAATTCCTTTGGCCTATAGTTACATACTGTTCAGGCTGTAGCGATATCAACTACTTCCTTATTACTTCATCCAATGGTGAAAGTTTATCAATATTCACTAAGATCGGCGGTAAAAATCATAGCTAAATCTTAGAAAGTTTTAGTCAAGATGAGTTGAAAGATTCAACTTGCTCAAGAGTTGAAAGTTTTAGTCAAGAGTTGAGCAATTAATTCTACTAGAATTTGTCGCCATATATGTTTCTTGATGGACTAGCTGGTCCCACTAACATGAACTCCCTCCTCCCTCTTCTTTGTCTTTGTCGATCACTAGAGCTGTCATTCTACGACTCCTACCCGTTGGTAGGTGCATACTTAATTTGAAGCACCGACACAGTCTGCATGAGGACTAATGTCATGCGTACAACATAGTTAAGATGATAGCTACACATAAGAGAGCGAGGGAAAGAAACCCATGGCCATGAAGCCATACCGTAGGACCCATAATCATCCATTAACTCCACAAAGCATTTATTCTCTTACCCGGCTGCGGTGAGCTTAAATATTATTTCCTCTCTGACACCATGCCATTCTCCTGTTGTTTCACCATCTTGGACCACCTTACCTCTTTACTCTTCCCTCTTTAGGTTGGCACGTTTTGTATCTTCCACTGCTGAGTCATGCCCACGGAGTTGAGCTGGATATGTATGGCTGGTGGACCCATCTCAAACAGTTGCTTGAGAACTACATATCCTTTATATCGTAGTCCATAGCTCGCTTGGCGACGGTACCCATCATTTGGAAGCTTGGTGGTTGGTATACTGTATTCGTACGGCTTCATTCTGTTGTTGGGGCTGATATGTCAGCACAATGGTAATGGCGAGGAGTAAAAGGTTTTCAGTGTACCAAAATCCAGAAGCCTCTAAGGATAAAAAGAAGGTAGTAAATGACTACGTGCATGGACAAAGTGAGACGAGACAGTGAAGGAAGGTTTTCAGTGTACCAAAATCCAGAAGCCTGCAATTAAGGATAAAGAGAAGGTAGTAAAGGACTACGTGCATGGACGAAGTGAGAGAGTGAAGGAACAAGGAACCTTCTTGCTAGTTTGGAAGATCATTTTTAAGCTTAAGGCCCATTAATATTATTTGTTAAAGGACATACATAGTTGGATGAGAGAGATACATGCTCGGACTTCGTACTAGCTAGTCTCTAGTGTATACTGTTTTCTTGCAGATCTATGGAGATTGATGGATTTTTTTTTATTTCTTATCATTATTCCAAAGTCCTTCCTGACTTAATTAAGCATGGAAGGTCCTAGTCGGATCTGATCTGACGAGGTTTTGTTTTCTTCTTTATATGCAGACTTCTTTCTATGGATTGATGGGCACTCTCCAAACCACCCGATTGTTCATGGATAGCGTCCGAGATTCAAACCTCGGAGAAATGTCCAAGATTTCAAAACATAAGTGACTGTGGAAAGCAGTGGAAGTGGAAACATGGGGCAAAGAATATTTGGTAGCATCGAGAACCTGCAGATATAATAGAGCTCAAACTAAGGCTTAATTATATTAATTGGAGATGACTCGAAAATGGCCAAGATGAGCCCGTAGTCGAGACCTAGAATGTGGACTCCTCGTATCTGGTCCGGTAGTGACAGAGTGATTATAGGCCACAGATTAGAAAGAGTAAATGGCACAATTATTTCTTTGAAGTGCTGATGTTAACTTTGGACCTTATTCAGCAAATGCCATGGACTTATTACTAGCATTACAAGAATTACAACTATGTTTTTGTGTCAAAGAACTGCTTCTCTCTACTCACTCTCCAAAAAATCAACTTGCCACAGCAACGAAAGATCTCGAAGTTTTATTCAATAATTTTTGAAATTTTTACTAACATAAATTTAAGATAATTGATTATTAAATAAGTTAAAACAAAGTGACGTTGCTAAGTATTTTCAAGGCCATTTTAATGGGGATTCTTCCAAAGATCTTTCCACTTTATTGGACTTCCTAACATGAATGTTAAGAAGCAATCCTGTTGCAGACTGTTGTCACACAATGAAAAGAGGATTTAGTGTAGCATTTTCAAGCAGGAGTGTCTGGTTGTGTAGGACATGCCTGCTTTCAACATGGGCAGGAAAAGTAGATGTAGTTGTACATGATCAACATCCATAATCTCGGCTATAATCCACGAACAACCAGCCTTCATGATACTTTACATTTGGCAAAACATCTATCAAAAAACTACCTACACATGCCTGATATCATTGTACTCGTGCACTAAATTTTTGCCGGGCAATTAGCTACTCTATTGTCCTTTCTGACAATTTAATGTACATCGTTGTTAGACTCGATTGTCTCTTCAGTGATCTAATTTGATTAAGAAGATAGCTAGGGTTTGATTTTCTCGTGACCGATGACTTAAGCTTCTTCCAAAGCATCTCTGCAATTGGATTGTCTCTTTAGTGATCTAATTTTCTTTTTTCATCGATCCCGTACGGGAGCCAATTATCACAGGTGGTGTGTGCAGAGCTACACCGCCTGCAATGCACAAAGTATTTCTTATGGTAGAAGATAGGTCTACCTGTGACTAGAGCCATAAATCACAAACAATGCCTTTCAACTATTATCGACGTGCCTAAGTTTGATCAATAGAAAAGTTATGCCTGCTAATATAGTATGTGTAAGCCAATCTAACAGATCCAAACTGGTCTGTTATGTTAGGCAGTAGGATCATTTTTACATCAAGAAGTCCAAGAAAGAGGATGCAAATCCTCTGATAAAGTTACTCGTTTAGCAAATTTACTAGCATTAGAACGAAAGCCGACTCAACAAGATCCATCGATTCTACTCTTTCATCTGATAAATCTTATAGAGAAACCTCTAAGCATATGTTCATCAAGAATAGTCCTCTGGTCTTAGCTGTATTTTAGTTAAGCAAAGTTCTAATTCTTTTCATCACAGGGTAATACAGCTTCCTGATTAATTAGCTGGAACTGGTACTATCTCCTCTCACCTCTGTTTGTGCACCGTACCTTTTTCTGGGAACCTGCAAGAAAAAGACCTCCCTCTATGATTATTCTAACTGATCACTGTGTGCAGCCTGATGTCTCTTTTCTTGGGTAGAAAAGCAGTCTGATGTCTCTGTTCAGCAAATTAACATAGATAAACACATGATAAATAAACATACAGAAGCAAATAAGAGCACCTTATTGAGACTGGTTTCACCTTCGAACATGACAATAAGCATCCCCAGATTCCAAACACTCCTATGAGCTGGTTTGGCACTTGCCTTCCGAATTTGAGGTTTTGATTTCAGTTTCTGGATGAGTTGCTCATCATTCTCATGAAAATTTCCAAACACTGGCTTGCTGTTTGATGAATTGTGCCTAAAATTATAATTCAACAATGGTGCAGATGGAGGGTAGTCTTTGTTTTTCTCGCTTTAGAAATTATTACTTCAACTGGTCCAATTTTATCAGATGTGTCTAAAGAATTTAATGCATAGCAGCTGGCCAACTTCTCATCCAAATGAAAGCTTAAACATAAGAATAGGAGGGAGAAAAAAACAGATCCTTCACAAATGCAACTAGAATCTGAGTTATAACCACATTTGCCCTTGAAATAATGTGTACTAGGAGTGAAGGATTGCATGCCTAGATGATATGCCTATTTGTTGGCAGATTTTTTTTTAGGATCAGAGTGTTTAGCTCTCAAGAATTGTGTGCCAACCTAGGGATGGCATTCCTTATAGATTATTCAACAGTGTGGCTTTCAAAACTAGTTTGACATAATGCTGCGATCGTATCACTACCAACCAATCCGGGATGCATTTGACCAGACATGAGAATGTTCCATTACACGGTTGTTACCCATTTTGCTCAAGTAAAGAGCTCAATCCTGTGAGCCACATGCTCTCTATTTCTATTAAATCATCAATTCCATCTAAGATAACCAACTCTCCATTAAGAATCAAAATCCTTCACCAAAACCTAATCACCATAATTTTACCAATTGTCACATCGAAATATGCATCACTTGAGATTAAATCTGTCAGAGTAAAGAAACATGGATTAAATTAGAATAATAAAACAATTTTCTTATGCTATAGGCAATACAATAAAGGAATAATCCATGCAATGACCATTTTCACTATAATTAAAGGAGCAACACAAGATGCGAAGCCCATTAACAAGATAAAACCACCAAGCAACCACAGTGAAAGAGCAGAAAATCCACCTGTACATATTGCATCACAAATTGGTACAATTCTTTGCTGCGTAACTTGGTGACACCCTTGACTTGCAAAAGCACTGATTTAATCACATAGCATGGCCTCCAAGTTTCACGCAGCCTCACCTGTCCTTGGAAAATCCACCTTTGCCCTGAAGTTGCAGAAGAAGCATGATATACGTACATACTTTCATGGTAAAAGGCTGCCCATGCAAGCTTGGTCAACTTAAGTTGAATGAGACATGGTAAGGACATGTCTGCACTAAAAGAATATAAAGAATATTATCACAATATTATCACGCCAACAGGATATTACACTGGAAAAGAATGTAATCAACACAAACTATTCTCATGCAACTAGTTACAGATGCAAAATGCTGGAAATAATTTACATAACTGAATCATCTATACCACAGATAAGCACCCAGCCATGAACGTTGCTTGTCAGGTTATGCACCTCACTTTTCTTCCACAAAAACACTCCTTATCAGCCAAGGCACCCGGTCATCATCTCTAAACAAAAGAGAAAGAATTACAGAAACTAAAAAGACAAGAACAAAATATCAAATCTACTCCAAACAATCATGATGGATGAGATCACAAACATTAATCACATGCTCCTTCGTCTTGAGTCAACTACAGGCAACACATGTACCTAGCACTATCACCCCTATTCCATATCAATAAATTTGTTTCATGGTAGAAGTTAAAATAGTCAACTCTGAAAAATTTTTCTACCCAACATGTTGGACCAACTGTTAACCCATCCTTAAACCTTGCAGTTCCCCCTTCATGAAAATAAAAATAATGATAAAGTTAAGAACCATTCAGTCTCTATCACTTAAGGTTAGCAGTTTTTTTTTTTTTTTCTCTCTCATACTAATTCTTCTATACACCAAAACAAAATCTCTTAGGAACTCCTGCTTTCCTGCTCCAAAAGCTACATGTCCACATCTGCTCTACCAATAGGCTACTCATCCCTCATATCGGCACTCATTAAATGTGAATCCCTCACAAGATAGTGTGATGTAGTTGTGATATGACAGTTGGTCTCCCTCATTCTTGATTTTTAAATGAGCTACCAACTTACAAGTTGAAATTATCTCAACTTTCAAGTTCTATAGCTGAAAATGGCATCTTTGAAACAAACTAGCACTGATAGTTCTATGCCCTTGGTAAACTACAGAAGTATGCATGACATAACTGATATGAATGCTCAAATCATGATTGCCACCCCAAGGCACCTGAAGATGCTATCTTATTTCAGACAGCCACAAAATTGGTGAATGATGCTTGCAGAAGATTTGTTCTCCTCTTTTGCAACCATGTTGTCTTAAAATTCGCATACTACATCCTGCTTTGAGAACCACTGACAGACCTTGACCTTGGAATTACAATTGGTCTACAACAGACAAGAAAAGACAGTAACTCCATGATGAATAACCCCATACTGATCCAGATATACAGCGTCCTCCTCCAGTTCCATATCAACTTCTTAAAAAGGGGAAGCTCTGACTCAAGTTTTAACGATGCAGAATAAATCTCCGGGATACCAGCACCAGGCCTGAACTCCACCCTTTGTTCAAGAATGACCCTTATGCATGTAGTAGGTTCAGTTCCTTCTGTAAAACCTGTCATTTTTAATCTGAGAAACTGCGATTCTGAAGAATAGCCTCCTAGTAGAGTACCACTTTTGAGAAAAGCCTCTGTTAAGCGAATGTGAGAGCTCTTGAATTGTAGCATGCATGGTTGGCTTGAACTAGCCATGACATTACCATCTGCTGATAAAAACTCTGCCCTGACCTTACCTCAGCAAAACCAAACATCAAGGGTCAACATAATTAGCATAACAAGAAACAACCATAAACAAACAAGAGATAAAACAAGATGTTCTTAAATATTTCCATGACTAAGTTGCTAGCCTTGATAATCTGTATCTGAGCTATTTGTACTAATTGATGGTCAGTCTACCAGTAAGCAATAAAACATAAATATCAATAAAAAATAAGGGAATACAATATCAAACATAGAAGGCACAATATGAGGAAGCAATAGCATTAATTATACTATCATATTCCCTTTCCTTATCAGTACGGTACCAGCCAGGAAAACTATTCCATTTAGTTATTAAAAAAAAAAGAAAACCTAGAAATAGAACATAAAGGATGACATAATACATAACCTGTTCAAGTGGATGAAAACCAAGCTGCATTTCACTTCTTAAGAGGGTCACTGCTGTACATTAATTCTTATAAGAGTCATTGTAACAACCTCAGACCTCATCCAAAAAGGTTAGCAAAAGGGTATTATTCAGTTTTCATGGTCCTGTATAAGTACCCAAGATCTATCTAGGACATAGTAGATTTGGAACTAAACATATACCTGCATGGGTCCTCACCACCCCTAGTTCAAGCCGTGGCACCTTTGCCAAGCTAAGGGTCTACTCTAGATCCAATCAAATCCAATCACATACATCATGATTGGCCCACGATCAACCCCAAATAGACCTGTGCTGCAATGTCCAATCGGAAACACTCTAATACCATTTGTAACAATTTAAAACCTTATCCAAAAAGGCTAGATGGAAGATGTTATTTGGATTGCTTGGTCCAATATATGTACCCAAGATCTATCCAATGTATATCCAATGTTGGAATAAAAACATGCATAGATCCTCATAGTTATTCTACCAATTCAGCCCATTACAATTCGTGAAACTAGTGAAACAGCAAGAAGCATCAAGCATCCATGAACTTTGGGGTTGGTCGGTACCTATATGATTACATAAACGATAATCATAAACGGATAATGTATCTTGTAGGCAACAAGAAGCACAAACGTAAAACCTAACAATAATAACTAATTTTATTTCATTCTATAATTATTGACGATTAAGAATCCCCAACCCTATCTCCCCCCTACTCTTACATGCCCATGCTTGGGCCCAAATAAACTCATAGCCTGAATAAGACATGAGCCAAACTTGAAACCTAGACTTGTATATTAGTTTTGGATCCCAAAAACCACAATTCTTATCAAAGCAGGTGAAGTGACTATGACGACCATCTGGGAGTGATAAACCTATGAATTCTACATGTCTGAGAATGACTAAAACACTAGAGGAAAAAAAAGGCAACAGTTAGGTGAACTTCAAGATTAGGGTGTTTGTACATGCATGAGTGGGTGCAGGTTCCTCATTCTAGTTCCTTATCGCAAGCAAGGAATGAAATGAGTAATTTCACTAAGGACCCTGAGCCTCAAAGGCCTCAGAGTGATACCAGATCATTTAGGACTGTGCCATGTTACTTGATGATTCCCCATCAAGAGCCAGTGAGAATGGTGCACATGGGTCTCCACCTTTTCTGGCTTCTGTCTTCGTGAGGGGTTCAAAAATCCGTTTTTCTTCATGCTTTCTAGATTGTTTTGTAGGGGCCACACACAGCCCAATTTTTGCTTAAGCAGGGTATCAATATGGCAGCATTGGTACCCAATTCATACAAAGAACAAATAAACCCACCTAGTTTGGATTTGACCAAAATGAGCTCAAAATGCATTTGTGAACATACTTCTTGCACAACTGCAACATGTAATAGGGAACAACCTTGATACAAGCTTAATGCCACAAAAGGTCAAGTTCGCATTCATATGCTGAATAAATGTCACTTCAGCTTCTATTTTGGGACATCTGACTGATTTGCACCTATATGAGCTCTTATTGGTCTTTTTTTTCCATCAATATTGTTGTCCATTTATTGGCTAAAAAGATTGATGCCAGTACCATTGAATCTGTCAATAATTAAATGATAAATAAGAGCGAGGGGCACTTTTATGTTGCCTCTTCCTCTATTATTTTTTTCCCTCTTTAATGGCAGCCAGTAGGTGAAACAGTGGTTACATGCATCTCCATATCAACTACAAATCCTGCAGGTCTGTGTCCTCTTCTACTTTGACCTTTTGGTCCCTCGAGTTTTCTCCTCGTGGTAAGATAAATCTTCTCATTTAATAAGATATCTCTCGTTAATCATTTTTTTTTAAAAAAAGCATCTAAGTGCATGGGGCTCCCGCCACTGCGGGTCTAGGGAGGGTTAGATATACACAACCTTACCTTTGTGCAAAGGGCTATTTCCATGTTTCAAAGTTATGGCATCTAGGTCATAATGAAGCAAGCTACTCTTTGTACCAAGTCTCACCCTTGAAAAATATTAACGGATACATCAAAAACTATGTGTGTGTGTGTGTATACAGACACACACACACAGAGACATACATACATACACACATACACACGCATGCGCACGCGTACATACATACACACATGCACATACATACATACATACATACATACATACACACATACATACATATATGTATGTATGTATGTATGTAAGCGCATATAAGCATATGTCCCTTGACAAAATAGATGAGAAGCATAGTATGAGAAGGGTGAAACTGATAGCGTCTTAGTGCCTGAAAACACTGGTCATTCCTTGGCCCAGTGATTAATAAGGACAAGGAGAGATAGTACATGCATGTTGCATGTCCAGCCCTTGGTTCCTTTAATTGTTTCCCTGCCACTAGTGTACCTTTGCACTCTTTTATTTCTAAACATATAAAGACTCCTCAAGATCCATGATGGAATAATATCAAAGACATAATACTTCCAAATCTCTAGACTATCCAAACATATATTAACATGCATATAGAATCACTGTTCAAAAACCAGTCATAGAATAAAGTGAATTAACACTGAAGCAAAGAAAGAGAAAATATGAGCAAGAGGCAGATAACGGAGTTACATACCTGGAACATGCCAAGGTTTCGATTGTAGTCTGATTCTGGCAAAGTCAATGAAATTGTCAGCTGCAGTTTGTGATTTGGCGGCACCGACCGCCAACCTCCATGATCCCAAGCTCCAACCTTTCCACCAGAAGCTGAACCACCATTGCAAGACCCTACCAGCACGAAAGCATCCGGACTCGGCTTCGTATAATCAAAATTCAAATCCTCCATCATCTGGAGCGGCGCCTCAACAGCTCTGTCCATTAACAAGCTCCCACCTAAGAATGCTCCCATCAAGAGCCCCAACAGCATGAAACAGAGATAGATAGACCAGAAGCACCCCCTAGCCAACCTCGCCGTCAACTTCCCCACACCCTGCTGGCTCACAAGTCTTTCGAACACAAAGGGGATAACTTTCCCCATTGAGCCCTTCCATAACCTCAAAGCTCTCTCTTTTATCGCAACTCTCGCTCGTCTTAGGGTGCCGAAAGGATTGATGAGGAGCAAGAAAGAGCAATGCAGCAACCAAATGGGAAATGTGACGGAACTAATCAGCAAACTGAGTTGAAAAGCCACAGCTTTGATCGCAAATACGGCAACGGAGACGAGGATCCCCTGCGGTGGAGATCCAGCATCGACCGGATGCGATTCTCTGACAGGAGCACTGCTCGTCACCGACGATCGGAGAGAGATTTCCGTGCTCCGGTCTCTTCCTGAGCTAATTTGATCCGAAGTAAGGGAAGAGCTCCAATTATCGGGCGCCTCCCAAGCCTCCTGGTCTTTCAACGTGAGGAGGATCTTGGTCCGGCTTTCTCTGACGCTGTTGATGCCGGAAGGGGAATCAGAGCTGGAGGAGTCCTTGAATCCGGTGGCAAGGATCTGCCGGGAGGGTGCCCTGCGGTGGCAGAGGGCGGCTGGGGAAGCGGCGTGGATCACGTCTCGCGGGCGGTTGGCGATGGACTCAGGTGGGGGGATTGGGCCGAGGGTTTTCTCCGGAGGGAAGGAATCGATCGCGTCAGAGAAAGGATCAGGGGAGGAGTCGTCATCGAGCTCCGTCTCGTCCATGGGAGGGGAAGGCGAAGAAGGAAGGAGGGAGAATAGGAGGAATAAGGAAGTGGGAATAAGGGTCGGCAGTTCATTGGGCCAGGAGGGCCGTAGAGATGCGCGGTGGAATAAACCGGTGACCCACGGGCATTAGGATCCGCGGAAACGGGATTAATTAAGGAATTATGGGATAAAATCATTCTACTGGATAGGATCCAAGGAGCGTTTGGTATGTAATGGAAATCAAAATGAAAATAAAAATAAAAATAATTTAAAATTAAAATTAAAATATTTAAAATATTTAATTTAGGATCAAAATTAAAATTAAAATCAAAATTAGAATTAAAATAAAAAATTAAATTTATAAAAGAAAATAGAGATTAAGTTCTATATAGATTGATCCATTCTCATTCCATTCCGGAATCGAAATCGAAATCGGAATGAGATTCCTCTCAACCAAACGGTTGGAATAGGAGTCATCCGTTCTGATTCTGATTTCCGACCCCATTTCCCCCAACCAAACACCCCTAAAATATCTATGCCTTAGCCACTCATTCTTCGATTAAATACTAACTAACCATTTTCCATCAAATGCTATCCATCGCTAACCATAGTTTAATGGAGAGAAAAAAAAATTGCAGATCGGTCATTTCTAATTTTTCATTAAATACTAATCATAATTTAGTAAAAAAAAAAATGAAACTCTCTATCACTATATCATTCATTTTGATTCTCCATTAAATACTAATTATGACTAATCATGATTTAATAGAAAATAACAAGCATTAATCTTAGATAACCGTGATTTAGTAAAAAATCCATTTCCTATTAAATACTAACTATAGCTAATCATGATTTAGTGGAGAAAAAAAGCCAGAAGTTAGCCATTCTTGGCTCTCTATTAAATGCTAATCATAGCCAACCATGATTTAATAAAAATTAAAAAAAATGTTAATCATGGCTACCTATGTTTTAGTAGGAAATAAAAAGTGCTTGTGGCTTTTGGCTCTACTAAACTATGGTTAATCATGATTACCATTTAATGGAAAATGAAGAATGGGCGGCATGGTTAGCCATGGACAGTATTTAATGGGGAATGATTTGGCTAGCATTTAATGGGGGAACCAAAAATGGCAAAGACTTTTTATATGTTTGTCTATATTCTATATGGTAGAATGATTCTATCTAATAATTTTTTCAAATTCAAAATTTATCATCCTGAAGCCTGCTCAATAACAAGACAAAAATAGAGCCATGATTTACAGGAGAGAGAAAAGATTTCATCCTCCAATATTACCAACATGGATAGAATTTAGTGCAGCTAGGGTACGAGCAGTTGTTGATATTGCAGTGAGAATAATATTAATAACTATATCTCCCAATATATTTCATACAGAATTAAAATAAAAAAAAAAAATTCAAATACTATAAGAGATGAAAGAGATTGGGTTTGAGGAATTGAGGCATTCCCATTCTTTCAAAATTAGAATGGGAATAGGATTTTCTCCAACTGGCTGATTGAAATGGGAGATACTCATGTCAATTCTTGCATATTAGTCTAGATGGCCATATCTAAGAATAATACTAGTTGTTGACATATTGAGAATGCGGCATGAAAGGATAAGTTTACGAAAACTCTCAAAGATCATAAGCTAAACCTGATAATAACCACTGCTGCTTAGAGGTGTGGGCTCGAGCCTTGGTTAGATCATAGGCTTCTAGGTCAAGTATTGGCCCATCTAGCATGGGTCTAAAGATGGACCCAATGAGAATTTTGAGTCTTGACTAAATCAACTAAAACTTTATTCTCACTTGGTGTATATAACATATGTTACATTCTTATATGCATTCTCCCTTTGTCTTCTCCAACACCCTCTCATCCTTTCCATCCCATGCAGATATCTACGTATATGGATCTGGCGGGATATTGCCGGATAGATTTTAACCGGGAATGGAATTTAGACCGGCAAAGGAGACCGTTTTGATAGCAAGCCTTTTTTTTTTTTTTCCGCCTCTCATTTCAAGATCCCATCAATGTCCATCCGCGTCCGGACTTGTTCAATGTTCAAACTAAAAACTTGGCATTTTACTTTGATTCCAGACTTGACCTTACTGCTGGACAGCAGGGTCAAAATTTAGACCAAGATCTTCTCACACGTCTACTTCTACCTTAGCAGCCAAACAAAAGTTGGGTCCAAATCTAGACAAAAACTTTCTTGTGGGTCTACTTTCGTATTAGATTACAATAAAAGCAAATAAAAAGATAAATGCCCTTTTCATTAAAGTTTTATATTTTATTATTTTATTAAAATTTAGATCATAATTATTTAAGAAAAAAAAAGAAATAATTGCTTATTTATGAGTATATAAAAATCATCCCCTAAGCCATTTAAAAATTTTGGGTAACATGAAAATTACATATGATAATATAATCGATTTATTAAACAAGACATAAACACTGCTTATGGTTTGGCTACTTTTTACATGCATATCCTTGATTCCTTATTGTGGTTCATTCCAAATCCAGATCAAGAGATAAAACTTATAAAAAAAAACTCATAAGAAAGTTTAGTATAAAAGAAGAAATACAATGAAATATTTGCCTAGAAATTTCGGAGAATACGAAAACAAAGGAGGAAAAAAAAAATCCTCATTTTTTTTTATTATATCTTCTGTCCCCTCCTCTCCCCCACTCTTTTTTTTTTTTTTCTTTTTCACTCTTGTCTTCTTAATTACCACCTAGCATCATAGACCACACGCCGCCAGTCTGAAAGCAAGAGGCCGTGGCCTCTTGCTTGCAAGTCCTCGTTAGGTTTTATTACATTTTCTAAAGTGGGGCACCAGCGGAGCCAAAAGATTCGTCCCTTTTTTTTTTCTTAGGTATTGGAGAACAGTGAGAGTCTCGTGAGTCAAGACAACTTGGGTTGCAACCCACTTTTGCAAATGCAAGTGTGAGTAGGTGACCCACAATCCAAACTTAGAAACGGTTTGACTCAAAATTTTTAAGTTGAAAGCTCGGTCATACAAGGATATCTAAAACTATTTTTGTAGTTATTATAATGCTAAATTCCTGTTGTTTAAGACCATTCCCTTTTCTCATTGGTCAGATTCAAAATTTCTTATATAAAAAGACTTTAGTATAGATCAAGTACACCATATATTTCTTATAAAATTTATGAGCATTTATTTGATGTTTTACTGCCTGACCAAAGATAATATCCAACCTTGGCCAATAAATTACACTGAAGGTTGGATTCTGAAACGCTTATTTATACTATATAGTATATACTAAATCAGAGATGATGATGCTGTTTTTGATTGTTTGTCAACTTTTTGATTAAAATATCCTTAATTCTTGTCATTATGAACATGCGTGAAAAATAAAAGTAAGATATATGATTAGATTAGACATCCTGAAACCAGTTGGACTCTTTTTTTTTTTTTTTAAAAAAAAGAGAAACCTCCATCATCTCCTATTTATATCTGAATAAATAGATAAATAAACTATTAATTATCACAAGACCGAAGAAACGGAGCATAAGCTGGTCACCTTCCGCATCCGACACGGTCGGTGTGATCATCGTTATCAAAACCCACCGTCTATAAATACCACCCACCTCCAGGAATTCCCCGAAAGCCCACGTATTTCTCCCCATTGGGTCTCCCCTTTCAAAGAAGAAAGAAGGAAAGAAAAAAAAAAGGCTCTTTTATTTCTCCTCTCGTCCTCCGCTATTCGGATTGGGAGAGAAGGCACCGAAAGGGAGGGAGTTGTCGATCGATCGGACCGGAGGAGCGAAGATGAAGGCATCGAGGGGGCGGATAAACGCCGTTGTGGGATGGGTGAAGCGGCAGCCGCCCAAGGTGAAGGCTTTCCTGAGCGTCGTGGCGGGCATGGCGGCACTCGTCTTCCTCAGATTCGTCGTCCACGACCACGACAACCTCTTCGTCGCCGCCGAGGCCGTCCATGCCATCGGCATCTCAGTTCTAATCTATAAGCTCACCAAGGAGAAGACCTGCGCCGGTTCGTAATCCCCCCCTTCTATCTGTCTCTAGTTTTAGGGTATTTGATCTTTAAGTGCGAAATCGGTTGTTTATTTTCTAATTTTGGTGGCAAAGATTGTATTTTTATGGCTATAATTTGTTTTATTTGTTGTTCCGATGAAGCCATGGGAAGATCGCAGTAGTGATACTCAGAGTCGATTGAAGATGCCCTATTCTCGACGAATTATGAGGCAAGGATTACTAAAGAAGATAAAAAAAAAAGGAATTTTTCCCTTTTTGATAAATTAGGGTTTCAACATGTGGATTTCTTGGAGCTGGTGGTACTGCTGCTAGTGGCATTTATTTTTTTAGTTCACTATGAGTCTCAGGCAATTCTTTTTATGAGGAAGTAGAAGATAAAAAAGGATTTTTTCCTTTTTTTTTTTTTTCATAAATCAGGATTTCAACATGTGGATTTCTAGGAACTGGTATTACTGTCGCTAGTGGCACTAGGGGCATTTATTTTTTACTTCACTATGAGTCTCAAGCAATTCTTTTTATGAGGAATTTAGCTAGGTATTTAGATTGAGATTTTGGCATGGGGATTAATTTGAGACCAGCAGATATGATTCTCTGCGCTGATTAGCACTTCAGGTCCACCAAATTGGATAATGGAGAAGATTTGTTGATATCTATGAATCTTGTATGGTAGAAAAATTGAGCGTTTGCTTTATCTAAAGAGTCAGTTGAAAGTTGTGATGACTCATGGTCCCATGAATGGAAAGAGTTAGAGTGGGTATCACGAGTTTTCTGGAAGTTTTGTGGCATGTAATGTGATGCATAACAATCCAGTTGTTGTGTATCAATTAGGTTTAGTTGTTGAGTACAAGTAACTTAAGGACGCACTCTTTTTCGAGCAATCATTAGAACGCTACCTTGGACTGGCACTTTTGGGCATATGGGTTAGTACATGGAGGTGGAAGTGAAGAAGGTTATAAACCCCTTTGTGCAGATCATGTCATTATGTCAGTAGTTGTACCTTATGATTAGTCACTTACTAACATTTCTGAAAATTTTATCTCTTACGATTCAAGGTCAAGTATCATATATTGATGTAACATTTGCAGTTTTTAGGATATAATGATTGATATGCTGATATATATGCTGCTAGTGATGTTATTGTTCCATCTTTATCGCCTGTAATTTAAGGGTAAAGCACAAAATTGCAACAGCTCTGTGGAGTTAGGCTAAGAGATGTCATGCACCTTTCTTGTCCAACTTTGAAGAAAATCAACCATTATTAACATGTTAACTCCAGGCATGTTTGTTTGGATGAAAAAGTTATAAGCTAATGAGTTTTCATTTTAGTTCATACAGGAAGGTAAGATTGAGGTATTCACTTCTTCCTGAAAAAGTTGACCATGAAACTTTATATTTTGGGTTTGTGCATGTTCAAGCAGTTAATGATGTTCTGTTATTTATCATTCAGATCAGGCTTTTGATAAAGCTAAAGATATTTTTAGATAGTTCCACAGCAAAATGCTATTGCCATTGTTTGCGGGAAGTCTTTAGAATTTGATAGTTTGTCAGTTTTTGTTTGTTTGTATTCTTAATTGTCCATTGAATTACTCATTATGTTGCAAGTTGCAACTGTTCTCACTTCTGTGAATTTATTTATCTTAATCCATAATTTTAAAAATTGCAGGACTGTCACTCAAGTCTCAGGATCTAACAGCTTTATTTTTAGCTGTTAGACTGTACTGCAGTTTTGTTATGGAGTATGACATACACACACTGCTGGATTCTGCTACGCTTGTGACTACCCTGTGGGTTATTTATATGATTCGATTTAAGCTGAAGTCAAGTTACATGGAGGATAAGGACAACTTTGCAATATACTATGTGGTAAAATATCTCTCAACTTCTCCAACTTTCCCATATTAAGAAGTTAACATTCATTCTCTTTTTGAACCACCGTATACTAAAACCTTTAACTGAGTCTTTCTGCCTTGTCTTAATCACGTCTCTGTAATGAGTGAATGATAGATAAAACTTTTGACAAATACTTATTTCAAGGTGTAGAGTGAAAACTTGCAGCAAATTGTACAACAACTGTGTTAAGAATATTTGAAATAAAGTATGCATAGTTCAATATTTCATAGGTATATATGAAGGCAAGCTGAGTGCTAATGAACCCAAACAACTGCCCCAATTTGGTGATCTTGCTATCGTAACATGTAAATTACATACTTTCATAATCAAACAGATCTGCACAAAGCATAAGGTTTCTATTTCTGCACAACTGTTCTGTCTGCAATAGCTAATCGTTTTGGCTTTTTTCTCTAAAAGAAATTTTATGTTGAGCCAAGGAAGGTTTACAAACTCAATCAGACCTTCGAGACATTTTCTGCTTGAATATCACAACTCCTTGTCTTGCTGAAATTTTGTAATGCTTTGTGATGATATTCTCTAAATGTTTCAGTAAATGTGATAATAGCAGCTTAAGTTGGAGTGTGGAAATTGAAAAAGGAGTTCTTATTGGTGCATGCAATTAGGGATGTGATCACTCTTGTCACTAGTCCCTGCGAACATAGTTTTTCTTGACATGATGTGTATCCGATGAACTATTTTCTAACATGGAATCTTGGAGGAGTGCTGTTCCTTGTGGTGGCAACCCACTTACAAGATGGTTAATAGAGTTCGTTTGTTGTTTTCAATGTAATGTTATGGATAATGCTTGTGGAAAATGTGCATTAAGGTCTGGTGATTGCAAATGTTCTTTAAGGAATGGGTCCCCTGGGGTGGCTTTGTAAGACATGTAATGCATAACACTTTCCTACTAGTTATGAAAAGCTCTGGTGACTGGTAGCTTATAATAATGCTTGAGACAGGCGTCATATTCAACACTTAAATCTTTAATGACTTTTTTTAATGCTTCTTAATGGCAAGCCGGCATAAATTGGAGCATTGACTTCAATTAAGAATAAGCCTTAGGTTCTTTTTTCTTTTTCTTTTCTTCTCTCTTCTAATTTATGTGTGTATATGTGTGTGTGTTTTTGGGTTTTTTTTTTTTTTCTTGGTGTGGACTGAAGATTTTGAATCAAGTGGTGGTTTGCTTTACACCTTCCTGCAAGCTCAGAGACTAATTAGCAAGTTTTATGAAGAACAAGACAGAAGAAATATTGTGTTTTATTGATTGCTCAATCAAATTACATGGCTTCACCAAGGGACATGCCTAATTTGCATGCACTTTAAACAAATGATAGCAAGTTGAACCATGGATTCTTCTTCGCATGGATAGGGTCCAGAGAATTGTGCGGCCCATCTCTCTCTCTCTCTCTCTCTCTCTCTCTTAACACACGCGCGCGCGCGCACACAAATTTATTGCAAGACAGGTGGTATTGAATTCTGAGGTGGAGCAAAAATTTGGGGTTGGAGATGCATTTCCCAGTCTTTGGGTTATAATAATAGTAGAGATGAAGAGGGAACTCTAAAAAAAGACCAGTTTAAGAACTTACAATTCTATCTGTTTGCACTTGAACATTTTTTTTTTTTTAAGTTTAATACTGTGAAAGTTGATTTTCATGTGAAGATAACTTGCTCAATGTAGTGACATGGTGGTTACACTTATTTTTTTGCTTTGTATTATCCCAGTTTAGTGACATTATTTTGCTTTGGATTAGCCTCGATTAGCCTTGTTTAACAATGTAGAGATCATCTTCCTAGGAATTTGCCTAATTTATCATGGAGGTCTATATTCATTCCCCAAAGATTCATTATTATTGGGTTTCTCCTTTCACCCAGCCAAATTAAGTTGGGTGTAGTCCTTTGAGCTATGGAAAAATAGGGAACATTATGCTTCTGGATAATTGTAGAACTTTTCGTGATCTCATGTGAGTCTAACTTACTTTCCCTTATTGGTGATGACGATATGCTAAGTAGAGGTTAATGGAGAATTCTTTATACTTAACCAGTGGCTTGTTCTGTGGCATGTGCTAAATACTTGATTTAAGACTTGTCGACCCAGATTTTGTTTGGTTTGTTGTCTTTGTGGAAATATGCTCCTATAGTAGTACTTAATGTAGGAATGAACAATGGAAGGAATATGTTCTGTGTTGCAGTGGTCAAATTAATTATATTATGATGCTTGACTAGCAGGGTGTTAAGGGATTCATGAGACCTTTAGCATTTCATGATTGGGTTCAGGACTCCCTTAGGTTTACATTTGCTTTGGGACATGGCTGACTTGGATGAAGAAAGCAATAAGAATGTTACCTTTTGTTATCAGGTGATCAATTTGAAGAGTGTGGATAGCGGGGTCTTTGAGCATAAAAGCAGAACTACTGAATTTTTAGCTATTGCCATATTATGTGATGGCCGGGTCAATACATATTTAACCTATTGTATTTGTTACCGTCAAGGATTTGCGTATTTCCAGTATGACCTATATTGGCTGGTACATTTCATTTGTACTGACCATGTATTAGTCCACTTTGGCCTGTATTGATGCAGGGTGCTGGCTCACCCTGTATCAACTTGCACCGAGTCCTTGAAATGTGCCTGTATCTGTCATTTTCTTTTCTCTCTGATCACATAAGTTCTCTTTGCAGCACTCAAGGTCTATTGTCTAACTTCTGTTCAAGAGATGTTCCAGCCAACTTAGAATTGCATTTTTCGATCTTCCTTTCTTCCAGTTTTGCTTCAGACAGTTTTGACTGATGCAGTCTACAGTAATGAAAAGTTTATATAAGATTTATCACTGATAGCTAGTTTTATTTGTTGCGGATGTTTCCCTTTTTGATTTCTGAATGAAATTCAAATGGCTTTGTGGAAAAATTTTTCGTGTGGCTGGCACATGTGGGTGAACCTATGATGACTTTTTGGCAATGGTTCAAAAGTTAGGAAAGCATAAATGCATGAGAAGAGATGGTTCATCTCAAATCATCTTTCAGACCTTGGTCATAACTAGATACTGAATTGAAAAATTTTATCTCAAGAAGTTCTGATGCAATGCAACATAAGCAGCATATGTTCAATTTAAAGAAAGCAGGCACCAGTCAGATTCACTCATAGGGAGTTCTTTTTAAAACCTTTTGCAGTTCTACTGATTTTGACATCACTGACATCAATACTACTATATGTTGACTTCCTAGTGTGAGAAATAAGAGAAGTCTCAGGTTATATGTGCTTGCGGATGCTGGTTGTATAACATTTTTTTGCACATATGATTGGACTTTAAACTATATCCACTTGTGAGGGAAATGCAATCCTGAAAGTTTGGGAGGTGTTTCCTTTGTAATTTCCACTAAAATGGTTAAGGTAGTTTATTTCATAATTTGTTTGCCAATCATTGGATTAATGTTGTATGCTTGGATAAATGACCGATGATGGAACTGCATAAGTTCTGCAAGCTTCAATAATTTCAGCCTTCGTGATGTTATTCTGAATTGTTTATTTTATTATATTTACTGACAATTATTTCTTGGTCATATTTATAAGCTTGTAACTGTGCTGAGTTGTATGTCTTCATATGGATGTAGGTGGTGCCTTGTGCTGCACTAGCCCTTTTAATTCATCCTTCAACATCACATAATATTGTGAACAGATTTTTCTGGGCCTTTTGCGTCTATTTGGAAGCTGTCTCAGTGTTACCCCAGTTACGTTTAATGCAAAACACAAAGGTAAATGCGGAAAATGATAGCCCCTTTTAGTTTGGGAATTGTTTTCTTTTTCTTAACAACATCTTCATTTATGTTTGGCAGATTGTTGAACCATTCACAGCTCACTATGTATTTGCATTAGGAGTTGCTAGATTCTTGAGTTGCGCGCACTGGGTCCTTCAGGTTTGATTCAGCATGAAAGCTATCATTTTCTGAAATATCTCATTCTACTCAGATATGTATTCTAATTATATTTAATTGGTCCTACATTTTTCATATGCTTGCACATACATGTTTATGCAACAAATGTAAATGCTCATATAGAAATTAAAGAGATCCTTGATTTTCTTTTTTATCTAAAATAAAGAGAACATACAGATCATAACTTCTACTATTTGTTCTTTCTTAGTTATTTAATCCTGGAGTTTCGTGGCATCATAGTATGTACAAGTACTTGCTTGTGTATATGTTGAAACATAAGATTTCCTCTTTCTTTTTGTATTGTTTATGTCAAAAAAAATCTAGTGTTACATTTGAGATTAAATCTTCATTAATAAGTTTTCTTAGTACTTTTTAAATGTTTTTAATAATTTACTAAAATATGTTTTTCAAATCTGGAAGTTCATCAAGAAATAATTGGAGAGGCAAAAAAAATGCTCCTCTTTTCTTTATGAAACACCTAAAAGCTTCTAAATCTTTTTTGGAATCTCCAAATTCCTACTTTAATCTTCTGAAAATGCTACATGGAGGATTGATCAATCAACTGTATGCAACAACTGCTCTCTAAGCTTGAAAAAACCAAGGCTTTTATGTGTGGCATACATCCATTTAAGCAGAAACCAATGAAGCCTTGAAACTGGAATTAATTTTGGACGGATATGTCTATAAGAAAAAAATGGATGAATAACTGCGGAAACCAGTCCAATCTGGTTGAAATATTTCCATTTTTGCCGCAAACTATAAAATCTAATACAGCCAGCACAATATTCAATGAAACAGATGAATAAGCAATAGTATATATTAGGATAAAAATTCTAAGAAACTGCACATACATGGAATTATTATATGGAAGAAATTAGCTAGCATGGTGATTGTGGCTAGTCAAGGACATACTTATTAAATTTTAAAGCATAAAGCACTAGCCAAATTTTCTTCAGCTTTTGCTGATATTGTCCCCAAGTAAGATGTGTTTCTTGCACCAGCTGAATATATTTCAGAACTTCAGATTTTACTTCTAAGAAAAGGAAAAGATATTAGGAAATAAAGAAACTTCTTCTTTTTTTTTGGTGGGGGAGTGGCACTTGTGATTTGCTTTTACTTTCCTTGCAATCAAAGATCCAGCAAAATAATGATTTTGAATCAAAATTAGGCTCAAAAATTCATTTGAGAAAAAAGGAATTTGTAACAGTTCTTGATCCTCAACTTATTTTCTGTTTTCCTCATTATGTTTGTAGATTAATTTCTTACTAAAGTGACTGAATGTTATGTTTTAGGTCCTGGATACTCGTGGGGCCCTGTTGACAGCTTTGGGATATGGGATGTGGCCATCCATGGTTCTCTTCTCAGAAATTGTTCAAACCTTCATCCTTGCAGACTTCTGCTATTATTACGTCAAAAGGTAACTGCAATTTTCCATCATGAAGGGCCTTAATATAATAGATTAATTTCAGAATCTTATATTACTTCATATTTTTCTTTTACAGTCTTGTTGGTGGGCAATTGGTGCTACGTCTTCCTTCTGGGGTAGTATAAATTTGAAGATTCTGTGCAACCTCTCAGTTATCATACCCCGAAGTAACTTGATGTGAAATCCTATTTTGTGCATTTTCTATTGCCTTATCCCTTAGAAACCTATAGCCTTTGCAATTTGTCAATGGTGATGTCAAGTTGTGAACACATGCGAAGTCTAAGAAATTTAAAAGCAGTTGTAGATATCTTGAATGATAATGCTTTGGTTTTTTGCTGACTGCCTGTACTTTAGATAAAGCTAATCTAGATCTTTTGTGGATCTTTTATCTTAACCCTGGGAAAACATTTCAGCTCCTTTCTTTATGACTCTCTGGCATGCTTGCAAGCATAAACCTCATGGATATATCTCTTTCATAGCAGCTTGTGGATGCTGTGCCATGATTTATGCTTTTTAAAGTGTGACAGTGTTTGGATCATTTGGATGACATGTTTTAACTTCATAGGATATGCCGAGTGCTGTTTCTTCTTCCTTTTTTTTTTTTTTTTTTTGAGAAAAAATCTGGACTGCTGCTATGTTATCACACTTATGTTATTGAGATCATGGGCTAATTGATTATTTGGTGAAAGTGTTTGTTGTTGACCTGTGTTCTCTCTTCTTGTAGAAGAGAAGGTACCTTTTGGGGGAAATTTCATTTCGAGACAATTATTATTCATCCCTATGGATGAGCCAAATTTTGTACCGTCCCCTGGATACTAAAGAAATTCAGCCTCTTACTATATTGTGAGCTGATTAATTTACTGCACACATGATCTTCAGTAACCCTGCTCCTTGGCACCATCAGTCTTTGTATTTATACTGGTGTTGGTTGTGATGATCTTCTCTTGATCTGCGAGATGTGCTGTAAATTGACAGAATATGTGCAAGTAGATCTTGCCATGCATGGCATAGATTTTAAAGAAATATTGACGAATCTTTTCCCTCCTGAGAATCTATTCTGTTTTGATATTATAAAGCATTAGATATAGTCTTCTTATCATTCCCTCTGTGGACGCCCAAGTTGGAACCCTCGGTTCATCCTCATCAAGGAGTACTATTTCTCTTGGTTGCGATATCTGCCTCCCTCTGGCGCAGAGCGGCAGATGCTTTAAATAGCGTGTTCAAAAGTCATAAAACAACCTCTTCCCATGCTGCAACACCCTGGAAAAAAGGTATCCGATCCCTTTCACAGTTTTAAGCTCGAGAGAAGTTTTGCAGCTTTATGAGTTTCTTCATGGGAAGCAGGTTTGTGTCTGCTCTCCGATTTCCAGGTTCTGTGGACATCTGTGTCAAGCGGACGTCAGGTGAAGTTTGTTGATCTTTTTATGGATTTTTTTTTTTTTTTTTTCGCTGAGATGGAGCACTCATATAACTCTAGTACGAACATAATCAACAAAGTTAGAGGGAAAAAAAAAATGATATCTTAAAAAAGTATTGGAGCAACTATTGTGCAAGGATCGATCCAGTCGGCATCACCATTGTCTTGCGAAGTCTCCATGGGTAATTTGGGGATGCCGTAGTTGCCATCGGTGTCGTGGCGTATGGTCTGGGTCTTATCTATTGTTCTTGTTTCCTTGCATACGGCTCCATTTTGCCGTCCAGCGTGGGGTTGATATGGTTCCAAACAGGTGGTCTGGGTCTGCAAACGCTTTGGAGAAACGAGGTTACTCCTCAAATCAAGTCTATTACAAGTGAGTCCAATTTTTATGTTCTTGGATTATGGATCAACTTGGAAAAAAGAAAACAGACAATCCATGTTCAAATCAAAATCATATACAAGATGACCAAAATTTCAGGATTAAACTTGAGGGCAACCTCAAAGTTCTAAAGCATCCGAATTAAATTCAAGAGCTCTAAACTTAATATATCCAGAGTATTGTGCCATACATGCCTTGTGCAAGCATGTGCATGGGATGTAAAGATAAAAGTAACAAGGACAACCGGTATTTAGCACAGGCTGCACATAATTAGGTATATTTTAAAGAGAGGTCAATTATCCTCGGTAAAAGTGTGAAGAGGGTGAGATGCATGAAGTTGGTCATGCAATCCTCTTGCAACTTACAATGAAACATGTGGTGATCCATGCAAAAAGGCTCAGCATCATGCAACGATGGCTTTTGGTCCTTTCCTCCTAACTCGGACAACTTGATGCTTCATACAATAACATGGATAAAAAGACGGACCAAGATATGTTCTATGTCACAATTTTATCCAGTCTCCACTCCGACAAGTCTAAATACTGGTCAGATGAAACCAAAGCTCTCTGGTCGTCCATCACAACGAGGCTCAAATCCTAAAATTTAAGCGCATCAAAGCCACAGCCTGTTCCTCTCTCTCTTTCTCCACGCTAGTATCGCCAGTTCCCACCAACCCCGTCTGAGAGGAAAAAAAGGGATCCCCTTTTTATTGAGAGACCGCGTCCCGTCCCTCCGGTTCTCTTCTCTTCTCTTCTCTCCGTCGCCACGACCAAGAGAACGAGGGAGGGAGATGGGGGACGCGTTCTGCCCGGACTGCAAGAGGAGCACGGAGACGGTCTTCGACCACTCGGCGGGGGACATGGTGTGCTCGGAGTGCGGGCTGGTGCTGGAGGCGCACTCGATCGACGAGACGTCGGAGTGGAGGACGTTCGCGAACGAGTCCGGGGACAACGACCCCGTCCGCGTCGGCGGGCCCACCAATCCGCTCCTTGCCGACGGCGGCCTCTCCACCGTCATCTCCAAGCCCAACGGCGGCCAGAGCGACTTTCTCTCCTCCTCTCTCGGCCGCTGGCAGAACCGCAGCTCCAACCCCGATCGCTCCCTCATCCTCGCCTTCCGCACAATCGCCACCATGGCCGACAGGTCCCTCTCTCGCCCTCTATCTGTTTGCATGATTGATGTGATGCGAGAAAAATGGAATTTTGAGGTGGATTGATGACAGCAGATGGATATGGCGCTTGGGTCTTGCTCCAATCGCGCAAAATTTTTCTGGACATGAGGAAAGATCGGATTTTTTGTTAAAATGGTTTCATTAAAAACTGGAAAGATTTTTGGGTCGGATGGTATGTTGGCAGAGGCAGATGGTACGAAATGGAGAAAGATGGAATTTTGATAAATACTGAAACGAAGTTTCATGCATATAGAAATGCCTTTGACATGACATGTATTTGCCTGTCTTAGGATTGGATCACTGAGTTCTAAGAAGGAGATGAAGAGGGAGGCAGAGAGTTTTTTAGTAACTTTTCGGAGTATTCAGGCATCTGAGATTAGAATTTTGATCAAAAATGAGAATTGGGTGCTGGATCCCCTTGCTAGCATTTGGAGCATTTGACTGAACTTTGTTTGTTGGAGCTATTGATTGAAAAATTGTGTTCTGTGATCCATCCCATTCCCATACGAATGCAACTAATTAATCTGATTTCAGGATTTGAGCTTGTCTCATTTATAGATGTGTAAAACTTGGATATACTTATATATTAGGGTTGATGTGACTCTCTTTGGGTCACTAATTTTAGAACAAACACCTTTTTGCTTCTTATCGTTTGAATCGTTTACAAGTTATTTGCTGCCACACAAGTGTCGAATGTTGCCTCTTTGTTTTGAAAAGTATCTCCTGTTTTCTGGCGGAAAAGTTTTAAGGTTTTCCTCAAGAGCAGGAAGTCCCTAGTAGGCATCTTTGCTGTTGTTGTTGAGGAGTTATTGAAAGGTGAGAGATTGAAGAATCATCAACGGGAGAGAAAAAGGCTGGAAGGAAATTTGCTGTTGCGTTGAAATAAATGCTTCTGAAATGAATTATGTTTATTTTTGATTTCATGGGCGTCTTTTCTGTTTAGCGACACTTGAAAAACACACTGTGATGGCTTGTTAGCATGATTTTAAGCAACCAGTTTCCAGGATGCATTGGATTCTCTGTGTTGAAGATCTCAGAGATCAAGCATAACATACAGCTAAGAAACTTCATCTCAGAGGTTAAGTTTAACATATATATATGGAATTGGTTTCAGTTCTGGGAGGTGGTGATTTTAATGAGAGGACCAGGATTTATACAGGAATATCTTTAGGAAGAATGGCTTCAGGCAGACAATGGGGTTCGGAGGAATTATTAGGTGAATGGCTTGGTGCATTATCTATCTAATAAGCACTTAGTCTGAAGGGATCAGGCTCTGTCTGGCCAAACTTAGATTGTTCAAACTAGAATTTCGAGATGGATTCTCACCAAATCATAGGTTCAAAAGAATTTCAGGCCAGTTTTGGCCACATTTCTCGTTTAAGGTTGATCTGAGTACAATTTTTATAATGACTGTTTTAGATGCACTATATATGCCTTCATAGGATAGGAAGAGAAACATAAAAAGGTGCCTTATGTTAAGAATCCCAACAAATAGTGTTGCATAGCCATGGGAATAAGAGTCAGAGTTGGACACATATCCAGATTTCTGACTCTGATACATGGATATGTAGGAGAATGATTGACTCATATGACATTGATGATGTTGCTCTTTATTTTATATTTATAAATTTATCACAAGTATGTGAAGAAAAGTGTCATGCTAGTGAAGTTAGCAGTGATCTGTAGATTTCAAAGAGTGATCACCGGTGTGAATTATGGATTTTTAAGTTTTAAAGATATGCTATCGTTTTGGCTATTCTTTTCAGAATACATGCACCTGATTTCATCTACATATCTAATTCAAGCACAAAAATTTTATGACATTCCGCAAAATGTTTGATCTCCATCATTAAATGAACTTTGAGAACAACTAAATCCCACTATCATGAGATTTGTGTGAGAGCTATTGATGATTCAGTGTTGGAGAATAAACCCATAATGCAAGAATTAATAGGTAGAAGTGCTTGATGCATATCCAGCTCACAGATAGATGTCAATATTGGATTCTCTGAGGTTGAAGCAAGTGTCCAGGTAACACAGCTTATAAGCTGCGGGATCTATGAATGATTAGAAAGTAAAGGGGTTTATATGTAACAATCATGTCTATGTGAGGATAAAAATTTTCATCCCATACAATGATGTGCATTTCTTTCCCATACGCAGGCAATACTTTTCCTGTTGTTATATGTTCTTGTATCCCTCAATGTATAATAGTGCAGCTGCAATGGAAAATTGAGCATTGTAAGGTACATTAAATCTTGGGACTCATCTATTCTTATCCGTAAGTAAGACAACTTTCAACTTAAAAAGACAACTTTCTACTGAAAAAGTAGACTTGTTCTCTCACCAAAGAAGGTGTGGGTTTGTTCACTTGCTTCTTGTACATACCTACTTTGACCTAAATTACTTTGACCGGCTTGTTGTGATATTCTTTGTTCGCATATCGATCACAGAAAAAAAGACTAGGGTGATAGAAGAAAGAGTCAAATTTAAATTCATAAAAAAAAGACTTTGAAGGTGTGTGCTATTTGTCTTAAATGTTTCACCAAGTTGGGTGCTCTGGAAGCTGAATAGTCCAGGAAGAAATAATTCACCAGAAGAAATTATGCACCATGTTTTGCAACCTTCATTATAATGTTTGCATTTTTAGTTCATTTTATTTTTATCTATTTAAGATAACATGCATGAAGCACTCCATGTTTTGAACATGATTATATGCATTGAAACATAAAGGTGCTTATGAATCCATTTAGAAAGTTTTGATGTTATGGACTTTTCTATTTCACATGTTTGTTGTGAGAAGATGGGATTTTATAATTTTGACTTGATTACCCGAAACTCCAATGCACAAAACTGACGTCTTGTATATCACTAAATTTTGCTTCTATGTAAATTAATTTATGATTTTGTCAAATTACTTTTTTTTGGCAAGTGCAGCAATTGTTGAAGCTACTGCTGATATAGTGTTTTTTCCCCCCTTTCAGGTTGGGTCTTGTTGCAACTATCAAGGTATAAAACTTGACTGGCTATCCATTTGAAGTTTTCATCATGTAAAAGTTTCATTTCTTGAATATGTGATTTCAAGAAAAAGTTTGCATCTGATGCAAATTGCTTTTGATTTCCAAGATAATTGTAATAAGCAAGGAATGAAGTCTAAAATCCGGAAGCTTCAAGAATATTGAGGTCTAGTGGTTGCAAGGGCATTACTGTTCACCTTTTAATGAAACTAGTCAAAACTAAGTTAGAGAAGCATGTCCAAATCTTCCTAAATGTTGATAGACCTTTTGAAGGACCGTGGGCTCCCCCTTTTGTCCCTTTTCCTTGCCTCTGTGTGTTCGTGCTTGCTTGGTTTTGTTTCACCTATCAAAACCCTATGCCTTTATTCATCATTGTTGGTCTCTCCATAAATGCACACTTTTTTGGGTGCATGGTTACCAAATTGACTCAGGTCGGAGCAGACAGGGACTGGGATCTGACTGCACAAGGCTAGGGTAAGTGCATGAAGGTGAAGAAATTTGACTAGTTCAAATGCGAAAGTGATTGGATGAAGGATGCTTGCAAATGAATGACAAAATGATTTTTAATCAAAAGAAAGAAATTATTTTTATTAAAATAATTCAATTAGAGGGTTACTCTAGAAGTAGAAAGCAAAGATAAAAGAGCCGAACTAGGAAAACTAGCTGGAGTTTCACCGACCAATCCACTTGATCCAATCAGAGTTGCACAGTGTCTACATACCTGCTTAAGATTTCTCCTTTCTTTTAGAATTTTGATATGTGCATGCATGTATCTGAAAAATAAAACCTATTAAAATTCAGCAGTGTAGTTTGCTATTCTGCACTTTATATTCGAAATACCTTCTCATGTCTTATATTTTTTTCGCTGCCTTATTTGAGCAGTTGTATGATATATAATGATCTACTAATTGGATTTTTTTTTTTTAATAATTTGTATTGTCAACTTATTTTCTGTGGTTTTTCATATATACTTTTCCGTCTGTTACTTTTGTCATACCAAATTGAATTTCTCCGGGTCGATCTGGATGTTCTTGCTGTTACTAGGCTGGTTCTTCTATATTTATACTTGGTGGTATCATGATATTTCATAATTGGTTATGCATAGATAAGCTGAAAAATATGCTCTAGTTGAGCAGTTTCTTCTTCTTAGACTAAATTCTTATTTTCCTAATACCAATTTCATATTTATTTCCTGAAGGATCGGGCCAATGAGATATATAAAAAGGTGGAAGATCTCAAATCCATTAGGGGAAGAAATCAAGATGCAATTTTAGCTGCTTGCCTATACATTGCTTGTCGACAAGAGGACAGGCCTCGCACTGTAAAAGGTATAACTTATATCTAACTTCTTGAACAGTTTTGATTTTTCATCTTGATTGTACATAAGTCTTCTCGTCACTTTTACTTTAACTAGAGATATGTTCTGTTGCCAACGGAGCTACAAAGAAGGAAATTGGCCGTGCAAAAGAGTTCATAGTGAAACAGCTTGAAGTTGAGATGGGTCAGTCCATGGAGATGGGCACAATTCATGCGGGAGATTTCCTGGTTAGTTTAAGCACTATTATTTCAATTTTCTCATTTTGCTTTGTTAGAATGAAGTTAGATTTTGATTTGCTTGCAGATGCATATTTACCATCATTATTTTGATATTCTTAACATTAGAAGTGTCCATAAATATCTGTGATGATCCTTATATGGCTTCATGTCCTGGCTTCCTAAAATTTGTAGAGACGGTTTTGTTCACATCTTGGCATGACAAATCAAGCAGTCAAGGCTGCTCAAGAAGCAGTACAGAAGTCAGAAGAGCTTGATATAAGGTACCGTTTTTGAAATATTTAGATAGAAATTGCAAGCAGCTGCCATTTTGCTTGTTAATGTTTTCATGTGCAGTGTTAGAGTGAATATTCTATTGTTCAATTTGTACTCTCCCCCGTGTATTCATCATTTTTATCAATTTTTTTTTGACTCATGTTCTGTCTGTAAGCTATGTCGACTGTAGGAAAAGATCTTTTCATGCTTTTTTAAGGCCTTGAACATGGAACAGTTATAGTCACCAGGCTAGCCTTTTATGTGTTTCTGTAATAGTTATCTAGTGTAAGTGATTAAAATATGTACCTCGAGTTACTCAAAGCATACAACCTATTAAATTTACTTTTGAAGTCCATCAGTTCACTATCGATCTCCATTCAACTTCTAAAGAGTAAGATGCATCTCCTAGAGCATTGACTGTTAATTATGAATCGTATTTATGAAACTTTAGCTTCTAGAAGATTAAGAGCTTCATATTCTAATTCTAATATTACAATTCCTTGCAGGAGGAGCCCCATATCAATTGCAGCAGCTGTCATTTACATGATAACTCAGTTGTCGGATGATAAGAAACCCCTCAAAGGTTCTGAGATCTTTTCTATTTTGTCTTGCAATTATAGTTGCTTGTGCTAACCTGAATGTTTGTTGCAGATATATCCTTGGCTACTGGAGTGGCAGAAGGCACCATAAGAAATTCCTACAAAGATCTTTATCCTTATGCTTCAAGGCTCATTCCAACCTCCTTTGCCAAGGAGGAAGACTTGAAGAACCTCTGCAGCCCATAGTTTGGTATCAACTTGTTATACTGAACATGGAAATATAAGACTGATCATTGAGGATGATGCTGAACAAACAATGCATGGTTTGATTGATTTATCGATCATTCGGTACTTAGTTGTGATTTTGATGAGCCCATGCGCATCTAGTTTTTGGTATTGGACTTGTGGATGGAAATTAAATGGGACTACATCAAAAGATGGTGTTTCATTTTTTACTGCATCAGGGAGTTGATCAGCAAGGGCTGGTGTCTGATGTGAAAGAATCTACTTTCCCATCTCAGGGTAATCATAACTTCAGACACAAAAAAGGGGTCCTTTCTAAAATAGATGAGAACAACTTTCTAAAGAGTAGCCAACTCAAAGCAGTCCATAGCATAGTGTGAGGGTAATAGTGGTTACTGGTCAAATGTGCTGGAAAATTGAGATTATATTAGTAATTTGCTTATGCAAAAGCTGTTTTTTTCTCCAAAAGCTTGTATGCTTGAAGTCTTGTTCTTATGTTTTAATTGTTTATCAATCCCTTTGAAGAGGCTTTTTAAATTATCGTGAAGCTTTTCAACCATTCTTGTCATTCCATAGTTTATTTGCTTTTCCTGCCCATCTTGTTTCCTGTCTTCCATTTCGAGTTTGCGTGAGTGGGGTGGAGCAGCTGATGCTTCTCATAATTTCAAAGAGAGAACTTTTATAGGTTCGTTTACAAGAAAAGTTTATACTTCATGAATTTAGTATTGGGAAATGAGGAGTTTGCCCATTCTTATATTGTTTGTGTTCCCCATCATGTCAGCCAACTCACTACTTACCATGATAACCTCCCATCATTTCTCTGACTTCTTTTTGCAGTGACAAACCTCTCTCTCTCTCTCACAAGAATCACAAAGGGTGTACATGTGATGAGAAGGGTATCAGAACTTTATCATATCATATAATGCAAAATTCTTTGTGTATCACTGCGTTGCGGTAAATTCGGCGTACAACGTACCATCTTTTTTTGATTGGACTGCATAGTTATTATTTTTAATAATATTTAATATTTATAATTTTATTTTTTATTTAAAAATTTAAATAATCAAAATATTTTTTAAAAAAAATTATGATATTTTATGTCGATATTATAACATTTTGTTTTGAAATTATGATTTTTCATGTAGGATGTCAGAATTTTGATCGAAATATTTTTATCATTAAAAAATTTATATGAAATTTTTAATGATAAAAATATTATTTTTTTTATAATATTTTATAAAAAAATTATGTCATTTTATGTAAGAAGTCATAATTTTAATGTAGGATGTCATAACATCAACGTAAGATGTCATAATTTTTTTTTTAAAAAATAATATTTTTATCATTTAAAATTTTAAATAAAAAAATAAATCTATAGATATTAAATACGTATTGAAAAATAATTACTATGTGATTCAGTAAAATGAGGTGTTGTGATTTTTTATATCGTGGATGGTGTATAAAGAATTTTTTATCGTGTAATATCTTGGATGGGTTTTGTTGGTGCCTTCGTCTGGTTATCGTCTTGATATAGCTTGGCTCTATCCTTAAGCATTCTGTACCACTTATCTATCATTAAGAATTCTGTACCACCTACTTCGCCGGTGTTGCATGCCATGCGATCCTCCATATTATGGTGTCTATGCTCTATGTGCCACCAATTTAAGTAGGGCCATTAACGTGGAGAATTTAGGTTGGAATCGATCCATGAGAAATAGGACAAGGGGAATAAATACCGTTGCTTTTGCTTATGTTTTTTCTTTTTTTTCTTTTTATGTAGATTTTGCTTGTGGTTATCACTCATCTTAATAATGCTTTTAATTCTCAATTTGTCAAGCCTGATGGTTAGTGCAACGTATTAATCATATGGATCACATTCTCTCATCTTTTTTTATCATTGAAATGTGAGACGATGTCAGTATTCTACTAAAATATAGATCACAACTTTTGATTGCGGATGTCAATGGGATGAATCCGGTGCAGGTAGCGAAACAATTGAAATGAAACCAAAATCTACTGTTGCTTCCGAAATCAAAATGGAATGATTTTAGAAATAAAATAATCATAATTGTCATAAAAAAAATTGATTGCAAAATAGAAAATTGCCTCTCTTTGTACTGGGGTTTGCGGCAATATAGCTATCGACGATTTAGATTGAGAAGGATATGGAGCTAAAATTATATGATGGCCATTCTTATGGAGTTAGTAATTTAGATTTTATACTAAATATAAAGTGTATTAAGGATACTAAATATCAAGGCATATTTGATTTTGGTTTATATTTCGGATGCGGTATTGAGTTTGATTTCGGATCGAGGAACAATTGAAACCGATACAGAATGATTTTTATTTTATTAAACCCATCACCAAAACAATCCCCATTTAATTCCCATTAAAACTATCCTATTTGGTTTGGAGACAGATAAAATATTCAAATATCCATCTTCATCGACCATAAGAAAGAATTTAATATTTGAAAACAAAATATAGTATATGGTAACTGGATACGAATATATATACCTAGCTCGCCATATTCTTATCCATAAAAAAAAAAAAAAAGTGACGAGCTGGATAAAATACATTGGGTATAGAATTGTGGAAAGGCACTTGTGTAACATAATTGGTAAAGTTAGACCATCCGTTGAAATCATTCGTCAACTTTATAGTGGTTTAAGGAGATAAACCTCAATTCGCACAACGGTCCGCCAATCGCATCCCATTAGTCGGAATTGGATTCAATTGATTGAATAGTAATTGGTCGCCGTGGATGCAGAGGTGCCGCAAGGGGAATACTACTAAATTTGAGGTTATGCCTTGAAGCGAATCTAGTAATTACCATATATTAGAACTGAGAGGAATATAAAAGAAGTCTACATCCTGTGACCTTCCAGTGGTCCCACTATTTATTTGTCTCCACCGGCCATAGAATAATCGAAAAGCATCATGCCGGGCTAAGCCTAGTATTTAGCAAATTCTCCAAAATCCAGCTGTGAATTTGTTCCATACTACCCTATTTGTCCCATGAGTCAATCTAACAAAGAAAAGGTGAGGTGAGCTAATTAGTAATTCATCATGCTAAATCTCTTTAATTGTTCTCATTCTTGTAACTTTTGAATATTTTCAATTGTAGTCATCTCATTCATTTTGATCAATCCAAGTCATTCTATAGACAATCTTTTGTAACTCAAAACAAAAAATTATCTCATAATATATGTTTAGAAATATAGAATTTCTCATTCTACCTTCCAGCTCGAACAAATCTAATTTACTGAAGGATGAAAATTAAAAATTATACATCCGAATGGGAACCAACCAAATCGACAAAGTAAGCAATTATGATAAACCCATTATAATATAAAATTTTATATTAATATATATATTTTAAAATTTATCCTCTCTTTATCTTGAAAGCAATTGTAATTTTTGACATACATACATATATACATATATGAGAGTCCAAGCAAGAATTGTTTCACTGCATCCTGCCAATTAAGTGCTGGCAGGAGAATCCGTGATAGTTATTGACCATCAGCTAGACTTGACATTGGGGCCATCCTTGTTCTTTTTGGAGACATCTAATAAGATTGGAATACTATAATCTGAAATCTTGCTTTGATTGGTGAAGTGGCGAGGGGCGAGGCTCTCTGATGGAAGAGGTATCTATCATGATGACTCAGCCAGTCCGACACGTATCCAGTGACAGAGAAGGATAAGATCATCAAGTGATGTTTTTGGTGGAGGGGAGGGAGGATTTCAGTTCGAACGACGCTTTCAGGCCTCACGAGGCAGACGTGACGTTCCTGCCCACGCCGCGCTCTCGAGCGGCGCCAACCAAACCACCTGCCATCTCTTCCAGCTGCCACCCTTTCAAATACTCGCAAGGCTGCCCACGGATCTAATACATGCCTTCAGTCTTTTCTCCCATTTCTCTCATTTGAAAATATTTATTTTTTTTAGAAAAAAAGCCAAAGTCCAAAGATCATACTACGAGTAATAATACTGCTCACGTTTTCCATGTGTGCATGCTCTCACACACCCGGGGGGAGGGGGGGAAGGAGAAGGAGAGAGAGAGAGAGATGAAACGGGGTGGGGCTCCATGCTGTGTACGTCCATGGTGGAAGGAACCAGGGGTTGGAGATGCATGCATCCGTGAAGGAAGCGCATTTGGTTGTTCGAGGAAAAAGAAGTAAGAATTAATACTCGAACCAAGCTTGACAATTAGGGCCCTGCTAAAGTATGATGAGGAGAAAAAATTCATATGTTAATTAAAATAAATGTGATTACGAGTCCAACAAATGTGACAGGGGGGAAATATTTTCGTGGATAAATACCATGCATCATTCATTAAATGGAGCAAAAGGTGTGGTGCTGGGTAAGACAGTGAGATTAAGTATTCTTGCTTTACGCACACCTATTTGATGCCTCCATTTCTAGAATATAGAAGGAGCTTTTTTTTTCCGAATTTTCCTTTGTATGATCCGTGGCATTAGATCAAGACAATTATTAGCAAACACTGAAGCTACTAGATTTAACTCTAATGGCTAAGTTGCATGCTTCTACATGTGGGGCTTGTTAAAATCATCAATGAAAAATATAATTTATTTTAATATATATATTAAAATATAATTTATATATACATACGTAGATACACACACAATATATATATATATATATACACACACACACATACGTACGTATGTATGGAGATGATTTTTCTTCTTCTTCCTCCTCAATCCCTCTTCTTCTTCGTGGAGGGGGAACCTCGGAATCCATAAACTAAAACCACAACCACTAAGATCAACAAGAGATTCTTCTTCTTCCTGCGTCTTCTTCGATACATGGAGGGAGAACCTTAGAATCCATGTAATGAAACCACAACCACTAAAATCAGCAAGAGAAAGATAGAGAAGGTGAGAAAAGGACTGAAACGGAGTTAGGATCGCATATTAGACAGTTGCAAAATTGACAGGGAAGTCAGTGCAATGGTTTCCTTCGCAATAGATCATGCGTGCAGCAAAGAAGCCTTCAAAGGAAAAAGCCGAACAAATGATATTACGATGGTAAGGGTGATGAGCAGAATAACCTTTCCCTAGAACCCATGAGATTACGGTGATGGAGTCGCCCTTAAGCACGATTCTTGGCGCCTGCGTGATATTGATCGCAGCCAATTCGTACCTTCATGGTCACATCCATAGAGGTTGTCTTCAGAGGACAAACCTAGCTTCTCGTTGTCCCACAAGGCTTACTTGGTTAGTGAGAAGGTGAATGGTTAGAGCCGTGAGATCAAGATCTGATGACCACAATAATTATATTCTGAAGGTTGAGTTACGTCATGATGTTTGCAAACTTTTCTATAAACAAAAGAGGAAAGGATCACCAGCATTATAGCTACCAATAGATCCAAATTCTTGAATGCAGCATCCAAGAATCATAACTAGAACATCTAGTTGCTAAGCTAGGACATTTAAAACTCGAGCCTAGAACCTTTGGTTGCTAAACGGAGGTGTATGACCACCAGGGATGGACCCAACTTCATAAATAAAATTTATTAACATAGTTCAACAGAAAATATATAAGTTTGTTTACTTATAGACAATATCAATATAATTTTAATACACTATTTTTTTTTGTTTATTATATTTTGAGATTTAAGCCAAACATGAGCAAGTTGTGTCCAGTTCATTTGGCTTGTTTAGTGATAGTGCAGGCAGAATTTAATCTAAGTTTCTAGCTAAGTAAAGTTATTCATGAACAACTTATTCATAGGACAATCCTAGCATGAAATTTTAAAGACGGGGCCTAAGGCCGCTAGTTAACCTCTTGTATTTGGCTTCGCTCTCTGGGCTCTGCCGATTCTAGCTCAAAGATATATATGTTTGCATTGACCTTGAGCATAACTTTGGTGATTTTTAAAATCCCTTGGTACTCCATTTTTTATCAACTATACTCTTGTTGGCTTTCACTCTTAAGGCTCCTTTTTTTCCCACTCTCAAGGCTCTTTAAGGAATGGAATAGCATAAGAAGGCTAGTTTTAGTCGTTGTTTAATTTGATTCATTAATTCAAAGTTCTAAGGCCAAATTAGTTTTTATTTGATAACCAGTGCAATTACTAGATGTCATTCTAACGGTTGACTTACATGAAGTTTGATAATATTTTTTAATGATAGAATTTTATTCATAAAGAGATTTAGCAATTTTTTTTTTTTCTTCAATCTATCATATTTTGAGCTTTAACAAGCTAAAATGCATGTTTAGCTTGTTTACTAGTCAAACAAACCATATTCAAGACAGATTTCTAGTCAAAGGAAGTTCCTCATGAACAACTCATTCATCAAACAAAATTGGCATAGCATTTTGAGGGTCGGTCCTGAGGCCCCGATATGCAATCTTACTTGCTCTCTACTTTCCAATCTTTACTAGCTTTATTGACTACAAAAAAGCAAACAAAATGTTTATATGTATGGGCCCAAGCATAACCATAGCGATTTAAAATAATCTTTAAAAGTACTCCATCTTTTATCATGTAGACTCTCTTGGTTGGGATTTTACTGTCATGAAAGAAAATCAACACAATTATACTAGCTAAATGTAAGGTAGTATGTGATCTAAGTCATTAGATTAAAATCTAATGGCTAGAATAGCTATATATATCTAGTAAATTCACAAATTAACAACCAAAAAGAAAAACCTTAATTTCAAAGCTAGCTAGGGTTGGGTATTATGAATTCTTTTCCTCTATTTGCTTTGTTTAGGGCTATACTTTTTGAAAATATAGGGATATAAGGTGTGCTTCCTCAGTGCTATACAATCTACCGCGATCTCTCTTTCCTTCTAAATATGTCAACCCATTCTTTCATACCGGTGCAGCCCAATCCTATATTATGTATATCCAGATCATTAAAGTTATCTTTCGCTCAATTTGTTATTAATTGATGCTACCTCTATCTCTTTGCTAAAGACTTCATTTCTTATTCTATCTTTTCTTATATTACGATATATCCATCTCAACATTCTTATTTTAGCTACACTCATCTTGTATATATTATTTTCTAACTATCTAATATATTATACCTTACAACATAGCTGGTGTTTATCTAATACTTATCAAAATTAGCATATTTTAGCACATGCCTCTTCACACAAATTTTCTAATATTATTTAGCTAAAATATTTATTTATAATTAAGTAATTTTAACATAATATAGTTATCATATTTGTTTCTTATTTATTATATAATGAGTTGAAGATAAGCATAATTCGGAAGGATCATCAAACTGGATGACTATTTGACCAGCATGGATAGGTTTGTATTTAATCCAGAAATAAGATCTGCTATATTCATAACTCAACCACAAAATCAAATTTTTGAAAGCTATAATCTTTGTATCTAGCATCATTTTTCAACATGTCAGTAGTCAAAATAAAGCTCCTAATTGTTACCATAATAGTGCACCATGTGCAAATTGTGTGACATATGCACTTGTTGGAGGGTTATAATGACGATTGGGTCTCAAAAAGGATTGGTCAAATTTATTTTTAAAATAATTTTTTTACTAAAAATAATTTGACCAAGGATATTTCTCAAGCAAAAAAAATTAAACGAAGCAATTATAAAAAAAGTTGATATAAGAGTTGGGATCTAACTTCAAGAGTGTTATAATTTTTCATGATTATTTTTTAGTAATCATGTCTATTTAGAAAGTTATAACTTATTTTAACAATTAGAGGAGTTCCATCCTAAATTGTGCAATGACAGACTTGGTCATTAGTTTAAATAAAGGTCCAGCAACTTAGTTTTGATAATCTTTAATAAAAAAGATACCTAAATCCTACTTTCTCTAAGTATAACATCTATTATTCTTCTATTGTAGATATTCTAGTTGAGTAAGATGAAGGAGTTCTTTCGTTCTTCCTGATCATATCAGAACAAGTTGAATTTAGATAGATTTTTAACCAAATAAGCTACTAAATGGGTAACTTATTCACTAAGAACCGTAGTGTGCAATTCCACGGGTGGTGCCCAAGGCCTCAATATACCCTTTTATATTTGTCTTTCATATCTGATCTTCATTGATATCATCGATCTAAAAGAATAAAAAATAAAACACCTTTATCTATGCAGGCCCCAAGCATCTAGCAATTTGAAACAATCTCTAAAGATGCCCCATATTTTATCAATTATAGTACTCTCTTTGTTTTATTCTTATGTTTAGCATAGAGAGAAAAACAATAAAGTGCATTAAGTCCTAATTTTTGTGTGATCCTAGTCTTTAGACTAGGATCTAACAGTAGATGAGTTACCATTTAGTAAACTTTGAAGCCAATAAATTGTATTCTAATCACTAAGTTGCATGCTTCTTTTATAAGATTTTGCTAACATTATTCAATAAAATATATAATTTTACCGATAAAGATCCTAGTGCCATATTTGTTTTCTATTTATTAAATGTTGAGTTTTAAGGATCTAAAGATGAGCAAGCTATTTCTATTGTTTATTTTCCTAGTTTACTAATTAAGAAAGCTGGATTTCAACTAGATTTGTTACCAAATAGAGCTGTTCATGAGCAACTCATTTGCTAAAAAACCCTAGCATAAAATTTTGAAAGTGGAGTCAAGGACCTCTTGCTAATCCCTTTTGTTTGTCCTTATTGTTCAGTCTTATTAATGTTATGAACCATAAACATAGCAAAAAAAAAAAAAAAAGAAAAGAAAACATGTATCTGCATGGGCCTCAAGCACAACCCTAGTGATTCAAGACAACCTCCGAAGATACTCCATCTTTTATTGACTATCCTCTCTCAATTCAATTCATACTCTCTTAAGAGAAAGAATGAGTTAAGTATCAAATCTTTGTGTGATTAGATAAGATCAAGATCTAACAATTGCTAGAGTCACAATTTACTAAGCACTGAAGTTAAAAGATTTTATTTTAATGGATGTTGAACACTAATAATACTATTTAATAACAATATGATTTTATTATAAACAATCCAAATGCAATACAAAGATCATGTTTATTTTTTGCTTATTATAATTTGAGTTGTAATGAGCTAATGATGAGCAAGCTATGCCTAATATGTATTCTAGATGTTTGCTTACTATGCAAGTTGGATTGTTGCTGGATTAATTTGTCACTCAACAAAGCTCCATGAATAACTCATTCACTAGACAACCCTAATAAAAAAATGTCTAAGATGGGGCCCAAGGCCTCCAAACAACCTCTTATATTTATCTCTATTCTCCAGTATTGACCATCATTATTGACTTTGAAAGGGTAAAAGGAAAATACATGTATAAATGTGAGCCCCAAGCAGAACTCTAGCATGCTAAAGATGAGCAAGCTATGCCTACCACATGCTCGATCAAGCTAAATTTGTTGCTAAGAAAAACTGCTCAAGAACAACTCATTCCCTAAACAACCCTAGCATGAAATTCTGAAAGTGGGGCCCAAACCCTCCATATAACCTTTAATATATCAGTTTCTACTTTCTGGTCTTCGCTGATGCAACTGATCCTGAAGAAGTAAAATAGAGCACACATGTATGTGTATGGGGCCCAAGCATAACCCTAGCGTTTCGAAATAATCTCTGAAAATACTCTATGTATCTTTCATCAGATATACTTTCTGGATTGAATTCTCTCTCTTAAGTGATAAAAAGGACAAATACACTAGTTAAAAGTAATTTTTAGTTCTTATATGTTTTACACCGTTAGATGAGGATCTAACTATTGGAATAATTACCATTGAATAACCATGTTTATTCTAATAGTTAAGTTGCTTGCTTCTTTTATAATGTTTGCTAATAATAATTAGTAAAACTACTATATTAAATATGTATAATTTTAGCATCATATAATTCATATTTTTGTTTATTATATTTTGATGTCAATAAGATAAACAAGAGTAAACTATATCTACTTATGTGAAAATTGAGCTAGCTAAATTTAAACTTGATTTTTGATTGAATGAAGCCACTCATGAACAGCTCATCCAACAAATAGCCCTAACATGAATTCTATAAGGATGGGGTCACAAGACATTAGTACACCTTTTTATATTTGTTTGTAGAGCTGTCAATGGACCGGATTCAGATCCGAGATCCGGAGGTATTTACCCGACGGATCCGGATCTGATATTAGTATTGGACCCATTTATCCAGATCCGGATCCGATAAACCATCATGTAAACGAATAGGGTCTGGATATTTAATACCCAGACCCGATAGATCCGAGATCCAAATAATATATATATATATATATATATATTATAATTATATATTGTTATTATAATTGTATGTTGTTATTATAATTGTATGTTGTTATATTTTTGGATGCTTTAATTGGAGTTTTACTTGTTGAATTTGAATAATTTTTATATTTTTATTTGTATGATCATATGATTATATAATTTTTAAGTATTTTTCTAGGTTATTGTATAATTTTTAGATTTTTTTTTAAAATTTTAAATATGAGTTTCGGATCTCGAAATCGGAGCCGAATATCCAGGATCCATTAGGATTCGGATTTGGTACTTCAAAGCTAGACCCGTCGGATATTTGGGTCCGAATTCAGTATCAGTAACTAAGATCGGGTTCGAATCTGGATATTCAGATTCTGACCCGAACCCATTCCGTTGACTGATCTATTTGTTTGAGCTTTCCTGCCTCCACGATTATACAATCTAACAGAGGAAAGACAATATATATATATATATATATATATATATATATATAGTGGGCCTCAACGCATCAGAGTAATTCAAATTTCAAAAACAATCCCTCGAGAAACATGCGTCATTATTAACAATTGCATCCTCTTGCACCAATTTTTATCATTGAAAGAGAGAACAATTGAAGTGCACCAATTTATGGAAAGCATATCTCAATCTATTTATATAAATAATAAAAAAAATCAAATAATCAGAATTAGAATGATTCATCCCTCTTCCCATATGCATTGCACGTGCCTTAGATTTTGTGTAACATGATGGTATTCAATGCACCTCATCTTTTTTTCAATCTCTTAACCAAATTTTTACAGACAAATGCAGTAGCACCTCTCACAATAGTCATGCATTTATTAATCCCCTCTCAATCAGGACAAAGTGGGGGGTCATTCAAGAGAGAATCAGAGCTGTCCGTATGGGAGGCGGGATTAGGTTTCCGTTACTTCCTCACACATCCCATGGGCCCCAAGACCGTCATCCATTCCATGGGGAAGGATGGGAACGCTGCGGGGGGCGCCCCGTACGAGGACTCGCTTAGCCCGATCCGACGGCTTAGAACAGCCGAGGTTAGAGTACGATTAGATCACAACCGACCAACCAACTACCGGAATGAAGAGCGAGAAAAGACGCCAGTGGACACGTGCCAGATAGTTATCGACTGAACCCATCTGCTAGCTTGCAACCAGCCACTCCACGCTCTCATGATGACGTGGCTTGTGAAAAGTGGACACTTGTTAAAAGTATGCCAGTTGGCATGGGCAACCCAGGGGAGAACGCTGTGTGTGCTGTTTGGGAGCGGATAGTGGATTCAGAGTGCAGTGGGCGCGTCCGACGTGGCCGACAGGTGGGATACCGCTGTCGGCGGTCGGATTGGGGTGTGGATGGGCGATTGTCAGCCGTCGATCTACCGTGACGTAAGACAAGGCTTTCGTCGTGCTCCTATAAGTGCACGGAGAGAAGAGAGAGAAACAGAGCTTACAGGGAGAGAGGGG
The DNA here is from genome assembly GCF_000442705.2 of Elaeis guineensis. NCBI lineage: Eukaryota > Viridiplantae > Streptophyta > Magnoliopsida > Arecales > Arecaceae > Elaeis > Elaeis guineensis. The sequence continues at coordinate 14,827,223 of NC_026004.2, read as the reverse complement.
GGAGAGAGACAGGCGAGAGGGAGAAGAGAGAGGCGTTTCGGGTTCGAGGAGGGGAGCTTCGAGCTTTCCGTCCTTTGGATCGCTCCCATCAAGAGAGACAGGAGAGGACTCGGAGATCGACTGGGCGGCTTCGTTTGCTGAGCCGGCGTCGATTTCGAGGGGTATTTTTCTGATTTTCTCTCTGTTTTATGTTTTTCTCTCGTTATCTTCATCTTTTTATCGAGTTTTCTTGGGGGATGGAGGTGTTTCACCGTTTCTTGGTCCATGGAGTTTCGAGACTTCCTGAGGATCAGACAGAACGAAAAAAAGTTTTTTTTTTTTTAATCGTTTTTACTTCTGTTTATGAGTTTTCGTGGGGATGCAGATGTTTCACCGTTTATTTGTCGAATGGATTTCGAGACTTCCTGAGGATATGAAGGAAAAAAAAAAAAGTTGATTTTGCATCGGTTTCTTCTTCTTTTCTTTATTGAAATTTCTTCGGGGATGGAGGTGTTTCGTTTTCTGTTTCTTTGTTAAAAGCGTCTCAAGTTTTGCTGTAGATCGAGAGAAAAGAAAACGTTGGGTTTTCATGGTTTTTTTTTTTTTTTTTTTTTTAAGTTTGGTAGGTGAGAATTTTGGGAGGAGTGGGTGGGGAGATTGAAATAAAAATCGATGTTTGTTTCGCTTTTATTGGTTTGGAGATTGGAAATGGTATCGTTTTCTTCCTTCATTTTTCTGGACTTGGTGTACGGTTGGGCAAGGGTCTTGTTTTTGGTGTAGATTAGAATAATGTTTTGTTTTTTTTAAACAGTGTCCAAAGAATAAAGATCGAAGTTTGATTGGAGATTCGTGGATTATTGTTCTGTTTTCCTTTTTTTTCTTCTTTACATTCCGAAAGATCCCGTGAATGTTTGGTTAAAAATTCTTTTCCTCTCTCTTTCTCTGTGCTTTAATGGATGGCAACGAGAACCAGATTCTTCTCTGGCTCACAGGACGAGGCCACCTTTCCCTTTTCCTCGTTTTTTTGCCTTTCCCTTTTTTTTTTTTCCTTACTCTTTATAGATATTTGTCTTGTTTCTGGTCTCAGTTTCCTCTCTTAAATCGATCTCAGATGATCGCGCTGGCTACCAGCTTCTCAGCAGCTGAGCCAAAAAAAGAAATCCCGGTTTCCATCTCCAAGAGATAGAAAAACATCTCCTTTGGACTAAAAATAGGTAAAGATAAAAGGTGCTCTCTCTTATTACTCCCCACCGGGCATCTCGCCTTTTACTTCGCTTTCCCCTTCACTCCCCCATTCGCGTGTTCTTTAAAACATTTGAATGCAGATATATTGATTAAAACCGATCCCAGAATGCCATAAATTCTCTCCTTTATTGCCTCCTCTATCACCAGATTCATCTCTGCGTGGCCTCGACTTAGAACTTGAAGGAGAAGAAAGAGAAGATCTGATCGTTTGATTGATGTGGGTGGGGGTGGATCAGATATGGACAAGGAAAGATCTCCGGATTTGATGTTGCGAGGCAGAAGCTCGGCGAGTCGTCGTTTCTCGCCCGCAAGGCGACACCCAATGCACTCCTCCTCTCCCATCGGTACTTTGTTGCTTACCATCTTTAACTCTGTTCCCTTAAACCCCCAAAATACCCTTCTTCCCTTCCTTAATTTATACTTCCACTGAGGAAAGTTTGTTCTTTTGTTCTTTTTCCCCGTCCTTTCTCCATTCAAATAAAGCCAAGAAAGCTTTTTGGTTTTATACAGTGAATTCCTTGTCCTTTTGTGTACTCTGTTTTTTCCTGAAGAAAAATGGATCTTTTTGGTAGAATTTTGAATTTAAGTTGTTAGAGTTGAGCTTGCTCTGTTTTTGTTTTGCAGTTTATAACGGCAGTGATGGTGGAGATAGGGAGAGATATGGGAATGTGTCATCGAGTTGGAAAAAGGAGAAGGTCAGGGGCTCGAGGTCGCGCAACAATGAGGCAGAAGGCAAGGTGGGTGGTGGTGGGTCGGAGGGGGATCCTTTTCGTCCACCACTTACCACCACCACCACCAACAACGTGACTACTCGGAAGAGAGTTAGGCTCCATGGAAAGGTTGGAATTTTCCCCTTCTGATGGCATTCTGACCAATTTTATGTGCATATATATTCTTTTTGTCATTGATGCAAAAGATGAGGAGCCCATCTATACATTTAGTTGCTAATGATTACAAGTTTTTTATGTTTTAGACATCAGAGGATTGCGATGCTGTGGATCCTGCATCAGTGCCTAGAAAATTACGGTCAGGTATAAGGAAATGGAAAGATGCTTCCCAACATTCAATTACGTCGACATTTTAAGAGAAATTTGATTCCAAGTATAACGCAGTCCCCTCCACCATGTATCGAATTTAGTGGTGTTATGAACTGAATGTTTCTTCGGTGGGCTTAGTTATAAGGTGGTTAGGGAGACATTATTGCAATAGTTTCAATCCAAAGGAATCTTTACTTCTTTGGAGAGGATTGACATAAACAGAGCTAGTAATGAGATATTAAATCTGTTAGTAACAACTGTGGTGTTATTAATGCTGATATTTAGGGGTTATGCATGCTGCCTTTCTTAGTTTTTACGGAGATATGTTTTTTTTTTTTTCATGTATTTCAAACTATTTTGCGGCACATGCAGACACTGTGCAGTTGAAGACTGTTATTTAAGTTTGTCTTGCAAAATCTTGGATCACAATCGAGACCTCTTATGACATATGGACATCAGTATGTTTATACTTCATTGTTCTTTTCTGCTTCAGCTATAAACAAACGCAGCAACCAATCGGCATCTCCACCATTGCCAGATACAAGGAAGAAACGCCATCGTACCTCTAACGATACCCAGCTGCCCAATGATGTGAATAAGTCCGAACAAACTATGGTTGGTCATGCACTTTTTTCACCATTTTATTACCTTTCCAGGTTTATGTATTGCAATTTATCTACTCTTGGATTTTTTTTCTTAAAATAGTCAACTAACTCAATGACCAAAGATGAGGAGGAGGTTGCTGAGACTTTGTTTGCATTGGCCAATATGATGCCTACTTTCGAGCCAGTTGAGGACAAGGAAGACCAAAAAGCATCAGAAGATATGTCAAACATAAATGCTACCAATGCTTCTCATTCGGAAGGTTCAGTTCACCCCCACCCCACACACAACCCCCCCCACAACAACCCCGATGAAGATTTCTTTAGGTTGCTAAAAATGTTTAGCATTCTTTCTATTTTTTCTATTATATTCAAGGAACTTAGTTTTTGATTTAGCAGCTTCAAAAGAAGAGGATGCAAATAATTCACAGCCATGTGTTGCTAATGAAGTGATAAATCTTGCTTCGTGTTTGGAGGAATCTATTAGTGAAACTGCAAAGGCTGAACCTGCTTTGGAGCATCCTGTCACCGTCACAGGAAGCCCAGCTATTGAGCAAGAACCAAACAAAGCTGATAAATCTCATGTTCATGCAACTCTTCTTTTGTCTAAAATAGAGCATGCAGAGAGCACATCTTCGATGAACACTGCTAATCAATTAAAATCTTCTGGAGCTTCATCTCAGTATTACTCTGGAAATGGGTAGGTAAATTTTATACCATACCATGCTTTACTAGGCCTAGCTATTGGACCGGTAGTCCTTCATTCCAGATGCTACTTTCCTCATTTTCCTTACTGGTGGATTTACTTGCAGATCGCTTCAACCAACACAAAATGATGCCCTTCCAGCTCTTCCTATGCAAAAACCAGATATTGTGCTTTGGCCAGTAATGCTTCTTTATCTGAAATTGATGATAATTTGTATTAAATTTCTCTATGACTTGTGAAATGATTTATTCATGTTTTTTTTCTTTTTCTCAGTTTGGATACACTGGATCTGCTGCACTGAAACATGAACTGCAGCCAAATAAGCAGAGAACTGACACTGGTTTAAATGTTGGGCATCGGGAAGGTATCAATTTTGTACCAGGAAAAAGACAATTCATACATAAAAAACACAATGAACTGCCTGTGTGTTGCTTCATGTCTCCTCTGACCATAGTTTAATTTATTTGCTTTATCAGAAACTGATCGTTCAGTGTGTCCTGGTTTGCCTAGTAGTACACAAGTGCCTCTGACAATGTAATTCCGCAAACCTTAGTTTTTTGCTCTCAATGTGGAACTCCTTGTGCACACTTTTCTCAGAATGGTAGGTTCTGTCATTGTCCATTGTCTAATAATTCAAATATAATTTCCCAGGTTGTCTACAAGTAAAACTGCAGCTTGGCCCGGATCTGCTACTAGTAATGTTGGACTCAATTCAACTGGAAATGGTCTTCCTACTGAAGAGGTGATATGTGCCTCTTTTGCACCATGTTTTTTTCTTTTTATCTCTAAAACTTTCAAAGGGAAGAAATGTATATGAGAGAGAGAGAGAGAGAAGCTCCTCTTGTGAACCCCAGCCTTTTTATTTTCATGGAAATATGGTGATGTTTCAAATTCTTGTGCTTTGTAGTTAGAGGTCTCTTTTGACCCTTGGCTTTGTAGGTCTTTCTTGCATGCAAAAATCAGGTCATATCGCATTTCTTAAGGTGCCATTAGCTTTATAGTCATCTTAAGTCACAAATGCTACATTCACATGGAAGTTGAGGATGTGCACCTTCTCATAATAGATGGCATACCTTATACCAAGGCATGTGTCCATCGCATGACAGATGGACCCCAGATAGATTTACAAATCGATGTCACTATCTGTTAGCATAATTATAATGTTATTGCATCATTGTCTTTTAGCTATAACAGCATCTAGTTAGATACTTCGGTTGTCATATTCTGAACTTAAAGACATCAGACATAACATGTGTATCAGTTTTTCTCTTTGAGTTGCTGTCTATTGTTTCATATGGATAGAAAACTGTTAATCTAAAATGACCCATGTCACTGTTCCTTCTGATGCTTGGTTGCATTTAATAGATCTCTCTTTTGACTTTATCAGAAAATTCACCTTTCTTTATATCCTTGTTCACCATGCAGCGTCCGGCAATGCCTCTTAATGTAATGTGGTTACGGAAAAGGTGCGCTACTCATGTATACTTAACCCATCTCATCCGGCGCCCTCAGAACATGGAGAGGAAGAGTTCACTGTCTGTCCCACCTAACCAGTCAAAATCCAAGGAGGGATCAAATATGGGGGCACCAGCGGCTAACGAGACAGCAGGGCTAAGAAATGGGCTGAACTGCATGGCTTCTGCTGGAACTAATGGTTCCTTGATGGAGAGGAATGTACATGAAGCCAGAATGCAAATGTTACATAGTGAAAGACTTCTCCGAGCTCAGCAGGCTGCCACATTATCTGAAACCTATGCTCCACAGAAGCAGGTAATAAGTAGTGTGATTGTCTTTCTATCCTCATTTACTTATAGTTGATTTTCTTATTGCTGATTTGGTATCATCCTGGCATCTTTTCATCAGACTTGTGATATTCTATCCTTGTCGGCTGGTGGTGAAAGCAGTAATCCCGGAAGTCGGGTCAAGTTATCCGGGCAGCCTCATTATCCTTTCATGCATCCACAGGCCTCACACCATTCTGTCATGCCCTTTGGTTTCCCTCATGTTCCTCACATGACACCTTATCCAGAAAAGCTCTCAGCTGCAGCTGCTCAACAGGTGCACTCTGGTCATTTTTTCTGTTGAATTCATCACAGTTTGGTGACTACTTATTTGCTTTTGGTTGTATCTGTTCTTAATTTTAACATCATCTCTATTACATAAGGTGCAAATGGCCAATTGGATGTCTGTAGCCATGAGGCCCTCCATGAATATGCTCTCCCTGTTAAAAATTCCCTCTCTGAGGACACCTTTCAAGATAAGGATAGAGTAAGATGACACATAATAATGAAAGATGAGTGCATGTATCAGCTTACTTGGATTTTTTTTTTAAAAGAAATAAAAGGGAAATACCTTATGATAAAACTTCTTGAAGGAATCACCACCATCAATCATGGCACCTAAACCTTGAACATGTCACGTGCATGGCATGTGCTGAGTACGAGTAAATAGAATCCATAATTTAGAGTTTCCTCTAGATGCTGCTTTGAGTGTTTGGATACCTTGGTGGTGAAGCATATGCATTTGCAATGATCGATTATAATATCATCTAATGATGATAGAAATTCTTAGAAAGGATTTGATGACACCCTTCATGCATGGGAAGCATAGTGCACTGTCCAAATCATCTGATTCCACAGCAAATATGATGGGGCTCATTGCTTGTCTTGTTATGCTTCTTATTAAATAATTTAGCATGACATGTTGAAACTGCTTTGTTTTTATATGGTTGCAGTTGCAGCTACCACAGTACATGGGCAGCACATTCTATGGGCCACAGATGGTCCATGCAGGAGGCACAAGGCTCCCACAACAACAACATCAACAGCCCATATGGCCCACCTATTTGGCCCACTATAGGCCCCCAATGGGTGTCCCAGTGCGGCAGAATGGGAGGCTACATGACATGTCCCGCCAGCCGCGCGCCCGTCCTCCGGCTTCGGCAGCCATCTCTCCTTCCCCTGCTATAGTGGCGCATACTGGAGCCTATCACCCAATTAACCCCCCACAACAACAACACCTTCATGTTAATCCCTCATTGTCATCATCATCTCGGACATGGCATCACCTCAATAGTTTCCTCGATAATGGTGGATTCCTTCCTGAAGTTACATCGCCGTTGCAGCTGCTTTGCAATGCGCAACGCTCCTAAAGACTTGCATTTGTTCATCTGTGGATCATACTTGTTGCTATATTTCACCACCATTTCCCCAGCCTTGAGATGGTCATTCTGTAGACCTGGCTGCTTGAGATAATTGTGGAGTGCTCAGTTAAGCACCTTGGGAGTATGGTGCATGGCTGAGTACACCGGATGCATCGAACTGGCTGCTAGCTGAGGCACAGCTGCACTTTTGCATGGTATAGTGGAATTTTCAGTATCATTTTATAGCATAGATTAGGTAAGAGAAAAGAATCAGTGTGGTCGTTGCTGTGTAATTTAGTTTGAAATTTAGAATGTCTGTACTTTGTGATAGGTTCTATTGGATAAATAAGACAGGTAAGTAAGAACAATCTTCAGTTTTGAGATGTAGTGTGATGATGCCATGGCAACAAAGTTCAAAGCTATTGACAGTAAATGCCGTATTCAATGGCCATGGTTGTTGGAGTTTTTGCGCTTCCTGAACTCCCATTGTCCTTTGCCTTCTCTCTAGCGGTGAAGCAAGAGGTTGAATAAAGGAAGGCACGCCCGGTCTTCGTCTATTTCTATTTTAGGGGCCTGCTTTTTAGTCTTGGTGCTGACTTCATTTGGCCCTTTCAGGGAAAACTTATCAAATGATTCCAATCTCTTCAACTGAAGAGCATAGAAAGCCAAAAACTACTATGTGCAATAAGAATAGAATTAACCTTGGGCCTCTTCCTACTTAGAAATTTCCATTCTCTGGAACGTAAAAAAGCCGAACTGAAGTGCATCGAAGGTAAACGATAAGAGTTTTTATCAAAGTTAACGTTGAAGCCTTACATTAATTCCAAATGATAGAGAATTTTTATACGTTTGTTTTCAAAGAATTAGAACGGTGAGGTCTGATAGGCTCCATTTTGATATGTGCCGACTTGAAGAGAGCCGGGCGTTGTTCATTGGGTAGGCAGATAAAATACTCCAGAGACAAAACCCCTCCTACCAGAGGAGGAAAAAGGTTGTTCACCAGGTAGGGAAGCGAAAGACTAAATACAGTGCTTCTTCACTGGTAATAAGAGGAACGAAAGACTAAATACAAAGCAAATCCATAATATAACATAGATATGCATGCTTCCTACTGCGTAGGGAAGCGAAGAAACACTGCAGAGATCAAACATGGTCCATCATAATGGGGTTCTTTGGCCAAACACAAGCAGTTTGATTTGTTTGGGATAATTAAATATCCCAACAGCAGTTCTATAGGAATTAATTCAGTGGTTCTTCCAGGCATCAACACTTTTTTTTTTTTCCTTTTTGCATATGTGTGTCTGTGTGCATCTCAGAGAGAGAGAGAGAGCACTTCACAAAGGTTTGACAACTGAATACAGATAAATATCAACCATGAAGCACCAAGTCAAGAGTTTGATGGCTATGTTCATGCATTTTATGGCTCTATACCAGTAACAAAAGTGCTAACACATGCAAAGAAGAAATTAAGGCAACCTTGACGAGTACAGCTTTCGTGATAACATTCAGGTGAGGTCAACACAAGGAAAGAACACGAATTTATTGATTACAGATTACCAAAATGGAATCATGACCAAGATCAGACTTATAATCCTTTTGAATGGAGGAGCTGCCTCCAGGACCTTATCCGTGATTATCTTTAACTTCAAATGGATGGTCAAACGGCAACTTTCTTTGAAGTCACTGAGTTGACAATTGTGGCAAACTCTGGTCCCTGCAGAGCCAACAAAAACAGCAATACTTATGTTCAGCTTGTTGTTAAACCAACTAAAAAAATATGGCGCACATGTTTGCTGCAAGTTAAACTCACTCATTATAAATTATAAATGCATAAAATCATTATAAAAAATCAAAAAATCACTCATTATACATTATAAAAATCAGCAACAATTATGATACTACAAAACCAGTAGAAAGCTTTAAGCCAGTGCAGGCATGAGCTTACAACTTTGTGCGGGACCCAAAAACAAATCCTTGCGTCAACTGGCACCTCAATGCTCACCCTTAAAATTTAAAGTGATGAGAATGGAGAGCAAACCTACTGCTTACACTGTATTTTCGGAAGGTTGAAATGAGGGAGAAATCTCCCATTGTGTTTACCTACTGCTTACAATGTTGCTTGCTTGGCTATAGATAAGGGAGAATGTGCCCTTTTAGATGGCCCCTCCGATATGCAGTTGTTTTTTTTCACAATAATAATCAAACTTAGAATATTTGTTTCTTAAGGAAAAGGCAATCAAACAATCCTACAGCTTTTAGTGCATAACTTATATATGATAGGTACTTCAAACTTTTTAAAATAATGTCCATATTTGTTTTTATCGTTATATACACAATTAAGAAACAAGGTTATTAAACTAATCTTAAGAAAGGGATTTCATCAACTCAACATTTCTCAGTATACAGAAAAGAACAGCAATTAGCTTATTGTTTTATATAGCTTATTATTTTGTCTAATAGATCATTCCATGTTAGCAATGATACTAACGGTATCTGAAACAAAATCAAAAATCCATTTTGAGGCATTTTTTAATGAGTCCTGGTGTGAGCTATGTTGGCTCGTTTACATCAAAACAGACCAGGGACCTACAAAATAATTATCTTATATCATGTTCAATTGCAAGAAATGAAAAAACAGATCCATCTCTTAACAGACAGGCGTACAAATTATATACGACTAGATGAACGTAAGGGTTTGGTACAAGTAGGATCCCTCATAGAGGAATTTACTTTTCATTATTTAGAAATACAATGAAAATTCAAGGAGAGAGAACCAAGGAGGAAACAAGTGATTAAAATCTTCTTTGTGAATCGCAGCAGTGCCCGATGAGCATACCTTTAAAGATGCACCTCCAACAAGAAATCCATCAATATCTTCCTGCTTGGCAAGTTCTGAACAATTGCTCCCATTCACAGAACCTGTAAAACAGAGCATCAATCAACTCTATATCTTTATGAGCAAATAAAATTAGAAAGCACCCAAACATTGAATACAAAACTGTCATTACATACAGTAAGATTACTAAAGCCTAGGAGATGAAGCTACAGGTCAGCATACATGCAAATTCCTCCTGGTATCATACCATAAGGATACCTATAGCCACCAGTTAATTAAATAGGTTGACATGCAATATACAGTAATCAAATATGAGGAGAATAAGTTCGTATATTAGTTTCTGCTAGACATGAAAAGACAGGTGCACAACGAGTTGCCAACACTAAGGAATTGTTCATAAGCAAAGTTTTGTCACTCAATTGTCTAGGGAATATCAAGTTAAACTCCAGCAGAAATCATTCTGCATATGCTCACATAACAGAATATAATGATAAGACATTTCTTGGAACCAAGTGTCACATTTTCTTCCTGAACATCTCTTATGAACCTCACTGAAGAGAGAGAAAGAAAATTAAGAATAGTTAGTAAGAGAAGAAAATTAAGAGGTGGATACACTAACAAGGGTTTTTGCCCGGCACACAAAAACAAAAAAAAGAGGGGGTGGGGTTTGGGGGGGGAGGGTGGTTGTGCAAGAGAGGAAGGAAGAAGAGAAGAAAAGAAAGAAGCTGAATAATCACATCCCATTGGAGTGCTAATAAGGTATTACATAAACTTTGGTGTCCGTATGTCAAGAACTCATATTGCCGAAGAAACTTCATTGGTTTTTCTTCATTTACTTCTCTTTCTGCACAAATAACATGTGGGGGGACAATCACAATTTTTCCTTAGAAAGTGCAGAGTTTATGTTTCTACTCTAGAAAATCACAAACTTACCAACAAATAAAATTTATCAAACTGCTAACCAAGGATTCAAGTGCTGAGTACTGTTGCATGCCATGCCAACAGGGTGTTTGCAGTGGGAAAACGTGTGCCAGGCTCAGGAACTGACTGAACCCAGGATGTTTGTATTACAGAGTAGTAGAGTACTGATGCACAAAGATCTGGCTCGGGTCAATATGGCTCAGTACTGGGCCATTTTTCTTTCAAAAAAGAAAAAAAAAACACCCTTTTTGGGGGCATCACTGGCATACCCACAGCACTGGAACTTGAATTCTTACAACCAACACATAACAACCACCACCTCACTGATCAAATCACTAAAACTGCAAAATGACTAAAGTTCCTTGACCAAGGTTACTAAGACAAAATGTGACACATTTTGGAACCTAATTATATCATCTCATAGTAATAGATTTGTAGATAAGGTGTATAAGGAAAACTCTGTGGCAATGGACAAATTTACAGTTGCAGACAATTACCTCCATAGATAATACGAGTACTAGATGCAACCTCAGCTGAAATGTTCTTCTTGAGCCAATCACGAACAGCAACATGCACCTCCTGAGCCTGTTCAGGAGTAGCCACTTTTCCAGTGCCAATAGCCCATACAGGCTCATATGCAATTACAACATTTTCCCAGCTTGTAATACTATCTGAACGAAATAATGAATGAGAAGACCTATCAGAAATTATAAGTCCTATTCTTCTGCAGCAACATGTACAAAGTTGTGACATAAAAAACTTAACATCATAGTTAACCCTAAATATGAATGCTTCATGAATGGGGATTCACAAAGATGGCCACATATAGTTGAGATATGTGTTGATGGTTATAGTTATAAAAATGCTGAATGCACAGCAAACAACTTACCTGCAAAAGCCTGCATCTGCTGAAAACAGACCTCAAAGGTTTTTCCTGCTTCTCTTTCTTCTAACTTCTCTCCTATACATGCAATAACCTTAAGATTCTGGCTCAGGGCATATGCGGCCTTTTTCCCAATAAACTGAAAGTAAAAAAAGTGCTTTTATCTATTACAAACTTAAGTCAGACAAGTGAATATTAAATCCCTGACCTTGTTTCACGAAATACATGACAAGGATTATCGACTAGTTGATATGTCAAAAGCATTTAGGTATTAATTCTCTAAGTGGAACCTGGTCATCTTCACCAATAATATGTCTCCGCTCAGAATGCCCAAGAATAACCCACTTGCACCCCATATCTATCAGTTGCTCTGCACTGTACATAGTGAATTGAAAATTAGCAACTGCATGATGGCATATTGAAAATTAGCAAGTGCTTGATGGCATAGCTACATGACCCAAGAAATTATTTTGTTAAAAAGATCAGAAGAAAACAAGAAAATGGCTCCCAGCAGATTAGAGAAAGTCAATATTAGCTGTGTCAATGGATAAAGATATCTTAAACTAGTACATAATGCACAGAAATGCTTCCTCTTGCATTCTAATCTCCATTATCATAATGCATGGCCAGATGAGCTCAAGGTAAAGGTAATATCAAAAGATGTGTGTTTATGTCTGCTGATAGTTTAATGCTAATGAGTAGCAAGGCACAAATTTATGTCTTTGAGAACTCTCAGGAAATTTAACTTTTCAGGTGGATGTGATAAGAAAATCCAGTTAAGTCATCCGCACAACATTTTAACCAAACTTTCCTGGTAACAGAGCTTTGATCCTCATATCACCACTCAAGACAGGTACAGACTGTCTCATACTCCAAATTGCTTCCATGCTCAGTTGTTGCAAACCCGATGTATGTGAAATGGACAAAGCATAGTGGAAATTTATTAATGCCATCCGAGAGAACTTGGTGCAGATCTTTATTTATTCATTGAAAAATAGAAGCGAAGCTCCAGTTATATTTAGGAATAATCATCAGTTATCCATTAATGCTAGTAAGGCTGCAAGTGCATTGCATAATCCCTGCATGCATGCAAGGACATAAAGAATATAAGAAAAATAATTTTAGCATTAAGATGTATCAAAAATATTGTTATATTGCATTACAGTTACTTTTTCTTTGAATTATAATGATATTTTTAAGGGATGCACATCAATGGAATGACAATCATGTTTTGAAAAAAAGAAACAAGGGGACCAAAAAAATGCCAAACAAGCCCTAAGATTCAAAAAGTTAAAACATAGGAAGTCAGCGATGCTGAATGAGCCATGGAAACAAGTTTATGCTGTTTCCACAGAAAAAAGAAACATATGGAGAAAGCACAGGTTTCCAGTGGCCATGACCTTATTTCTCCTGTGAATGCTCCACCTTTTCCAACCCAACAATTCTGAGCAGAAATATCAATACGATCTGTCAATGAATTGTTCACCTGGTCAATGTAGATAAATGGTGGTGCTACGGCCACATCTGCATTTATCAACATGAAAAAAGAAGTCAGGAGACCTTACAGAATTAAATGAATAGATGCTCGCCAAAAACAAGTTATGTTAGAGTAAACATTCATAAATTTATGCAAATTAAGAATTTATTAGTTTTAGGAGAGTTCGCATGCAATATATTAGATTTTAGATGTACCAATCACAGAGCTACCATAATATGTATGATCAAAATAGCATTTCAAGTAATGCGGTGTGAGTCCACTGCAAGCATGGCGTTCAGCCTCTGAGATCTTAACCAAGATATCAACGTGTATTGGTATCAAGCAATTCATTGATACAATAATTGGCTTATTAAAAATCACACTCTTGCTCTATTAACATTTTTATATTTAAGTTATTATACATCGGCCAAGATATTGAGATGTATTTCAGTGAATTTAAAATTCTTCAGCCTTCCATTTTAACTGAGATAAACTGACATATGTCGGTTCATCTTCAATTAGACACATGCCAAGATAACTGAGATTTCTAAGATTAAAAGCTTTTATTTTAAATAAAAGGCCTGCTCCATTGTAGTTGCATGTTGAAGCAACATAAAGAAAGTAAAGAGAAACAAATCAGCTTACCAACATCATTTTCCATTTTAGCATCATTTAGGTCAGCAACAAGTTTGCTAATAGAGTCCTTCATTCCATTCTAATGAGAAAAAGGAAAAACAAAAACAAATTAGGTGAAATAGTAAATTTACAAATAATATCTTGTCAATGAACACAAACTCCAGTTCAAAAGAAGTTAATCTTGGAAAAAACTGAGGAGAAATGAAAGTCAAATTTCAAAATTTATCGAAGTCAAGGTAACATGAATTATAGAGAGTAATTTATATAGCTCCAAACATCATGAAGTGAGAGGAGAACTTTGAAGTCACATATATGTAAGCACATGATTCAAGATTAGGTAGAATGGTAGCAAAATACCATGATACCTTTCTACAAACAAATGAATAAGAAACAGAACATGATATTTGATAAATCATACAAGTTCAACTCTTATACATTATGCATATTACTCTAGGAAGCAATGTACTAGGTCATGCTACTAAATCACTCTATTCATATATGGTTCAGAAAAATTTACAAGAATTACTTTTATGGCTATGGCTAATGCTCTGAACTCTGAACTCTGAAGTCTAAAGTATAATAAAAGATTTAAAGAAGCTTATCGCAAGAATATATGCAGTCCTTGATAGAAACTAACATGAGTAGAACCATAAGCCACATACAAATAGTCAGAATAGAATTACTCAGACAATTATCAGTCAGAACACTTGGTCCTTTCTCCATGAGGATCTTGCTGTCAAATTTACATGTCCTCCAGATGGTAGTTTCATTCCAAAGAGATTTTTGTGTGCATATGAAGAGTTGCATCATTGCATGTTCCTCTTACTCAGCTTTCCCATCCTCACATATCCCAGAGATAGAATTGCAAAAAACTGTGATTTCATATACCTTGATGGTGAGCTCTCGATATAACTAATTTCTGCATCTAACAATAAATTGAAGTTGAGCAAAGCATAAACAAATGCCTCTTTACCAGCAAAAACTATTATGTGATTTTGAATACGAGTTAGCTTCCTACATAAATTTCCCAAGTCCATCACTACTGCCCTTGTCATGCGTGCATGCACCAGTAGTGCCAAACTGATCTCATCATGCCAGGTATGGATAGCACATGTCAAAGCTCTTTTTCTGTGGTACAAATTCTGTTAAATAAACAATCACTTTCCTCTTTTCTACTTACATGAGATCAAATTTCTAATGATCAATTAGCTGCTGGCACGATTGGCTCCCAATAAAAGGAAAAAGAAAGGAAAAAAAAAAGAAATAGAATATAACAAGAATTTATACTTACGCATTTCCAGTTTCCTCCAACAAAAAACTGCAAGCACCAGAAAAGCAAAGTATTAGAAACAAAAAAAGATTATCGGGATTTAAATTTCTTGTGAAAATAGTTGTGTTCATATATGATGTAAAACAATAAAAATTTAGATAATTCCTCTTAAAATATAAGAAAACATGAAAAGAAATAAACTTCATCAATCATATATCCAGTCATGTCACCACAAGCAGGAACTTAAGCATACTACTAAGTACTAATGTTAGTATTATTTATCAGAAGAAGTATTTTTTAATTACATTAATTGTAGTATAATTCTGGAATTCATCTAAGAAAGTTATTTCCAATATTCCAAGAACCTTGGAATTACAGGATCCCAGTCTTTCCAACTCCTCCATAATCCTCTGGCCTCCTCATTTAGTGGCCAAGCATCTAATCAAGTCATAAAATGGCTTGCCTTATCACAATATGACTTTTTCATATCAAATGTTACAATTGAATTATCCCAATCTCCCCAACTCCTCCATCTTCTAGCTTCTGGCCTCCTCCTATAGCGGCCAACCATCTAATCAAGTTACCAGGTGTCTTGCTTTATCACGATATAAAGATTTCATATGAACTGTTACTACCTGACAATACTTGGCACTTAAAGCCATTGACATGGTACAAATCGGTTGTACCTTGGTGAAGCGAACCCATCCGCAAGTATCACAAAACATCAATGCACATCCTTATGGTTTTTGATTAATAAACCACCACGCTTGGTGATATTCTATCAGCATGATCAAGTCCTTATTAATAGATTCCAGTGTCAATATAATACTGACCACGTATTGCTCAGAGGTTTGTTGTTTAAAATCCACATTATTTTTTTAATAAATCTGAAACAGCCAAAGTTGTTCCTCTATTCGCATAGAGACATATTCATTAAATACATAAATCCAGAACCAAACTCCATGAAGATATTACATACTTTCGAAATAAGAAAGAAAGGTCTTTATATTACAGTCCAATATACTCTACCCTCCAAAACAGTCTAAAATTTAGAATCTTAGATATAGTAGAGAATCTATCAGATCCATTAACTTATTACAGTCTTTGCTTAAAACAACCACCACTATAATCGTTCTCCCAAACTAATAAACAAACTCAAACGATAAAGACTGCAAAGACTGCTTAGACTACTGCCAATCTAAATCAACCATGAAAGCTAAAAAATTAGGGATTTGCTAACAGTACATATGAAACGTTTCACTTAAATCATTAAAAATAAATCAGATGTAAATCTGATCCGGTTCAAAGATTATAACTTTTGCCAAAACAAATGCCAACAGAAGACCAAAAGGGTAAAAAATCAAAATAAGAAGGGATAAGGAAACACCTTTCCGGTTCCGGCCATGGCGACGACTCCTCTGGGAGCCCTTCGAGTAGAGAAGGGGCGGCGTTGAGAGCTAGCGTCATGGAAGAAGAGAATGGAGGACAAGGAAGGGGCACGCTCGCGCGCAACGGCGAGCCCCGAGAACTGAGGTACCAGAGATGACGCCGCCGCCATTGCCTTCGTCCCTTGCTCTACCTCCTCTCCCTCCCTCCCTCTCTTTCTCTATCTCTCGACCACACCAACCACCGCGAAGCGAAAAAAAAAAAGATATTATCTTTTTTACTTTTTTCTCCTTCGCCTCCCGCTCTATTTATTTCTACACACAGATTTTTCGGAATTTGGAGCGACGAGAGAAAGTGCTAAATTTATCGGATCACATCGGAGGCTGCCTTCATTGGACACGGATTTTGGAGAATCCGGCAAGTTGCGAGACGAGGAATGATATGAGTCGCCGATTCTAGCGAGACGAAAGGTTTCTTTTCCGCGTGGCAGAGAATCATTGGCCCAAGTATCTCGCCCTGTCAGCAGTTTGGGCCCTGTGCATAGCCGTGTGTGTAAAATGCGGTGCGCTAGGACATTTTCGCTGCTTGATGGGGATGGCACAGCGAACAGCGGCAGCTCTTCATGGGACCGGCCTCTATATGCCACGTGGAAGAAGGTGATTGGCGGCATTCACGTGGCTGACCCAATAATCCTGTGCGAGTGGCTGGAAACCGGTGTGATGCGGAGTTTGGACGATCGGGCCCCACAGCGTTTTCCTCGATCAGCAGAGAAGCTGTTCGCTGTTTCGGGTAGTTGCGGCCGTGGAAGTTTGGTGGGAAGAGGAATTTCGTCGCAGGCGGATTGAATTTTTATTGTGGGAAAAGATTGAGAGACATGAAACGGAACCCTAGAAAGGCGCCCATTAGTCATCATGCAGGCTAGTGGCTTTTCTGAGATCATAACGACTACATACGGGAATAATGTTGCGAGTTACAAGTTGGGTTTCATTTGCGTGTATTCGTAAATGGGGATTACGTCGTGCAATGACCTCGTAACAAAAAAAAAAAAAAGGCACAAAAACGACCATTAGGGAGACACGACGATCAATGAGACAATGAGTAAGATTTTAAATCTGCGGTCCGTTCGAGCCTACATCACTTCATTGGGCAAGGGTTCACGTTGCTTCACCTTTCGGTGCCACTTGGAAAACAAAGAGATGTAGCGTCCTTGGAAGGTAGAAAAGGGTTCATATAAGATGATGGTGGAGGGTTAACTCGCCAGAGCTGCTTGGGGTTAGAGCTACTAATTGGGCAGGTCGGGCCTAACTTTAAGGCCTGAGTCCAGCCAGATCCAATCCCGATAGCAAGATTCAGATTTTTATACCAAATCTCGATTTTTATTAAAATAAAATTTTTACATATATATCTTTTTAAATATCCAAATTTATATGAATATCTTTATAAAATTATTATTTATATATATTTTTTAATATTTTTTTCTTTTTATTCATAATGATATTTTAGTCATTTTAATTTTAAACCGTTAATTTTTAACGGTGTTAGATGATATTGATACATATATAAAAAAAATATTTTATAAAAATATATATATAAATATTAATTTTGAAAAGATACCTATGTAAATTTGAATGTTTGGAAGGATATATATGTAAAAAAAATTTAAAATATTTGTTTTTTTCAATTGCAATGTTGAAGGAGAAGATAGAATGCAGAAAAGGAGATAATGAGGCGAGAAGGATGCGAGTAGATGGTAAGGAGGCAGGGAAGAGCGGTCTTAGAGATACCTTAGCCTCCTTTCCTAAGGTCCTTCTAATCGTAATGAAAGGAGGTTATAAATATGATGGATTAGGGAATAGGGATCCAATGGGTGGGATAAGGATAGGAAGTAATAGTTGAAATTATTAAGGATGCTAAAGATAGTACAATTATATAATATATAATATATTTATTAATATAAAATTTATATAGTCAGGTTCAAATCAGATTGATATAAACCCGGGTCCAGTCCATTAAAAAGATAGGCTCGATATTTTAGGCCTGGTTCAACCTAGCAGACTAAAAAAAGCCCAAGCCCCTTTTAAACGTATTGAGCTTTGGAGGGCCGCCTAACATATGAGCAAGTTTACTTGGAATAGGCAAGTACACACAAGATAAATGTAATCATATAATATGATTTCTTAAAAATATTCAGTTTTAATGTATAAATATTATATAATATTAAATTACTAGCAATATACAACATGATACACCATTGCTGGTACATTGATAATATTTTTATAATAATCATACAATACTTTTTTAGCCATGTAAAGATGTTATATAATTATGGTAATGTATCATCATATTAACATATCATAGTACGCTATAAAACTACAATGTAGGTTTAGTTTAACAATAATGACAAATTATCAAGCAATCATAATATGATAACGATTTTCATATCAACATTATGTTCAGATTAATATATTAAGCATCTATTTAATAGATATTATATCACAATGTAAAAACTTACTAATGTAAAGTTCAAATAAAATACAATATAGGATTTTTTACATACAATAAATTATGTATGTCACATTATATTGCAATGCTATGATAAATGTGCCATATAAATATATATTATTATGCATGATAATATCAGTATATCTTCTTACAATAAAATTAATGTATAACAACATATTATATATTATAGTCTATATTATGCATTGCAATGTCAAATCTCTATTCATTCATTATATATATTATCATGAAAAAACAAATATTTATTGGAATCAATATTTTGCATATTTATATTATTACACCTATTCATGATTTCCCATCTCGCGAATCAAAATTGACCAAAAGCTCATGGCAGTCTTTAGGAGTGCTTTACCTAATTAATTTTTTAAAAAAAATATTTATAAAAATAATTTAATTTCTAACTTATTTATCAAATTGATGCAAACAGGATAAAACGTCATTCAAAATAGTGTTTTATGATGGCCACGTCACCCACCTTTTTCTCCTATTTTTCACGTAGATGACGAAAAAAATAAAAATAAAATCATCAAATCAAATGGTGTTTTTTAAAACGTCATTTGAAATGACGTTTTTTAAAACGCCATTTCAAATGACATTTAAAAAAAAATACCATTTTATTTGGTAATTTTAATTTTTTTCAAAAAAAAGAAAAAAAATAAAAATTATAAAAATTATAATTTTAAATTTATAAAAAAATAAAAATTATAATTTTGATTAAAATAAAAATTATCATTTCAAATTAGTATCCTCATTTCAAATTATCTTTTAAAAAAAATATTTGAAAAAAATTGGTGTAAAAAAAATAAAAAATATCATAAAAAAATTTAAAAAAATAGAAATTATAATTCTAAATTTTAAGAAAATAAAAATTTTAATTTTAATTCAAACAAAAATCATCATTTCAAATTACAATCTACTTTTCAAATTAATTTTTTTAAAAAAACATCATAAAAGAAGAAAAAAATGAGAAAAAAAATTATAATTTTAAATTTTAAAAAATAAAAATTTTAATTTTAATTCAAATAAAAAATATCATTTCAAATTATTTTTTCCATTTAAAATTAAATTTTTTAAAAAAATATCTCAAAAAAATCTTAAAAAATTGAAAAAATAAAAAATACCATAAAAGAAGAAAATAATGAGAAAGAAATGAGAAAAAAATAAAAATTATAATTTTGAATAAATTTTAAAAAATAAAAATTATAATTTTAATTCAAATAAAAAAATTCATTTCAAATTATTTTTTTCATTTAAAATTTATTTTTTAAAAAATATCCCAAAAAATCTTAAAAAATTAAAAAAATAAAAAGAGCCATAAAAAAGAAAAAAAAAGAAAAAAATAAAATTATAATTTTAAATTAAAAATATAAAATTTTAATTTTAATTCAAATAATAAACACTATTTCAAATTACATTCTCCATTTTAAATTAATTTATTTAAAAAATATTCCAAACAAAAGAAAAAAATAATTATAAAAATATTAAAAAAATAGAAAAAAATAATAAAAATAGAAAAAATTATAATTATAATTTTAGATTATAAAAAAA
Source organism: Elaeis guineensis (assembly GCF_000442705.2). Taxonomy (NCBI): domain Eukaryota; kingdom Viridiplantae; phylum Streptophyta; class Magnoliopsida; order Arecales; family Arecaceae; genus Elaeis; species Elaeis guineensis. The sequence goes on along the minus strand of NC_026004.2, from coordinate 14,807,035 downwards.
ATTAAAATTTTAATTTGAATTCAAAAAAATAAAAGAAATAAAAAATGCCATAAAAAAAGTGAAAAAATGGAAAAAAATAAAAATTATAAATTAAAATTTAATAAAAATAAAAATTTTAACTTTAATTCAAATAAAAAATATCATTTCAAATTACTTTCCCATTTCAAATTATTTATTTTTAAAATATCTAAAAAAAATCATGTAAAAAATAAAAAAACACCATAAAAAAATGGAAAAAGTGAAAAGAATTGAATTGCAAAAAAATAAAAATTCTAATTCTAATTCAAAAATAAAAATTATAATTTTGAATTTAAAAAAATAAAAATTATAATTATAATTCAAATAAAAAACATCATTTCAAATTACTAAATTAATTTAAATTTAATTTTTTTAGAAATATTCCAAAGAAAGGAAAAAATACCTAAAAATGCCGAAAAGGGTAAAAATGGGAGAAAACTAAAATTATAATTTTAAATTATAAAAATTTTAATTTGAATTCTGAAAAATAAAAAAAATACCATAAAAGAAGTGAATAAAAGGGAAAAATGGTAAAAAAATAAAAATTATAATTATAAATTAAAAAAATTAACTTTAATTCAAATAAAAAATTATCATTTCAAATTACTATCTCTATTTTAAATTAATTTTTTTATTAAAAAATCATATAAAAATAATTTAAAAAATTTAAAAAAAATAAAAATATCATAAAAAAATAAAATAAATAAAAAATTGAAACAAAACACCATCCATTTTGGCGTTTTTGAACCATAAGACCCAAAAAAAAAAACTCTCTTCTCCCTCTTCTCCAGTGTTTCTACGACTTTTCCGATGTTTTCTCCTCTCCGGCGGCACGGCGGCGAGCTCCCGACGGTGGTGAGCTCCCTCTTCTCTCTTTCCTCTTCCTCCCTCTCTTCCTCTTCTCTCCCTCTTCCTCTCTCTCTCTCCCTCTTTTTTCTTGGCCCGTCGGCGACAGACGGTCGACGACGGGCCCGCGTGCCCCTCCGGTTGGTCCGTCGGTGGGCCACCGACGGCCGCCCTGCCCCTCCCCTTCCCTTGGCCGGCCTCCTCTCTCCTTCCTCTTCCTCTCTCTCTCCCTCTTCTCTCCCTCTTCCTCTCTCTCTCTCTCTCTTTTTCCTTGGCCTGTCGGCGACAGACAACTGACGGCGAGACCGCGCGCCCCCCCGATTGGTCCACCAGTGGGCCACCGGCGGCCGCCCCGCCCCTCCTATTCTCTTGGCCGGCCCCCTCTCTCTTTCCTCTTCCTCTCTCTCTCTCTTCCTTCCCTCTTCCTCTCTCTCTCCCTCTTTTTCCTTGGCCCGCCGATGATAGCCGGCCGGCGGTGGTCCCGCGCGCCCCCCTGTGGTTGGTCCGTCGGTGGGCCGCCGACGGTCGCCCCGCCCCTCCCCTTCCCTTGGCCGGCCCCCTCTCTCTTTCCTCTTCCTCTCTCTCTCCCTCTTCCTTCTCTCTTCCTCTCTCTCTCCCTCTTGTTCCTTAGCCCGCTGGCGACAGCCGGCCAGCTATCGTCGGCCGGCGGCGGTCCCCTTCCCTTGGCCGGCGACTGCCCCTCCCCTTCTCTTGGCCGGTGGCGGGCCCCTTCCCTTCCCTTGGCCGGCCGCCCCGCCCCATCCCCACCCGCAGCGGCCCCTCCTCGGCGGCGGCCCCACAGCGACGGGCCCCGACGACGGGCCCTGCGGCAGGCCCCGACGGTGGCCCCGCGGTGGGCCCCGACAGCGGCCTCGTGGTGGCCCCTCGACGACGAGCCGCGGCGGGGCCCCGACGGCTGTCCTGCAACATCCCTCCGATGGCAGGCCCCACGGTGGGCCTGTGCGGCCCCGCGGCGCCCTTCTATTTTGATCTTTTTATTTTTTATTTTTGTCTCATTATTTTTTATTTTTGCTCATTAGATTTAGATTTATTTTAAAATTTGATTCGATCTTAATTTAAAAATTTTAAAATATATTGCATTTCATGAAAACGTAGATCTGTTAGTTGACCAATGTAGGATATTCTATGATATCCGTATAAAATATATATTTGATTATATATTTTTGTACGGGTACTATAAAATATATACATTAGTCAATTGATTGTCCAGTTTGGACAGTTTGAAAATTATATTTAATTCTACGAGTAATTACATTATTCGAATAATATACGGAGGGTTCGAGAAAAATTTCGGACAGTATTTTTCTTTAGTTCTCCTCACACATTTTCAATCGTGTGGGGAGAACTAAGAAAAAATACTGTCGAAATTTTTTTCGATCCCTTTTGCATATCGCTTGATTAATATAATTAACCTATAGAATTAATGAAATTTTTGAATGGGATAGGATCTATCTGTACCTATTTATTAATGATATGATACAATTATCATGTAAATTTTTTGAAATGATAAAATAATTAGTAATACTAAATTTTTTGATTTTGATTTTGTCATAAGTTTCTCTGAGAAAATGGCCAATACTCGAGTTCATGTACTATTATATTATAATGGCATGATATAGAATGACGAAACTGGTGTGCAGTACAGTCACCCTGCAAACCGGATGATTAGAGTATCTTCATCATTATCACGTCAAAAAATTATCCGACCATTTATACAGCAGTATTCCTGTAGACAAAGAAAAATATGAAATAAAATTGAAATAAAAATCTTCTAATCTGTCGAGATAGTTAATGCAGAGTAAGTATATCTTAGTTTCAATTGATGACGATAAAGATGTCGAAGAAATACTGACATTTCTTTTAAAATTTTCAGAATGTCGATTTTTAGAATTATATATTGAAAAGAAAGATGTACCGAGCTTTGGATACTATAGTCGGGTTTTAACTCAAGCGGACAATAATGTTGGGCCTTCCTCACCTTTCGTAACTCCTATGGTGCAAACCAATAGTGTTGAGGCCATATTTGCAAAACAACATTCTACTACTGCCGGCCCTAGTTGTCTAATTATTCAGAGTCCTATGATGACTTCTCCTGTGTCTTCTGCTACGATGACTTCTCCTTTACTAGAAGTAGTGGTAAGTGCGGGAGACGATACTCATATAGGGAATGATGACTAGGTAGTCGGTGGAATAAATTCTGATAATCTGACTTTGAGTCAGATGAAAATGGAGATGAAGACTATTGGATGGATGAGAACAGTAGCAGTAATGATGATGATAGTGAAGATGAGAATGATGATGAAGATGTTCAGCCTAATATTAATATGGGAGAACCTCAACCTCGTTTGCACGAACCCCCATAATTTTTTAACGATATAAATTTAGATGATGGTGGTTATGTTAATGCTGGTCGAAGATTGAACTCTGACTATCAGTTTTGGGACTCTTCGATAACTGAATTTTCTAAAGGTCTAATATTTGAGAGTAAAGATTATATAAGGAGAGTTGTTGATCTTTATCACATTATGAAGCATCGGACATACAATGTAGTTCAGTCGCATTTGAAATTATGGTCCGTACGATGCGCATCATCAGATTAATTCAAAGTTGTAAATGGAGGTTTCGTGCTGCATTGTTAAAAAAATATGAATATTTTCAAATCACAAAATATGAGGGTCCTCACACTTGTTTGTTTACGGGGTTGAGTCAAGACCATAAACATGTCAGTGGAAGGATGATTGGCACACTAGTCCGACATATTGTTGAGAAAGATTTCGGTGTTAAAGTTGAAGCTATTGTGGCAACCGTTAATGATCAATTTCAATATATAGTGTCATACAGAAAAGCATGGTGTAGAAAGCAGAAGGCATTGGTTAATATTTATGAAGAATGGGAGTCATCTAACGCTAAATTCTCCTATTATATGGCTACACTTCAACATGCAAATCCCTGTACAGTTGTTTTATGGAATTTTTTTCAAACTGTGAATTTCAATGTTCGAGTTTTAAATTATATTTTCTCAGCTTTCAAACCATCCATCCAGGATTTTACGCACTGCCATCCTGTAATCAGCATTGATAGCACGCACTTGTATGGAAAGTTTAAAGGTAAGATGTTAATTACAACAAGAATTAATGCAGAGAATGAGATATTTCTATTAGCATATACAATTATGGATAAGGAGACGACTGCAAGTTGGAGTTGGTTTCTTTTCCAGCTCAGAACACATATCGTCAAAAATAGAAATGGAGTATGCTTAATTTTTGACAAGCATCCAGGTATATTAAATACCATCGCAGATGAGTCTATTGGATGGAGTCCACCACGTGCCTATCACCGATACTGCTTAAGACATATCTACAGTAATTTTAACACTCATTTTAAAAATGTGCAGCTAAAAAAAGCAGTATGGCAAGCAAGAAGCACTCATCAAGTTTGCAAGTTCAATTTTATCATAGGTAGCATCAGAACAGTGAATGAAGAGGCTTGGAGCTGGTTATCCGAGATAGAAAAGAAGAAGTGGACGTTGGAACATGATGATGGCCTGTGCTATGGTCTCTTAACTACAAATTTATCAGAGATTTTTAACAGTATTTTACGAGGAGTTAGAAATGTGCCAATTATAGCTTGTGTTCAAATGATATTTTATCGTCTTCTACTTCAATACGAGGCATGTCCAAATCTTGAGATATGTAGAGAAGAATCCAAATAATCTTTTTACTCCTCATGTTGCAATTAAAATTGTTGAAGATCAAGTTAAAACTAACCAGCACCGAGTAACAGTATTCAACCTTCAAAGAGGTATATATGAAGTGCTTGCGAGGAGAGCAAACGCAAGATTACGAGATGGAAAAAATTTTCATACTGTTACTTTAGCTGAAAAAAAATATTCTTGTAGAAAGTGGAGTATGTACAAATATCCATGTTCTCATATTTTAGCTGTGTCACAAAATTACTGTACATTTTAGTGGTTTTGTGGATGATGCATATACAATTACAACATATATGAATGCTTGGAGTGATGACTTTAATCCATTACCATATGAAGATTATTGGATGCATACACGTATGTTTAAATGTATTCTTGATCATCATCGTTTGAGATTCAAGTAGAAAGATAGACCAAAGTCAACAAGACTACGAAATGAGATGGATGATAGGCAAATAAGAAGTAAGAACCATTATGGCATTTGTAAGGAATAGGGTCATGACCGCTGCTGCTGTCCTAGAATACTTCAACACACTTCAACTTCAAGCAGTGGAAGAAATTAAAGGCTCCGAAGATATATTTTCGTCATTGTTTTATGTATTTCTGTGAGATTGTATTTGAATATACGTTGTTGGTGCAAAAATCTGCTTGCGCCGGAGAAGCTGGAGTCGAGGAAGTCGCGGTCGCCGCCGGGACCTGCAAGGGAAGTCTAAACCGGAGGTGGGGTTGCTCCGGCAAGACCCTCCGACGCTCAAGTCAGTTCTCTGCCTCAACAAGAATGGAGTGTTCGAACGGAGAATTTAGCAGAGTTTTAGGTAAAAACTAGAGCTTATAGAATAACGTATCTGGGGCCCCCCCTTTTATAGGCGGAGGGGCAGTAGCGGATTGGCGCTAGAGGAAGGGGCTGTGTCTTCGCAGTACCCTTGTTCTTAAAGGAGCGTTCAACGGAGCCGCCCCCGATCGTCTTCTCCAACACCTACTCCTTGTTTCCCCCCGCGGGATCCCTACTCGATGCCTCCACGCAAGGCGTCCACGCGACGATCCACGGCCTCCGCGATCAGATCTCAGGCTCCGGCCTCCCCTCCTGTTTCTCAACCTCCTCCTCCTCCGGCGGCGGCAGTCGGCGCGGAGCAGTTTGACTTGCTGGCACAGCAGGTCAGAGGCCTCGCCGAAGCTGTGCAAGCAATGCAGCAGCAGCAGCCGCAGGCATCGGCGCACCCGGAAAGGGCATCTCCGGAATGCCAGAACCCGACGGCGGGGCGGGCCACCTGGGCCAGCCGCCCCGTCCTTCCTGGGAAAACAAACCCGAGGGTAGAGAGCCCTCAATCGGACCATGACTCCACCCCTGGAAGATCCCTGCCCCCGTTCTGTCAGAGGACCCTCGAGACTCGAAGTCGAGAGGATTTCCTGGACCGGAGGCTCCAGGAGATGAACTGGCGGATTGAAGAACTCCGCCATGCGCCCCCCGCTTATGGTGAGGATATTTGTACTGACCCTCCCTTCTCCCAAATGATCATGCAGGAATCGATCTCGCCAAACTTCAAGCTTCCCCAGTTCGAAAGCTACGACGGGACTTCGGACCCGGTTGACCATCTGGAGGCCTTCCGGACGATGATGCTGCTTCACGGTACTCCTGATGCCATCTTATGCCGGGCTTTCCCGTCTACCTTGAAGGGAGCGGCGAGAAACTGGTACTCGGCTTTGAAACCGGGTACCATCTTTTCCTTCGATCAAATGAGCCACCAATTTGTGGCCCATTTTGTCAGCAGCCGGTGCCCCCGGAAGGGTTCGGAGTCCCTCATCAACATCAGGCAAAGGGAAGGGGAGTCCATTCGGGCCTACATCAACCGCTTCAACATCGCGGCGCTGGAGGTCCGGAACTTGAACCAATCAGTCGCAATGGCCGCCCTGAAGGGTGGCCTTCAGAAGAATGATCTTTTGTTCTCCCTGGAGAAGAAATATCCCAGAAATTTTGCTGATTTGCTGGCCCGGGCCGAAGGATACGTCCGAGTGGAAGAGACCTTCAAAATGAAGGATGAAGAGACGGCGAGGGAGCGGCAAGCGGGAGACTCGAGTAAGCCCGCAATTGAAAAAAGGCCAAAGGAAGCCCGGCTGCGTTCTCGATCCCCTCCTGGGCATAAGCACGCCCATACTCCACCCCGGGCATGTAGGTAGAGAAGCCTGGATCGCGGGATTCGGCGGGGTTCCCCACCAGGGAGATTCCGCAACTACGCCCCCCTCAACGCCTCGAAGGCCCAGGTATTGATGGAGGTCGAGCAGCTCCCTAGGCCGGAGAGGATGCGCACACACCCCGGGAAGCGCAACCCCAACAAATTCTGCCTCTACCACCGTGACCACGGCCACGACACAGAGGAATACATCCAGCTTCAGGACGAGATCGAGGAGCTCATTCGGCGAGGTCGACTCGACAGGTTCATCCGACGCAGGCCCGAGGGTAGAGGAGATCGGCTAAAGGCCCTTTCGCAGTCTGAACCGCCAAGAAGGGAGGAGCAACTCGGAGACCGACCTCCCATCGGGACCATCGACTCCATCACCGGAGGGCCTCAAGGAGGAGCGGACCATCCGCGACCGTGGAACTCGAAAAACCTGTAAATGTATCACTTACGATTTCACCTTGAATCTAAATTTCTTTCTACTTGACATACTCTTCCCATCTGGCGTGGATTTATTATGACTGGATATGACCCCTCCAAAAATAAAGTTTTGTTAGGAACGGGGGAGAACCCCGCCCAAGCATACCTAAAATGAAAGTCCGACTATCTCAAAATCGGATGGGGGGAGAGGCCTTACAACGCCCTGATGTGCCCCCACAGCCATGTCAGGAACAGGAGGAAAAGAACCTCGTCCTGACATGAGCAAAGTCAAAGGCCCGATTCTTTTAGACCAGATGGAGGGAGAGGCCTGACAACGCCCTGATGTGCCCCCACAGCCATGTCAGGAACAGGAGGAGAACCTCGTCCTGACATGAGCAAAGTCAAAGGCCTGGTTCTTTTAGACCGGATGGGGGTAGAGGCCTTACAATGCCCTAATGTGCCCCCACGGCCATGTCAGGAACAGGAGGAGAACCTCGTCCTGACATGAGCAAAGTCAAAGGCCCCGTTCTTTTAGACCGGATGGGGGGAGAGGCCTTACAACGCCCTGATGTGCCCCCACAGCCATGTCAGGAACAGGAGGAGAACCTCGTCCTGACATGAGCAAAGCCAAAGACCCGATTCTTTTAGACCGGATGGGGGGAGAGGCCTTACAGCGCCCTAACGCGCCCCCACAGCCAAGCCAAAAATGGGAGGAGAACCTCGCCCTGGCTCGAGCAAAGTGAAAGGCCCGGACTCCTATGGGAGTCGGGCTCCGTTCACGACGCCAAGGAAGACTCCACCCGGACTCCTACGGGAGCCGGGCTCAGTCCACAACGTCAAGGAAGACTCCGCCCGGACTCCTACGGGAGCCGGACTCCGTTCACGATGCCAAGGAAGACTCCACCCAGACTCCTACGGGAGCCGGGATCCATCCACGACGCCAAGGAAGACTCCACCCGGACTCCTACGGGAGTCGGGTTCCACCCACGACTTCTGCAGCAAGAGCTGATGGTGGCGAAGCCCGGCCGCCCAACAAGATCGGGTGAAAGAAAAAAGCCCCTCATCGGCACCTCCTCGCTCCTATGCAACCCCGCGAAAAGCGGGGGGAAGGCCCTCACTCTGAGAAGAGGAAGAAAATTAAAAAGAAAGGATGACGAACTACGACGGGAACAGATGAAGGATGAACCACACCAAAAGACCTAAAGGACTTCATCCCAACTGAAACAGAGAGTTCCTACCGAACACCTCCGGCTGCTAAAAAGACTTTTGACACCGGTTAGGAAGACAACGACATCTCCGAAATAATGTGGGGCTCGGATGGCCAAGCTCGGGCTTGCGGCCATGCACGACGAGAAAGGCGAGCTAATGCATCGACGATCGGGCGCCCCCTAACGACGTCTACATCAGACAAGTCAAACGACAAGAAAAGTTCGACGGACGGTAATTTAGTGCAACGCGCGGACGAGGTAACACAAAACGCCTTTTTCATTCCATTTCCGATATACACACTACAAAGCCCGGAAGGCCAAGGAAAGAAAGGCAAAACGATAAAAAGGAAGTAAATACATGAAAAGACAGAAAGACGAAAAGAGCTCTAAGGAGGCCCTGCTCCCTCCGACCTAGAATTATCTACTCCGTCCCTTAACCAGGACTGCCTCAGATTCTCAATTTCTTCTTCTAGCTCTCCCCTTTTCTGCAGCGCATCCTGGAGCACCCGACGAAGTCGCTGGCTCTCGGCTTCCGCCTCTCGACGCCTCTTCCTCAAGACCTCAGATTCTGCCTCCGCGTCCGCGACGGCCCGCCGCTCGAGTGCCAGTTGGATCTTCAGTTGTTGCAGCTCAGCTGTCTTTTCTCCGAGGGAGACAGAAATCCCCTCAACGGTGCCTCTTAGGGCTTGGAGCTCTTCAGAATCTCGGACGGAAGTAAGCTGTGCCCTGTTAGCCAGCTGCCTCTGGAGACGAACGACTTCGTCGGCCCCCGTCCTGAATCTCCCTTTATATTCTTCCACCTGCCTGCGCCAGCTAGCCCGTTGCACGTCGTGGCTCACCTCGACGTCTTGAAGCTGCTGCTGAAGGTCGGAGATCTTCTGCGACCACCTCTGATCATCGTCGACCCGGGCCAAGAGTCGGGATGAATTTCCTTCCAGCTGGCCGATCTTCCCCTTCGCAGCTGATAGTTCCACCTTGAGGGCGCTGATCCTGACGGCTTGGGCCCAAATTCGGTCACTGGCGCTCTTCTTGCATTCCTCGAGTTCCTTTGCGAAGTTCGCCTTCCTCCGGCTATACTCCATGATCCCCTTCACATGGAGACTCCAAAAGTGGGTGGCCTCAGCGGTGGCTTCAGAGTGACCTTCTCTCGATTTGCGGAGCTCGCCTTCCGTCTTCTTCAACTTCTTTGTCAGGTGAAGGGCTTCCTTCTTCAGCCGCTGGATCGTCGATTTCAGCGGGACCCCCAGGGGCAGGGGGAGCACTTCTGCAGGGCACTGCCATCAGAAGGCAAAAGCGTCAAAGCATGACTCATTGCAGGAAAAAAAGCAGAGAGAAGGAGAGGGGGAAGGAGAAGCCGTCCGCAATAAGAAATTCAACTTTATTGATTGAATGATTTCTGAAGACAAACAAAAAAGAAAAATTACGGCGCAATAAAGGTACAAGATCGAGGTCTCAGACCTCAGGGGCGGGGGGTGGAGAACTCGGCATCCCCGACGCGGGGACTGCGACAGCAGTGGCGGCTGACGAGGGACCGGCCTCATCTTCAGACTCCTCACCTAGGAAGTTGAGGTCGAGCTCTGGAAATTTTCTGGCCACCTTCTCTTGGCAGAGCTCGAACCCCTTAATGAATGCTTCCTGGCCGAATCGGACCTTCAGGTCCTTAATCTCCGCGGAGGCCTTGAATTTCTCTACCGCAAGGGCTCGGGCCTCCGAGACCAGGACCGGAGTTTGCTCGACCAAGTTGGCGACCTCGGCCTCCGTCTTCCTCGCCGATTCCTCCAAGATCTGCCTCTCCTCCTCCCGGGCTTGCTTCTCTCTTTCCAGGGCCTCCTGGAGGGCGGCTACTTCGGCCGTCTTTGCTTGGAGGCGAGCAATCTCCGCCTGATAGCGTTCCTCCATCTGGAGGATGTCCCTCCTCGTGCGGCTCACCACCTCGATATAGGCGAGGAGCTGGTAACCAATCTGCAAGGGTGGCTAGGGAATTAGAACAAAGGCTGAGTAGCCATGTAAATGAAGATCTGCTTACCTCAAGGAAGGACCCCAAAGAGTCCCAGGCCCGCTGCTCGGGATCGACGCGGTCGATCCTTTCAACGACGTCGGACAGAATGCAGCCGTCGATCAGCTGCCTAATCAAGTCCCTATCGTTGAAGGGATTCTCCGATCCCTCTTCGGAGCAGAGGGACTCGTCCGCAGCAGTTCGGCGGCTACTCGCCCTACGGGCCACCGATTTCCTTCTTTTCCCCGCAGCGGGGGCCTCCGTGGAGCGAACCCCCAGAACGGGGGCCCCAGTCGGCGGACTCCTCGAGGAGGCCCGGGGAGCCGTTGGCTCGGCATCCGAGGGAATGTCGATAGCCGGGGCCACCTGGACGGGTGCAGCTAAGCTCGACTCCTCCGCCCTGGCCCTCTTCGCCGATCCGGAGGTCGCGGCACCCTTTCTCTTGTGGGCCCTAAGGCCCCTGGCAAGCATCCGCGCTGCTTTGGCGTCCATTTCTAAAAAAAAAAAAAGAAGAAAAGAAAGAGAAAAGAGAAAGGGAAAGAGGAAAAAGAAGCAAACCAATCAATCAAGAGTCAAAGGTCGGAAAAAAAAAGAAAAAGAGAGAGAGAGAAGAAAAGAAGAAAGGGAAAGAAAGAAAGAAACAGAGGAAAAAAGGAGAAGAAATGCATGAAAAGAGAAGATAAGGTAAAAGATGAATACTCGCTGGATCCTGGGGACTCAGGCCGATGTTGAAAAGAAACTGCTCCCTCAGAAGATTGGGAAGGGAAGGAGCGGAATAAGCTAAAAGCTTTCGGGCAGCCTGGAGGTCATCCTCCCCCAGACTGGGGGCCCGACGGACAGAATCTCTCAGAGAGCCCCAAAGGGGCAGGCCCAGTCTCAGGGTCGGGCAGTGGACGAAGAGGTATTTCTCCTTCCAATTGTGGATCGAAGAAGGGGCGCCTTTCAGCAACCTCTTCTTGCCGAACTGGGGGGAGAAGTACCACCAGTCCTTCACCGAAGGATGGCACTTGAAGGTATAGAAGTGCCTAAACAAGGAGAGGGACGGTTGGACCTCGACTACGTGACAGAGGGAGAGAAATCCTATCAAGAACCTAAATGAATTCGGGGCCACGGAAGCCAAGGAGATGTCTAAGAAGCGGAAGAGGGCAACTACAAAGGAAGGAAGTGGAAGCCGGAGTCCGGCACGGAATGCTTTCTGGTACAAACAAAAACGACCGGAAGGGGGAGTGCTGGCCCGGTCAGAAGGGCCAGACAGCTCCAGGTCATACTCCGGAGGAACTCTGTACTGAACCCTTATCAGAAGGAGTTCCTCCGAGGTCAGGGAACATGGAATGGCGCTCGGCGCGAAAATCGGGCAGAGCCCAGCCCCAGACGCAGGTTCGTCTACAGAGTCGGAGACCTAGGGGTTTGAGGCGGAAGAGCTCCCGGAACTGCAGGGAGCAGAAGAGCCAGAAGACATTTCGAGTAGTTTCGAAGGAGGGCTCTAAAGGTCCCTAAGAAGGCGGACAGAAAGGGGGACGAGAGGCCACAGGAAACTAACTCGGAGGGACGCAAAAAAAAAAAACAATGACAAAGAAGAGGTCCCTAGGCGGTGGAAAGAAGGTTGAAGGTGCTGGAACTAACCTATATCGCTCTGAGGGACCGGAGGGACGAAGACAGAGACGATTTGGAAGACACCTACGGCTCGAGAAGATGCCCACTGAAATAGGACTCTCGAAGAGAAGGCAAACACTGGTCGAAACTCTGGAATGGAATAGGGCACCTAAAGGTGGGAGGACGGGTTTAAATAGACCCTGGGATCCGGCGCCATAATGATCGCGAATCCCCCCAAGCCAGTCCGCATCCGACACGTGTCCCGCTCCCCCCGGCAGGCGGCTAAAAGCGGCTGACGGTTGGCAGGACTATAATTGCGCCGTACCTGGGCCAGTGTACCTGCGGGAATTTCGAAGAGTCCCTTCGTATCGCCCCAATTCGAAAAGACTCCGGCACGCGCGCAATTAATGCCCAAAATATCTGGGGGCGGCAGTACGCAGGATTCGAAGGGATGGCTTCGGCTGTGCCCATCTCTCTCTGTACTTCCTTCGTTCGAAATTCAAACTCGAAAGTGGGAGACTGGTGTTGGGTATAAAATATCCACAGCCGAAGTCCTCAGCAGAATCGGCTCCAGGAGGTCCGTCCGGACTCCTACGGGAGCTGGACTTTGCCTTTGACTTTAATTGCAGGAAGACTTCGCCCGAACTCCTACGGGAGCCGGGCTTCGTCCTCGACTCCAGCGGCTGCAGACGGACTCCGTCCGGACTCCTACGGGAGCCGGACTCCGCCAACAATTTCAACCGCAAGTAGACTCCGTCCGGACTCCTACAGGAGCCGGGCTCCGTCCTCAACATCAGCTGCCGGTAAGCCTTGTCCGGTCTCCTACGGGAGCCGGACTTCGCCTTTGACTTTAATTGCAGGAAGACTTCGCCCGAACTCCTACGGGAGCCGGGCTTCATCCTCGACTCCAGCGGCTGCAGACAGACTTCGTCCGGACTCCTACGGGAGCCGGACTCTGCCAACAATTTCAACCGCAAGCAGACTTCGTCCGGACTCCTACGGGAGCCGGACTCCGCCAACAACTTCAACCGCAAGCAGACTTCGTTCGGACTCCTACGGGAGTCGGACTCCGCCAACAATTTCAACCGCAAGTAGACTCCACCCGGACTCCTATAGGAGCCGGGCTCCGTCCTCAACATCAGCTGCCGGTAAGCCTTGTCCGGTCTCCTACGGGAGTCGGACTTCGCCTTTGACTTTAATTGCAGGAAGACTTCGCCCGAACTCCTACGGGAGCTGGGCTTCGTCCTCGACTCCAGCGGCTGCAGACGGACTCCGTCCGGACTCCTACGGGAGCCGGACTCCACCAACAATTTCAACCGCAAGTAGACTCCGCCCGAACTCCTACAGGAGCCGAGCTCCGTCCTCAACATCAGCTGTCGGTAAGCCTTGTCCGGTCTCCTACGGGAGCCGGACTTCGCCTTTGACTTTAATTGCAAGAAGACTTCGCCCGAACTCCTACGGGAGCCGGGCTTCATCCTCGACTCCAGCGGCTGCAGACGGACTCCGTCCGAACTCCTATGGGAGTCGGACTCCGCCAACAACTTCAACCGCAAGCAGACTTCGTCCGAACTCCTACGGGAGCCGGACTCCGCCAACAACTTCAACCGCAAGCAGACTTCGTCCGGACTCCTACGGGAGCCGGACTCCGCCAATAATTTCAACTGCAAGTAGACTCCACCCGGACTCCTATAGGAGCCGGGCTCCGTCCTCAACATCAGCTGCCGGTAAGCCTTGTCCGGTCTCCTACGGGAGCCGGACTTCGCCTTTGACTTTAATTGCAGGAAGACTTCGCCCGAACTCCTACGAGAGCTGGGCTTCGTCCTCGACTCCAGCGGCTGCAGACGGACTCCTACGGGAGCCAGACTCCGCCAACAATTTCAACCGCAAGTAGACTCCGCCCGGACTCCTATAGGAGCCGGGCTCCGTCCTCAACATCAGCTGCCGGTAAGCCTTATCCGGTCTCCTATGGGAGCCGGACTTCGCCTTTGACTTTAATTGCAAGAAGACTTCGCCCGAACTCCTACGGGAGCCGGGCTTCGTCCTCGACTCCAGCGGCTGCAGACGGACTCCGTCCGGACTCCTACGGGAGCCGGACTCCGCCAACAACTTCAACCGCAAGCAGACTTCGTCCAGACTCCTACGGAAGCCGGACTCCGCCAACAACTTCAACCGCAAGTAGACTCCGCCCGGACTCCCACGGGAGTCGGGCTCCGTCCTCAACATCAACTGCTGGTAAGCCCCGTCCGGACTCCTACGGGAGCCGGACCTCGCCTTTAACTTTAATTGCAGGAAGACTTCGCCCGAACTCCTACGGGAGCCGGGCTTCGTCCTCGACTCCAGCGGCTGCAGACGGACTCCGTCTGGACTCCTACGAGAGCCGGACTCCGCCAACAACTTCAACCGCAAGCAGACTTCGTCCGGACTCCTATGGGAGCCGGACTCCGCCAATAACTTCAACCGCAAGTAGACTCCGCCCGGACTCCTACAGGAGCCGGGCTCCGTTCTCAACATCAGCTGCCGGTAAGCCTTGTCCGGACTCCTACGGGAGCCGGACTTCGCATCTGATTTTGATTGCAGGGGATTCCACCCGGACTCTTACGGGAGCCGGGCTCCGTCCGCGACTTCAGCTCCGAGAGGGCTCTGCCCGGACTCCCACGGGAGCCAGGCTCCACCCACGACCCCAACCTCAAGGAGGACTCCGCCCGGACCCCTACGGGGGCTGGACTCCGACCGCTGCCGAACTTCAGCCGATGGATCTGCGCCCCCTGGCGGGCCACAATAACGGCCACGATCCTGCTCCACTTCCTGCGGCGGATTCTGTGCAGCTCCATCACTCCCTGACAGGCCGCAGTAACGGTCGCAGCTTTGCTCCACTTTCTACGATGGATTCCATGCAGCTCCACTACTCCTTGGCAGGCCACAATAACGGCCACGATCCTGCTCCACTTCCTGCGACGGATACCGCGCGATTCTCCCATCCACTGGCAAGTCACGAAACGGACGTCGCTCCACTCCCCGCGGCAGACTCCACGTGGCATGCCCCGGTGATAGCCACGGGTCCACTCCACTACTCTGCGCAACAAACTCCGTCTGACCCTGGGCAGCCCACTGCCAGACGGTTACAGATATCGCTATCAGGCTACTGCCCCTCCGCCTATAAAAGGGGGGGCCCCAGATACGTTATTCTATAAGCTCTAGTTTTTACCTAAAACTCTGCTAAATTCTTTGTTCGAACACTCCATTCTTGTTAAGGCAGAGAACTGACTTGAGCGTCGGAGGGTCTTGTCGGAGCAACCCCACCTCCGGTTTAGACTTTCCTTGCAGGTCTCGACGGCGACCGCGACTTCCTCGACTCCAGCTTCTCCGACGCAAGTGGATTTTTGCACCAACATACGTGTTTAATATCCAGAGATGAACTGAATTTTGTGTTTAAGTTGTATTGTGTGATAATATTATGTTTAAAATATATTTCTCATAAAATGAATGGATCATATTTCTTATTTTTTAATATACTTGTGATAATATCATTATTTTAGATTCATTAGCGTATTATGGCTTACGATCTGCGGCATCCTGATCTTCGAGACAGCAGTATTCTTATATTGCAGGAGCACTATCGATCACAGACTATTTTAGATGGCGGCGTAAGCATTCCAATCCTACTTACTATTTAATTTTTTTTAAAAAAATTATATACATTATCTAATTATTATATCTTATTGCAGGAGCCCAGACACCTTCATCTATGACGATCTGATGCTGACTTCTGGAGGACAGAGGATATTCCACATAGAGTGCTAGATTATTTACGATATCTTAGATTTTATGGAGTATATCGGATTGATCGTATACAGATGGACGTTGGTCTTATTATTGCTTTGCTTGAGAGATGACGTTTAGAGACACACATATTTCATCTTCCATTTAGTGAGGCGACTATCAGTTTATAGGATGTCAGCATCCTTAATGGACTACCAGTTGATGGCGATCCAGTTATCGGAGTTGATCCCACGCTTACCATTTTGGAGTGGCAGGCTTTGTGCTTGCGATTGCTAGGGTTTGAGCCTGATGCTCAATTTTTCGATTATTCATAATTTAGGATTGAGTGTTTGGATGATCGTTATCGATATTTTTATATTGCGAATGATGCACCAGAGGAGATGGTACGGCAGTATGTTAGGAGTCAGGTGCTACGGTTGTTAGGTGGTATTTTGTTATCCGATACTTCATCGAATAAGATGAAATTGATGTTTTTGCCATTATTAGAGGATTTAGACTTCGCTCGTAGACTCAGTTGGGGCAGTGCAGTACTAGCTTGCCTGTACAGAGCTATGTGTCGGGGTTCTCATACTGATCAAAGCGAAATTGATGGTTATCTTGTATTATTACAGGTATGTGAATTAAAAATCTTTATTTTTAATATTCAATTATAATTCACATTAGGTATATCATGTATGATTTTTTTGAAATTTACAGATTTGGGTATGGGAGCATATGCCGACTATCAGTCTATTATGATGACAGTTGCTTGAGATGCCATCAGAGCAGCATGATCCTGATGTTTCATTCAGATTAGACGGACCATTGGGATATAGATATAAAAATATTATTTTTTTTACTTAAAACTTACTATTTTAAATTCGATAAAATTTATTTAACATGAGTAGATTGTGAAACAGATGGAACGTTGCATTCAACGTTCATCACTTATCGACAAGAGTGGCACGGGTTTATAGGTGCCAGTTGGATACATTAGTTGATACATATAGACGGATAAATTTAATTTTTTTATAAATATTATTTTACAATATTCATAATCTATTAAAATTTTAGCTTTCTAATTTTTTTTATTTTAACTCTATCAGTTTTTGTGGGAGCCATATACAGATGAGATATTGGCTATATTATCGCAGATGTGTATTGTTGGACATGACATATGGACTGCTAGGGTGCCACTTATTTATTTTGATGTGATAGAGTGTCATTTTTTCGATCGTGTCCTGCGGCAGTTTGGTTAGATTCAGGGCATCCTAGAGCAGTTTGATACCAGCCAGGGACTTCATCGTATTGATCGATGAGGGAGAGCTCGTATTGACTGGCATATCAGACATGCAGAGTACATCGATATTTGGGATGCATGTCGAGATCACATGGTTCATGATGATCCTATTTTGAGAGGCCGTTCATATATCGAGGACTACATGGTTTGATTTTTTAGTATTACAGTACGAGTCATTGGACAGCCTCGGTATGCAGTTTCTGGATACGAAGGCGAGAGTTCTGCTGTGCGTCTTTTGGTAAGACTATGAAAATTAGTTTATGTTGTTTGTGTTATGCAATTTGTTTTAGATTTTACAGTATATTGACTGTTTTATTTTTATTTTGTAGACTAATTCTATGTCGGGTCTTGTGTTGGATGCTCGTCGTGCTTTATCTACAACTGATGAAGATGAACGGATTTGAATACTGCGTAAGATAAAGAGAACAAGTTCCAGAATATTGGTGGTGATTGGTGTTGATCCATATAGCTGTGCGCATTGATATGGAGCAGCCGATGCACCAGATATGAAATATACGCCGTCATCATATGTTCCACATATGCCATCACCGCATATTCCGCAGATGTCATCACTAGATATTTCACAGATGCCACTGCCTTTTGATCCACAGATGGCAGTGCCTTTTTCTTCCTACATTCTCCAGATGACATCATCGGGTACCATTTGGCCACATGAGTATAATACTTTCTTTTCAGGCCTATCCATATATCCAGATGAGAGAGTTGAGCGGATCGCTCAGTCCATAGATGATCCGACAGCATCAGTTATTCCTGAGCAGCATGACTAGCAGACCTCCACTGATATGGAGGAGGAGCCATCACAGCAGGAGCAGGAGCAGCCGTTGAGAACCTTCCTGAGAAGGTCGAAGCAACCACGGACACCACGATATCCTTGTGGGACTTAGTCTTTTTTTAGTTTGTACTTAGTATTTTTGAAACTTTTATTGTACTATTTTTTGTACACTTGACATTTTTATTCTATTTAATATTATTAATTATGAATTTTATTTTATATTATTTAATTTTAAGTGATCGGATATTATGCTTTGTGGATATAGATACACATACTCTAATGTGTCTAAGAACATTAGGAGAGAAAAAGTTATGCTAAAAGAGCTATAGAAATTATAACATAAATAATAATAATATATCAGATAATTTAATTATATTTCTTAAAATATCTAAAAATAAGTTAAATCAGACAAGTCGGTGGAAAACCATCAAAGTTCAAGCCGATATATGAGATGAATCGGATCGTACTGGTACATCTCAATCTAGTATAGACACGAACAGCTATGTACGGTGCAGTATGAAAAAAAAATTAATTAATTTGAAATGAGGAAAGTAATTTGAAATGATATTTATTATTTAAATTAAAATTAAAATTATTATTTTTTTAAATTTAAATTTATAATTTTATTTTTATAATTTTTATTTTTTATGATATTTTTTATTTTTTTAATTTTTTAAGATTTTTTTGGGATATTTTTTTAAAAAAATTAATTTTAAATGGAGAAAATAATTTGAAATTATATTTTTTTTATTTGAATTAAAATTTGAATTTTTATTTTTCAAAATTTAAAATTATAATTTTTATTTTTTTCTCATTTTCTTTGTTTGGAATATTTTTAAAAAAATTAATTTAAAATAAAAAAAATAATTTAAAATAATATTTTTTATTTTAATTAAAATTAAAAATTTTATTTCTTTTAAATTTAAAATTATAATTTTTATTTTTTTCTCATTTTTTAAATTTTTTACTTTTTTATGGCACTTTTTTTTTATTTTTTTTGATATATTTTTTTAAAAAAATTAATTTGAAATGGGAAAATTAATTTGAAATGATATTTTTTATTTTAATTAAAATTAGAATTTTTATTTTTTTAAATTCAAAATTATAATTTTTATTTTTTCTCATTTCTTTTTCATTTTTTTATTTTTATGATATTTTTTATTTTTTTTAAATTTTAAAATTTTTTTGAGATATTTTTTTTAAAAAAATTAATTTTAAATGGAGAAAATATTTTAAAATGATATTTTTTATTTGAATTAAAATTAGAATTTTTATTTTTTAAAATTCATTCAAAATTATAATTTTTATTTTTTTCTCAATTTTTTCTCATTTTTTTATGGTCTTATTTATTTTTTTAATTTTTTAAGATTTTTTGAGATATTTTTTTAAAAAAATTAATTTTAAATAGAAAAAATAATTTAAAATGATATTTTTTTATTTGAATTAAAATTAAAATTTTTATTTTTTAAAATTTATTCAAAAGTATAATTTTTATTTTTTATCATTTTTTATGATATTTTTTTAAAAAAAATTAATTTGAAAAGGAGATTGTAATTTGAAATGATGATTTTTATTTGAATTAAAATTAAAATTTTTATTTTTTTAAATTTAAAATTATAATTTTTATTATTTTTTAATTTTTTTATGATATATTTTTTTTTACATTAATTTTTTTTAGATATTTTTTTAAAAAAATAATTTGAAATAGGGATACTAATTCGAAATGATGATTTTTATTTTAATCAAAATTATAATTTTTATTTTTTTAGAAATTTTAAATTATAATTTTTATTTTTTTTTGAAAGAAAAAAATTAAAATTATCAAATCAAATGACGTTTTTTAAAATGCCATTTGGAACGGTATTTTTGAAAACACCATTCCAATTAGCATTTTAAAAAACACCATTTAATTTGATGATTTTTTTTTTTGCATCATCTACGTAAAAAATAGAGAAAAAAAGTGGATGGCGTGGTCATCATAAAATATCATTTTGAATGACATTTTATCCTGCTTACATCAATTTGATAAATAAATTAAAAATTAAATTATTTTTATAAATAATTTTTTTTATAAATTAATTAGGTAAAGCGCTTCCAATTTTAGTTTATTTATTTAGTGAATCCCTCGGAAACCGTACACTTGCTTATCATTTAACCTTATCAATCAATAAGACAAACGGCACCGTCTGATTCGTCCGGTAAGTCAACATCATGGCCCCATCAACCGTTCACACCGTTGGATCCATACGGCACTATATTAAATGTAGTGAAGCATTTCCGGGTTCGAGTCCTCACCGCGGTGCACAAAGTATTTCTCTTCGTTGTTTCCCGGGCCGGCCCACCGGTGCCAAAACAGCTTGCAAATTTTACTTCAGCTCTTTGTCCACCCCTGCCATCGTCTCCCAGCTCCGAGCCATGGGGATTAGGGTTTTTTCCTTCCTGGTCGCGCTTCTCCTTCTCGCTTCTCCGATCATCCAAGGTATACCCCTCTCTCTCTCTCTCTCTCTCTCTCTCTCTCTCTCTGTATCCCCCGATCTTTGACTCCGAATCAATCCCGGCTTCCTGCTTCTTGCTTCTGACCTCGATCCATCTCGATCTTTCGGGCTATTTGGTTCTATTTCAACACGATCTATTTTCCATTCGGTAAATTTTATGATCGTTCTACTAAAAGCTTATATAGGTATATTTTTTCCGGAAGAATCCTTTGGCTGATTGGTTCTATCAATTGAAGTATTAGATCTGATCTATTTAGAATATTATTACATTCGTATAACGTTATTTGATTCCTCTTGATATCTGTTGGTTATCATGATATCATGATATCTGTGTTTGAATTAGAATAAGGTCGTATTAGGAAGACGAGTATAAAGAGAGGATTGCAAAGAGGAGAAAAAGGCGACCTTTTTATGTGGGTAATTTGATAATTTGTTGCATAAAAAAGACTAGTATGCAAGGGAGCTTCTGGTTACAATTTGATTTCTAATAAGTAATTGATTGCTATAGTGCGTTGATCTAAAGCTACTTGTTGCGGCCAATCCCCTCGTCGCCTGATTGCCGGAGAACGAGCGCCTGCAAAAAGGAAAGTCCACACTGACCGGAAGCGGCTCCGACGGGGGACCCTCCGATGGTCAAGTCAGAGAGGTGGTTGGGCAACAGTGAAATGAAGACAGAGAGCTCAATCGAGAGAGCGTGAGAGAGAGGAGCAAGCCTGTGGTTTTGAAGTCGAAAAATGACCTCTAGCACTGTTGCCTTCTCCGATATATATAGCGGAGCGTGGTATGGCGCCGTCATTAATGGCGCAGACAATTGAGGAGTTGTCAACTCACTGTAGACTGTCAGAGTCGCCGTAAAAGTGTCATATCACCGTGGGGCTGTCAAGTCACTAGGGTTGACAATGCCCTAGGCAGGATAATGCCCCTAGGTGGCAGTGCCGCATGTTGCTGTCAGGACTGACACGCTCTGGCGGCTGTACGGCGATCGGAGGAGTCGACCGACCCTAAGTCGATGGCCAGCTGAGTGGCGTCGGGTGGAGATTCGGGCTCCTTTGTTGGTCAGCGAGCCTTACGTGAGTCGGCCATCAGACTTCCAGGTTCAGTCGGTCGGGAAAAGTATGCCCGCCCGACACATCATCAGTCGGTTAAGGGCCGTGAATCGGCCGGTGATGGCGTTCGTCGGTCGGTCGCTCCGGCTGTCGGTCGGTCGGTCCCTCCGGCTGTCGGTCGGTCGGTCGGTCCGGCTGTCGGTCGGTCGGTCGGTCGGTGGGTATTCCCCAACACTACTATTTCAGTATGTGTTGTTAATTCAGTTCGAGGTGTTCATTGATTATGAAGACAGAATAGAGGAACTTGAAAACTTGATATCTTAGATGTCTTCTACTAATATTTCGCTTTTGTCATATATGGTTCTTTTCGTGTTTCAGGGTGGCAATTTATTAGAACAAAATCCGAGAAGATGCTTGCATATTTGAGGGTTGATTTTTTTTTAGCTTGTGAAATATGAGAAAATGCCGATTTTAACATATGTTGTTTGAGAATTTGGATGAAACCAAAATGAGAAAGGAATGTTAAAAATTCAGCCCATTTTTAATAATGCCACCTGGATTTTGTCCGGATGTATAAAACTAGGACAAATCTATAACTGGTAGTAGTTATATTTTGATTTTTTACTTTGTTCGCATTGGTGGTAGTATTGTTGTTTTACTCATTGACACTGTGGTACTTCATCTTTCTGTTCTTTTTAAGTCCTCTTTCCAATTGCAAGAGCGTTATTGTTCCTTTTCATTTTTTTAACTTACATTTTCATTGCTCCTTTTAGTATCTTCTTTTCACTTCTCCCCCAATTTTAAGTGGAAGTATTTTTTTTTTCTGATGTTTCCTTGAGTTAGTATCTTTTATTTCGTCAGAATGGTTAGGTAGTCCCTTCCCCTTTTTTTTTCACTGTTTTGTATAGTTTGTTCCATTTCCTACAAATTGCAGTGGGACAGCCCTCCTTGGTTTAAAATTATTTCATGGGTTTACTTAAGAAATTTATGGTGGTTAAAGAACAAAAAAATACTTTGTGACTAAGGTGGTTGGTGATCTGCTAGAACTATAGATAGGGCCGAAACTGGATTGGATACAGATCGAATTTCAAAATATCCATATCCATATCCATTTTTCTTTTGTTTGATGAATACAATATGGAGATGGATGTTAGTCAGGGGCAAGAAATCCTATCCATGTTTGTTTTAAATGGATATTGATACAAATCAGATACTGAAAGTATGGAAATCAATGTGGATATAAGTTAGATAATTAAACTTTATGATCATAGAATCAAAGATATTACCAAGTGGAAGTAAATCAAGTTACTAGCATATCAACATGATGATTTATTTTCTTTAAAAGTTCATACATGTTATCTAAAATTAAATAAGATCATAGATAGAATTAGATATTCGGATATGGATCAGATTGTTGTCTATCCACATCTATATCTACTTTTCTATGGATATGGCTACAGATATGGATATTAATTGGATGCTCAAATTTTTATCCATATTTGGATAGATTTGAATATAAAAATAGATTTGGATGATGTTATTTGGTCAACTATCACCCCTAACTGTAGACATATGGCCCCGTCAGTTCTTTTAGAAAAGTAATAATGCCATAGATTTGGTCTTCGTTTAAAAGACATCACTGAGAGTGAGGCTTACACATGCCCCGTGCGTATGTGGATGGTCTTACAGATTTAAAGAGGAAAAGAATTCTTTCTTCGTGATTTATGGAACCCACTTGTTACTGTGAGTCTCTGTGTCTATCCTTTTGGGGCAGTGGTTGTTTTGTACACGTTCTCTTCTAAGTGATCAACCACACACTTCTACTCTTCCCTTTTATTTAAGTGATGTCACCATATAAAGTTTGTGATCTCACTATTTTGCTTCAGAAAATATTCTAGAATGTTGTTTTATGAAGAAATTTTTAAATTAGAGTCGCAAGTAAAATGCTTGGTTGAAATCCTAAGTGATTGAAGTCGCAAAAGAGGGTGTGACTTACTTCTTTGTAGGTGCAAGCTTTGCGCCATCAGAGGACTGAGAACTCAAATAATATATTTCATTTTCTCATTCTTCTCCTTCTTTCATCTATGAGCTCTGAGAGCTAGAGCTGATACTTCAGTCATTTTGATCGTGGGATTAACGTTAGAGGTTGAGGAGTTCCCTTCTTTCTGCTGAAATTTAAATGTGAAATTTATCTCAGATTAATTCTGAAAGCTGTTTTTCAAATGAAACTCTCTGCTCCACTTCCACTTAGAATTCTTCTGTGCTTGACTGTATAGGTTCACTGCTTCTTGTACTTCTTTTCACTGATTGCCTTCTACTCTTCCAACAGCATCAATTTGTCAAGTATGAGTCTCATAGAAATTGCAGCAGCAGCATATCTTTTTTAGGTCTTTTTGGTTCGTCATAACCTTTTGATTTTCATTTTGGCAGTTGTGAGATGTCAATCAGAAGCAGATGTTGATGCAACAGAAGTTGTCGAAGCGGATGATCTTGGCATTGTTGGTGATGAGACCCAAGTTCTTGGTGATGGAACCTTTAGTCCAGCTCCTGGAGTTGACACAATATGTGTTTTTCCAAAAAATGCTGCTAAATGTGAGTATTTTTTTCACAAAATATTAAAAATGGTTAACATTGAATGCATTGTCATTACTGTTGTTGTTACTATACCATTACTACTACTATCACTACTGTTGTTGTTGTCATTGTTTATGATGCCTCTCTGCTTTTCGTAACAAGCACTTTTCATTTCTTTTTCTGACTGCAGTGGTTCCAGCTGGGGAAGTGACTGAAATTCTGGTTGGTGTGCATAATGAGGGTAACTTTATATTGCCTTTTGAGTTTGCTATTGAACTATTGCAATTCATACTTTCCTGCTATCTTCTTAATTCATTTAATTTATCTTCCTTTATCAGTGTTAAACACATGATCTGTTATATATTGTTAATTATGTAGTCATATTATCTTTAGTTACTGTCAAACAGAAAGGTTCTTATTTCTTTTTCTTTTTATGGGTAAGCATCCTACTTTTGACTACTTCTATCTCATTTTCTAGTTTCTATGATGTGATCTGTCTTTTGTGTATCCTTTTCTTAATTTTATCATAAAGTCTGACATTCATGATGTTTTTGTTTATCGAAAACCATACGTGTCGTCGTGAAAGTAATTCAAAAGTTGAGGATTGGTGTATTAACATGTTAAATTTATTTTTGAAAAGAAATGGTTTCTAAAAATAAAGTATCTTGTTATCGTCGGATAGTGTGAATGAGAAAGCACAAATGGAATTTCTTTGTGGATTTGTAATTAGGTTGTTTTTCACAGTGGTTCCCTTATCAAACATACATAGGCAATGGCTGATGGAATGATGATAATGGCTTAGTGAAACATGTTCCGTAATTGGGATGCTTTATATGGGGAAAATAATAGGCGCATCTTGGGATTTAGTTAACCTAATCACTATTTCTTTTGTATGTTTTGACTTCTTTTTACTTAGCTTAGTTCTGGTATTTATGGCTAACTATTTGCTTGGGCTAATGATCCAGATGTTCATGTGTGTTTCCATTGGGATATAAGCAAGTTTTGTAGAAGTTGACACCTCTACCTATGCCATAAGATGCCTATGCCCTCTTTATCGATTTATGATACTTATTGTCCACTTTGGCCCTAATTGTTTGGTTGCATGCATTCATGACTGTGTTCTGGCTTGCTTTCTAAAGATATTTCTAAAGATGCACCAGCGAGGCTTTTTGAAAGCTAGCACTTCCACTATTGGCACGTGGTACTTTTATTTTCTTTTGAGCTATATATGATGATAGTCATACTCTATTCAGTGTTCATGTCTCTTAAGCTCCTAGTGTGCTAAATGGTGCTTGCAAGAATTCATGAAATTGCACTCTTTAGTGAACCTTATTTATACTCTCTACTTTCACTGTTTGTGTTTGTCAAGCTCCTATTATATTAAACAATTCCTGTAAGTATGTATGACATTATATGCTTCTTAAATTGCCCTACACATACTTTCTGGGTAGGAAAATCAACCTATTGACAAAATGAATGGGAGAATTTGGGAGAAAGAGTTCAATATGTTTATATGTACTTTGCCAACCAAAATTATTTTAGCTAGGCACAGTCTTTCAAATTTTCTATCTGAATGGCTGTTGTTGCCTTTTGGCCATTCTAATAAGACATGTGTCACTAATTTTTAAAGTCTTTTATTTAGGGCTTGTTTGGGTAACCCAGCAAAATGGGGCTGAATTTCCTGCTGGATTCGTGGATCGGGTCGCCTATTTAAGCATAGCTCTATCAACCAAACACCTCCCAGCTCAAATCCTATGGAAAGAAGAAAAGACCTCCAAGGGTCTTTTTTCTTCTTGCGGCCCAAAGCCTGGGATTTAGGTGTGGGATTTGGGCAGGCTTTTGGAAGGTAGAGCTAGATGGGTAAATATGTCCGATTCTTGTAAGATTTTTAGTCCAATCCTGTAGGAATATCCAAACAAGCTTTTAGGAGTTTAATCTACCATGCATGTTTAAACTCTGGTTGCTCATTGAAGATTTGCTAATATTTATCATATTTCATGGTTATTGTGTTATCATCCTTTATTGAACCATTGTCTTATAGTGGTCTTTATTTGATCCTATGTTCTTCTTTATTGAACCTTTTCTTCCATTATTCTAATGAGCCATTATCATCTTGACAAATACAGGCGAATCGACTTTAAATGTCATAGCCATGCATGGCAGCCTTCATCTTCCTTTTGATCATCAGATGTTTGTCCAAAATCTTACCACACAGGTGAGGTGCATCAAGTTCTATATACTTGTTTTCTTGCTATTTCTGTGGAATTAGCATGTTTTTGTCAAATTTAGTTCAGTTTTGATCATCAAATGTGTACATTTTTTTTTCTATGTCTGGCTTATATCTTCCACAATTTTGCATTATCATTTGCAACTAAGGCTTATGCAAAATAATACTTTGCCACTTGGACTCTCATTGTCCCTTTCCATCATGCTATCATGATTTTAGAAAAGCAAATCACTTAAGGAATTAAAAGAAATGGTTCGGAAAGTATTGAGTTCTCTTATCAATTAGGATACAGCTACGGTTAAGCAGTTTAATCTTGAAGTAAGTGTTTTTTTTTTTCCTAAAATTTCTGTTGGATTCATTCTCTCTTAATTTCTTGGATTCATTCTTTGTTGAGTTTTTGGATTTCATTCTGTGTTAATTTGCTTTCTTATTTAGTCTCAGGAATCTTATATTTAAATATCATGGAAGAAGATTGTTTTGCAGTGCTTTTCTACTTAATTTTGGGGCTAATGTTTGTAGTTAGATTTTTGGTCTAGGTGGTTGGATCAAGAAGGTTGAAACTCATTGAAATTGTGATTTGAATAGATTTTGCTGGTCTTTTATGTGGGGTTTTACTGTTTTCTAGTTTGGAAAATTCATTTTTGCTCTTTGTTGCTGAGAAAGTATAAGAAAAAAGCCCACAAGTTTGCTAGTTAATTAAGGAGTCATAATTAATAAATCTTTATGGTGTCTTTAGCTTTAAAGGAGGGGATTAAAGGAGGTGTAAAACCAAATTTTGTGATGAATATTGATAAATTGAAGTTCTTTTCCTCTCTATCGAGCACTGAGCTCTTCTATCTTTTCTTCTCTGTCTCTCTCTATTCTCTGTTCGTCTCCCTTTAATAAAATCTATTATCCACTCTTCACCCTCCAATTGTCTTTCCGTGTTTTTGCTGTTTTAAAGAATAAAAGCTATCAGATTAGATCATCTCTAAAAATCTTTGATACAATTAAAATATTCCTGTGGCATCAGACAGCGATCTAAATCGTATGTCAAGTTGTATGACCTTCATTAAATGTTATAAACTACATCATGTGTTCTAGAACTGTTGTTTGGATAATTTGGTTGAGGACCACAAGGATGCACAAAGTTGCAAGATGTGGATGCAATGGTCTTTTCTAGCATTTATTTAAATCATTCCTTTTTTCATAGCACCATGATGTGGTGGTAACCTTTGGGACTTGTTTGGTTTGTAGGAAGAATTTTTTTTTTTAGAAAGTTCTTTCCAAGAAGTTACTTCCTGAAAATATGATATCTAAGAATATGGTTTTGGTATGTTTGGTTGATCATAGAAAAGTGGCTTATTCTATAGTAGTTTATATTTGGTTGAGTAACTACTTTTTTGAAAAAACTATGTAAAATATCTATTATATCCTTAATAGATATAAAATCATATCTTTTTGCTCCGAAATTCTATATAAATATTAATATAATATTTATATCAATACAATATAATATTAAGATAATATAATATTTTACTATAATAAATTTATTAATGTAGATATTAATATAATATTAATATAAATATTAATTTATTAATATCAATAAAAATATCACATTAGTATAAATATTAAAATAATATTAATATATTATAAATATTATATTAATATAAATATTAGCATAGTATTAATATAATTTTATACTAATATTTATAAGGATAATATTAGAAGGATATTTTCAGAAAGAAAGAAAGGTCGTCAATTTTCATCCCATTGGAAGCTCCAAATCCCACCTATTTCATGGGTTTCCACTTTCCATGAAATGTGGAAAGTGTCTTCCTATGAGAAAAATTTTTTACATTCTCTCTTCCCTTAAAATTCTAACCAAACAAGGGGATCCTCCTCCATTTCTCAGGAATTGCCGCTTCCCTCCACTTTTTGCGAACCAAACGAGTCCTTGATGTCTTTCATGGGAAGGACACCTGTGAAGGACAACTCACCTCTCACTTTGGTCAGCTTGTCAACTGACTTGGCACATCTATCTTTATAATGCTTGTCTCTATTAATGTAGTTATTTGATTCAAGTGGCATCAAATATTTATGTTTTGCTCTGCTGTTGGTATTTTGCTACTACTTCCGTGTTGTTGAAAGCCCTTCATTATAAGGTCTCGACATGTTCATATAATTAACAAATGTACTTTCTTTATTGATCTAAAATCATAAGTGCACCTAACAAACTTTATATGGATTTAGAGTAATATTGTATGTGATCTTGCAATCTTTGACTTTTCCTCAGTGATCCAA
Source organism: Elaeis guineensis (assembly GCF_000442705.2). Classification (NCBI taxonomy): domain Eukaryota; kingdom Viridiplantae; phylum Streptophyta; class Magnoliopsida; order Arecales; family Arecaceae; genus Elaeis; species Elaeis guineensis. The sequence continues at coordinate 14,778,573 of NC_026004.2, read as the reverse complement.
TCACTGTATTTGTGCTATCTTCGACCATTCTCAGAGGCTGAACCAGCTTTGAAATCTCCTAGGAAACCTACTTCTCTCTCTCTGCCTGCTTAGCCCACCTGCAGCCAAATCTTCTCCTGCACCTGCTCCCACTTTAGATAACTAATAAGCATTAAATGCCATTTTAATTGCCCATGAGGATTGAAGTTCTTATTGCTCACTGCCACTTATAACTTTATATCGTTCTTACAGAGTGCCTGTCGCATTGCTGAATTTACTGATCCTAAAGTTTTAGTGGAGCTACAATTGGAGTCCAATCTTAGAATAATATTCATTGTTGGAAAAACAATTTACCATTGTAAGTTATTTGTCCATACTGGACCTATCCTTTTCATCCTTGAAGTCCTTGCTGATAAATCCAACCATAGCATTGCCTTTTATGTTGGATAAAAGCTACAAGATTATGATGTTGCCCCATACTCACGTAGTTGACCAGGATTTCCCAGATTTATAAGGCCTGTTTGGATAATCCTATTGGATCCTTAGGATTGGAAACAGAATTTCTAGGATTACTAATCATAAGGCCTGGCCTAGCCCATTCCTGCAGGGATAAGAAAAACAATCTGCTGAGGTCCTTTTTTTTTTTTCTTTCTATGAGATTCAGGCCAACCCACTCCAAAGCTATTCCTTGAAATTTTATGAATATAGGCCTAGCCCAGCATGTAGTCCTGTGATCCTGCTTGTTGTACCAGACCAATCCACAAATCCTGCAGGATTTTCAGCCCAATCCTATGGGAAAATCCAAACAGGCCTATAGCTGGTGAGTGAGTGTATTATTATTGTCTTCATGCCTGTCTGGTCCAGTACAGCCATATGGAGATATCAGGTTATCTCATTGTCACATGTAATAAATAGTATGCTATGGTTAACAATAGGCATTCCTTTACCAGAATTGCATGGGATTAGGTCTCCTGAAATACTAAGATCTTATTTATTTATTTATTATATAGCTGCTTATTGCATTCTGAGAATAAATTCATGTATGATATTCGTATATGTTTTGCATGTATCTGTTTTGTGCAAAGTGTATCGACAACTCATTTGTTCTGAGTTTTGATTTTCCTTAGATGCTATGACTTAATTGTTAAGTACATTATTAATATCAAGAATTCTATCCATTGCCTATTGCAGGAGTTCTTCAATGCATCAGTGCCAGTTTCTGCTCAAGCAACATTCCCTTATAACTTTGCTGTCAGCAAATTCTTGCAGGTAGTTGCCAGTATATAGCAGTTCCTTTTTTTGTCATGATCTCGTGTCCACTGAGAACATCTTCTGTTGGATAACAACTAGTCTTTTTTGATGAGCATGTCTATATCAGATTCACATGCATATATGTTCATATATTAAGAGCTTGTGATGTAGTTTTGAGAGTCTTCTAATATATTTGCACTGCAGCCTGGCTCATTTGATTTAGTGGGCACCATAGTTTATGAGATTGATCAACAACCATATCAGAGTGTCTTTTATAATGGTACCATCGAAGTTGTGGAGGCTGGAGGTTTCCTCAGTATAGAGTCTGTTTTCCTTGTTACTCTTGGAGTTGCCCTCATTGGCCTTTTTGGATTGTGGGCATATGGTCAAATACAACAATTCTCGAAGGTAAGTTTCTTCTAGCGAGTTCCTTCATATGCTATAAAAACTTGGTTGTGATCTCAAGATTTCTGAATGAAGAAATCAGATATTCTGTGCTGCTCTAAAGTTGATTGACAATGATTTCGGATAGACAAATTCACAATGCTGTTTGATATACTTGATATGTATTAGTACTATAAGTCAACAAAATCTCTGTCAAATGGTTTGCTCACTGCTCAAGCATATGCCCCATAAATTCTTTTCCGGCCTTGTGAACTATTTGTTATTTTGGTGGTTGGAATAAATTGTTAATATGTATCATTCCTTATGATGTTTGCATGCATGCTTAAACACATACATAGCTTACTATTAGTAGTTCATGCTGACATAGATAGCTTACTGTAGTGGATTAGTATCTTTTAGAAGATGGTGCCTTTTGTCACCTGATTCTTGGAGGGAATTTTGTGCTGAAAAAGTGCCAGGACATTGTTTGTCTGATGTATGTTCTGAGACATTATTGCACTGTAACATTTGGTGGGTCTGCTATATGTTTGTCAGCATTAGTACCTTTTTATCGATTCTGGTGTTTTTCATATTACTATTGTTGCTATTTGGTGTTAACCTCGTCTGAGTTGATGGGTGCTACCATAGATGTAGTAAAAGTCATAAAAATTCCGGTAGTAGGCTTGTGAATCCATAATTTTGGTACTACTTAGACCTGTGCTACTTGTGTTTGAGAGCAAATCTAAATATGCTTGTAGGAAACAATTCTTGATGACACTCTTGTTCATTACCTAATAAACTATAAATACACTTGTGGATCCAAACAACCTTTTATTAACCATCAATTTATTAAATCTTAGCAATGCCAAGTAGATGTAATATGACATTATATTCCTTTCAAGTTTTCAAGCAGCCTGTATCATATTCTAAAACATCTGAACAAGCCATCAATATTTGATACATGCATATAATATGGAGAACATAATTTATCATACCAATAGTCAGCAATAGTCAGCCATATGAAATCAAAACCACGCAATGCATAAATGAACATACATACATACATACAGGTGATTATATTTAAAGATTCTTATTTCTATGGATGACAAACTTGGTTGCAACATCTACTAGTCCATGCCTGGTATGTCCAATTAGTCCATGTAATTCCAACTTGTCCTTGATCAACCATTAGCATAAGAAATAAATAAATTATTACTAGCTTTTTAATTTCAAAACTCTAATATCGGAATTACTCTTAATTCTAATTTTCGAGGATTGAAGAACTTTTATTATTGCTTTGAAATTTTATGATTTGATTAGTAGCCTTGTATGTTTGTATACTCGGCTTTGTAAGCATGCGGCATCCATTACGCTTTAGGTTCGGGGCATGACAACACATACCTTTTTTCTGTATAAATTTAATAATGAATTTTAGGTATCTACTTCTGAATATTGAGGTCTTGCACACTTAATGTAGTTGCATGTGATTAATTTGTTCTTATGCATGGTTATTCTTCTTAGAAAACCAAGAGAGCAACTAAGGTGGAAGTAGGTACTCAAGCAACTGATGCAAACATGGATGAGTGGTTGCAGGTGAGTTATTTGTTGCTGCTATATTAAATGTATATTTTCTTTTCACTACTATCTTCTGTGTAAGTTTTAGTCGTTGTTCTGTTCTTGCAAATTTCAAGACATGCTACTTTGCTGACAAAAAGTACTGGTATTAGTGACGCATGTTTGCTGACTTTTGGTCCTGACTCTTTGGCTGGAAGTCTGATCGGTTGATCCGGTATATTCATAGAGAAATGAAACATTTGCCTTTTTGTCTATGTTCAGGGAACTGCATATGCTCAATCACTCTCAAACAAGTCAAAGAAGAAGAAGTAGATTTGCACGTGCTTCAGGGTGGTGTGTATTTTTATAATCCAGCTTTCTAGAGCAGGAGGATGAGGGAGATTCTGACACCACGGTAGTTTTTCAGGCTGTAGGTGAGAAACTTGGATGTAAGCTTTGCATTCGTGAAGCTTTAATGTCGGCATGTAGTGTCTTTATTCAACTGAAAGTTGTGTACTACAAGAAAAAATATTTGGGAAAATTCAATTTTGTTTAAAACTATTATTTATAAATATGCATTCTTAATGGTAAAAATGAACTAATAATACTTTTTTGACACTGCATATGATGTTGATTTGATCTGTTTGAGACATGTTATATATGTCCTCTTACATTCTTGGCTGTGATCAATGTGAAAATTCTGTCCAGATACAGAATATCATGTATACTCCTAATTGCCAAGTTTGGCAGTTACAGAAATTATCATATAATTTCTTGTTATTTAGGTCAGCAGCAAAAATTTAAGAGGCAAGTTAGTGAAATGTTGTCTTCCAGATATAATTCATGGAGAAAGTAGTAGAAGCGATGAAAGAAAGCATGCTTTAACCAGGAAGAGGGATAATAGCCTGCGGCATCTTATTTGCAGCTAATTCACTTGGCTATTTGGTATCAGGAGCTCACTATTGTTAATTGCTGAAAGCCTTTTGCGTGAGATGTTGAGTCAAGGTTACTGGATCTGGAATTCCTTATGATAAGTTTATCCACAAAGTTTGGTGTTATGCGACATGATTAATTGGATAAGAATTTCCTTTAGAAGAAAATTACAATTAAATCAGCTTAACGGATGGTGCTCGTGATGCTGGATCTTGTCTCAATCGGGAAGTACAGTTGTTGCACCTGTATCTCCAGTCTGCGTTTCCATGGCCGGTGCTCCATTGGATATGAACTTTGTAAAATGGATGTTGGTCCTGCTCTAGGTTTTTTTAATGCCGATATGTTTATGGTTGGTGATGTAGGTTTATCTTAGCCAAGAAATTTCTTTGGACTATTGTTTTCAAATGATTGAGATATCGGGAAATTCTAAGGTGTGTTCGAAGTTTGACTCAATAATTTGGTTATCTTTGTACGTAATATATAGAGATCGTAAAACACCAAATATAGAATAATAGAAAATTATGAAATAATTGTTCTTTGCTTATTATTTAGCAAATATAATATTACTTAGTTAATCATATAATAAACAAAAAAGTATTATAAAATAGGTAATCGTAGTTTTAAAAATAAAACTTAATTATTGATTATAAACTTTCATGATAATGTAAATAAAATAAATTTGAAAAAGATTGGATATCCATGCAATTTTCGTGAAGGCAAACAGTATCTAATGGGTGCTCTTGTAAAAGAGGGTGTTGATAAATCACAATCAGTTGTGATCTAAATCATATGCAATAAGCTAATTATTGTTAGATCAGGTCGGTTGTTTTTGAGGGAACTAAATCATATCAATTTCCCCGGTTATTCTATCAGTCTCGAATTATTAGTTGTCTCAACAGAAACGCTAAAAGTAAAAAAAGGTCCCCAGAACAACGATGTGAACTACGACGAGTGCGTCTCTATCATCCGAGTCCCACTCGCACGCCCGAGACATGAAAGTTTCTAAGCCAATATTTACATGATTGGACCGCCAAGAGTGAACATCCCTAATGTATTGTAGCAGCTCTCCAAAACTTTTTTTTTTTTTTTTATAACAATCTAGTCAACTATTTCACTAATTAAATCTAACCCTTTTCTCCAATTGGAAATAAACATTGTTTCAAATCTGATGAATTGAAATCAAAACAGTAATCCATATTTCCCATTTCTCAGCAAACAAATTATTTATATATACATATATGGTCAAACCTGCTACACTAATACAAAACTTCGTGACTATTTCCTCATCCAAACCCCCATCCCCTTACGTCACAACTTCCTCCCTTCTTCCTATCAAAACGGCAGCAAAAGAACCACAAATTAAAAGAACAAAATAATTAATCCTTAAAGAATAATGATAAAAAAAAAGAGGCCATCATCTTAACCGTGGCATCTTATGAGCCATAGAAAACAAAGCAGATGGAGGAGAAGAAGAACAGTTGTTGTTCTTCTCGCGCTGTATCTCCAGCCGTCTCTTCCTCGCCTGCGCAGCAATCGCCGCCTTGTACGCACTGCTCCGCTCCCACTCATCCTCCTCCTTCTGAGGACTCGCGTTCAGATCCAACGCCACCACTGACAACGACGGAGTCCCGGCACCGGCGAGCCGGTCCGCCGGCCGTGGCTGGATCTCGGTATGTTGGCTGCGAGGATCCACCACGTAACGCGTGGCTGACGATTGGAGGGTGGTGGGACCCAGCGGGGCCAGCCCGGAGCTGCCGTCTTGCCGCTGTCGCTGCCTCTGGCTCTGGCCTTCCTCCGCCATCGATTCCCGTACCGCCTGATCCAAAGACACCCAAAAAAAAAAAAAAAAACTTTCAGATAATAAAACTCCCACAGTTATTTCCTTTTTTAATTAAAAATCATTAATTAATTCACATAAATATTAATAATATTCATCAATTATAACTTTATAAATACCTTGGATTGAAGGTCTTGCAGCCAAGAATTTTTTTGTTTTAATTTCTGGTACAGGGCTTGGTACTCCGCTATTGACTGCATTTTTTTCGGGGGAAAACAAATTAGCGAAAAGAAGAAAAAGAAGAGATAATGATGAAGAAGGAAAAAAAAGGGAAAAAAGATGGGGGAGAACTAACGCGTTGGAGGTGAGCTTTTCGGTAGGATAAGGACGCTATCAACTGATTCTGTTCCTTGACCCACTGCATCACCCCACCAAGATCCAATCCATTAATTACGACTTCCCAAGATCCATCAAAGAGTACGAAAAATCTGGAGAGCAAGAAAGAGAGGAGAGATCGAAGGAAGCCGGCGGTGGACTTACCTCCATGTGTCGATTGGTCCTCTTGAACTTCTTGGCGGGGAGAGAGCAGGGCGGCCGCGGGGGCCGGCCGTCGTGCTCGTCGCTGCCACTCGCCGGGAAAGATAACGGCGTTGCGGGGCTCGAGGTGGCCCCGCCGCCGGCGTCCCCGTCTTTCCTCTCGCCGTTCCCATCGGGAGGAGGGGAAATCGAGGGTGGTGGTGGTGGCGGAGGAGGAGGAGGAGGGTCAAGAAGGGAGCTGCCGTCGTCGAGGGCGGATCGGCGGCGGCGGACGCGCCAGCGGAGGAAGTCCGGTAGGCGGCGGGACTCGGCCTCGAGGACGAGCTTAGGGAAGTCGCAGAGTATCCTCGCCACCTCCAGCTCCTCCTTCGTCGGCGCCTCATCCACCGGCGGCTTCATCTCTTTCTCCGGCGGCGGAGGAGGGGATAGTAGTTGTTGGTGGTCGATGTGGTGGCGTGGGAGACGGAGCGGAGATTGGAGGAGCTATAGGAACCGCTGGGAGAGGGACACAAGGCGCAAGATTGGGAGGAGGGCGGTCTTATATGGGGAAATCCACGGCGGGGTACTGTAGCGATGCCACGTGTCAGTAGGCTTGTTTTTTTTTTTTTCCTCTTTGCCCCCACCCTCCTCTCGCTCTCTCTCTCTCTAGGGTTTATGCGCAGTGGGGGCTGGGAGCAAGTGTTTACGTGGCAGCATGACGACAACTAGAGCCGTACGATGAATAGCTGACTCTTGATGTTGTGCGTAGGTTTTAGTGTTCCACAGGACCGCTACTTGTCACGAGACGGTTGGAGATAAGGAGTCAAGGTTGTATCCTTACCCGCCGTTGGATCATCCATCGATCGTCTTTTATGCTTCCAGATGGAAAAGAGCTGTGCATTGTGCGATCCGACGGTGAATTCGTTTTAAATTATTTATTTGGGGATAGATTTTTTTTTTAAGTGATGGTGGGTTAAAAGGGTAGGAAAAAACACAGAGTGGGGAAAAGTACCAAACATTAAAAGGGAGTAAAAATATAAGTTAAAATTCAAAGGAAAAAGATAAAGTAAGGAGTTAGTATATTAAATGTTGTGTGAATCCAAATCAAGAATAAAATAGTAGAAAACCAATCAAGCTAACATGGACATGTATATTCCAAATTTGAAGGCATTCGTACAAGAAATAGAGTTTTAATTTTGTGAAAAAGATGTAAAACCAAAAAACAAATCTATGTTATATTTAAAAAGATCAAACTTAAGAATACCACCTCTTATTTTGATTTGCTAGCTTTCATGTAAAACAGTACTATTCTACCCAAAAAAAAAAAAAAAAACCTCTTGTTCTACGTGCCACAGCAGCTATTTTTAACTAATATTGAATAGTTTAATACATTAATTAATGTGTCTTTCTTTCATTTGAATTTGAGGGAATTGATACACGTGAGGAAAGAGCATTCACCGAGGTCTCTTCTGGAAGGAATCTAGTAAGCTTCAATGGAAAGAGCCTACTGAGTCAAAGCAAATAAAGAATTAGTTAAAGGTTCGCTTCAAGCTAAGCTTGCTGCTTTGAAAAGGGCACCTTGGATTATTGCCTCTTATTTCATTTTGTCATTTTTTATGTGAAGACCTATTCTATCAAAAAAAAAAAAACTTTATGCAAAAGTATCCTTCAGCTTTATAATATTTGTTATTTAAACAAATAAGAAATTAAGATAAGGGCCAAAGAGAAAAGTTATTTCATTGCAAGCCTCCAGCTTGTGGCCCCACCATCCAGGAAGAGAGACTGGATGTTAAAACATCCCATCCTATCTTGCTCCCTCTATCTTCCAAGAAAATATATTCCCTGCAGTATGTCCATTCTTCTTTATATATATATATATTTTAATTTTGATTTTATGTAAGTAATATTCTGACATATATTTATATACTTCTAATTCACATTGACTGGTTCCACGTATAAAATAAGAGTATGTTGCAATGCTCCCGTTACATGCAAGCAAACAGTTTTATACACCTATAAAATAGTGTGAAATAAATATGGAAGGCTTAATATAACGTTAGACGTAGAAATTTATGTTTTAAAGTTTAAAGTAATGAGAACTTGAAAATCAAGCAAAATTCTTCGGATAGGATCGCAAATGGCTACCAAATCACTAATGTTTGAGTTACCAAGGCCCCTCTAAAGCTTCTCAAGTTAAATCTTAACATTGCTTCAAGGATTCAATCCTTAGATGGGTGTGGATAATGTTACTGAATGATGAATGTATACCAATATAAATATGTTATTAGAATGATAGTAACTATAAACATAATTATCTGAGAACTTTACATTGTCAAGATAGGTTGTTGCTTTGGGAACTGAGTGGGAATTGGAAAATGAAGCAGCAACAACAAAATTGTGTCCCTTGGCAGCATGTATTTGGCATGCAGTGAGAAAATGCCAATAGAACTGCATGGTTGTCCAAAGAAAGCTAAACAGATGCTGCACTAAAAGCTAGAAAAGCATATAAAAAAAGTTTGATGATTTGGGTTTTGGACCATATATTGAGGAAACATTCCCATAATTTGGCCTCCCCTTTGTATGCAACTACCACACGAAGTGTGACATCCTAGTTTTCCTTCCAAGCTTTGGACCAACAACAGCAGCATTAAGTCTTCAGTAATTGATAATTGACTGGGTTTGCACTCAGATATCCGTGGACATGAGATGTAGTCTATAATAACTCAGAGCAAAAATGTTGAGAAATAATCTGGCAGCTAATCTATAGAACAATCAAGCCAAAGGAAAACACTCAAAACCCCTTAGAATTCTAAGGCCCATTTTTTTATAGATAAATATTATGAAAAAATTAATCAATTTTTTTATTGACCAATTTACTTATATTTTCACGATTTTCAAAATGGATAAGTTACTTTCTCATGAACAGCATTTATTCATGAAATGAGAAAAAATCTTATGCACTTAAAAGATGGCTAAATTATTTTTTCATCAATCGAAAAAGTAACCCATTTAATTCTTTCCTAATATACTCTTAATCATATAATAATATAATATAATATAATATAAAATATATATAATACATATATAATATAATATAATATAATATATTATATATTAATATTTATAATATATTATACTATATTATTATATATAATAATATTATATAATATATATTATATTATATTAATATAAGATATTAATATAATATAATATTATATTATATTATATTAATGAATGACAATATAATATAATATGTTATAATAAAATGAAATAATATATAATAATAAAATATATTATATTATATATTTATATAATACTATAATAATATAGTATATTATAATATACTATAATATATTATAATAATATAATAATATATAGCAATATGATAATATAATATATTATATATTAATATTTATAATATACTATACTATATTATCTTATATAATAATATAATATAATATATATTATATTATTATAATATATAATAATAAAATAATATAATATATTAATATTTTATACTATAATATTATAAATAATAATATAATAATATAATATACTATTATAATATATGATAATATATTATAATGATATATATATAATCATAAAATATAATAGTTATATAATATATTATAATATTATAATAATATATAATAATATAATAATATAATATATTTTTATATATTAATATAATATAATATGATATGATATAATATATAATAATATTTATATAATAAAGAGTATTATGAAAAATATAAATAGACCATAGCAACTTATTCAGAAAAATAGTAATACAAAAGATCATTGGTAACAGATTCCCAAGTCATTTTTCAATGCATAAAAGAATATGGATAAATTATTTTTCTATCTAAATATTATCTAAAAAATATTTATCTAAAAAAATATAATTTTTTAGATAAATTTTTTATCCGTAAAAGAATGCCCTAAAGGAAAATACTCAATACCCCAAAGGTTTCTATCCTTTTATGGGCCAGTACAATGAATCTAAAAGGGTTGTAAAAATTACATATGGAAAACAGTTCCAGCAGCTCAGCTATTGTAATGGCTCCAAAGACAATATTTTGCTAATATTCTACAACATCTATATAATCTTAATAAGTTCACATATCAACAATAATTATCAATTAGATCTAAAAAAATACCACATATAAATAAATAACACAGGAAAATAATAAAAAATTATTGAGGCCAAGCTTGTGGGGACTCTAATATCTAAGCCTGATCTGTTTATTAAATGAGCCTATTTTCAAGCCCAGCCCATGAACAGCTTTACTTTAGAAACTACATGACTTAGAGGTCAGAAGAGGGGCATTCTCTGTCCCGGGGGGGATAAAATTTTTGGCTAGTTGGGAAACAAGGAAGCTAAGGAGGAATTATGTGCATACTTATAGAAGGGATAGTATATAAACTTTAATTTCCATTATAGCATTATTTTGTTTCATCAATGATCAGCAATTTCTAATTTTTTCTGTTTTGTATTTGGTAAATTCTAACGGCTACCTATATCCCAATCAAAGTTGGCATTTTTGTTAATATTTAGGAAAATATTTCTAATCCTGCCTTCATCGAATAGGGTTTGCCAACAGTAGTACGTTTCAAATTACAAAACTCAATCCATACTGATGAACCAATAAATAAGGTGGCATAAGAAGTGACTATTCCTTAGGTCGACCAAAACAAAAAAGCCTCAATAATCTACTGTGAAAAAATGGCTAAAGAAAATAACTAAAGAACCTTTCGCAGTTACAATAGTTCAGTTTAAATAAGTCTGCATCCTGGCAAACAGAGGTAAATTTCTATGTATCAGCTATCCAGAGACTCACCCAAATTAAGATATAAACCTGTAGCATCTACCAAAGATAGGTATTATAGATCAAACCATTACTCAAAAATAAATGTGAGAGATGTGACTGAACTGAGTTTTGAGATTTTCTTCTAAAATGAGAAGATATTCTCCATTAGATAATCACAATATAGACAGATGACACACACACACACACACACACTTACAAAAAGAGACCAATTTTAGAAAATGATAATGCTTAGCCATTGCCTTTATAAGAGAGTGTAAAAAAATATTTTCAGTTAAAAACAAACACAGCATCAATATCATATGATGATAGCATGCCTTCCATCCAATATAACCATGGTGGGAGTCTAACATCTTCTCCAGAGATCAAACTCTCCAGCCCTGAAGAAGATACTGATTTTATGCCTGCACCATGCAGCACTTGAGATCAAAATGAAATTTCTAAAAAGCTTTTCTGTCGTACATCAATTAATCAAAGGCAGTGTAATAGAACGAAATACTTGGGGCAGGGCTCCATGGTTATGATCAAGATCATGATGTGGTAAATTCTGTTGTTCCATCCCATCCAAAGAATCAGAAAAATAGTTATCTGGAGCTCTCACCTTGTTCATGCAGTGCTCTGATGGATTTTTATTTTTTGGGAGCCCCTTCTCTGATGTACCTCAAGGTTAATTTTGATAACAGTGTCAAAGGCAAGAGCGGAGAAGCTGGTTTTGGGATCCATGGCCTTGAATCCGAACTTGTTGCAGCCGGGGGCAGCTATCTCTTCGAGCCTATGGTTTCAGGTACTGAGCTCCGTGCAACTTGGGTTGGGATTATCTACGAGTCGATTATCTGGTCATCGAGGGTGATTCTGCAACAGTGGTGACTTGGATCCGAAGGTGCATGAGGGGAGATGGTGCTCATCTCCTTTTTCAAGATATCGCAACTATGTTGACTAGGTGTACAGTACTGACTATCCGGCATATTTTTTGGAAGGCGAACATGGCAACAAGTTGGGTGGCTACATTTGTAACAGAGCATTCTGGAGATACTCTTTAGTTGGATTTGAGTCTCACCCCTCAGCCTTCGAGGATATTTTGCTTGCTGGTCTTTCTGGATATATTCACATAATTTATATGAATGATTCATTTTTATCAAAAAAATGAAGGGGCGCATCACATACCTAGCTATCTTTCCAAACAAGAGTGCTTTGGCAATTTCCAGTTTTGAACTGGATTCTGTTTCGAAAGGCTGAAAGAGTAGTCGCAACTGACACAACATCTCTCCGAAGATTTAAACACCCGCTCACAGGCTTTCAACATATTGACGGCTTCAATTTTTTTGTTGGTAGGCAAGCTAAATTTGCTTTCTCTAAATGCCCAAATCTCTCGAAAGGAACCTCTATCCTCATTTTGCAAAGAGAGCATTGTTGAATTGAGCAATATTTTTAATAACCCAAACAAGGTCGGCTTCCTCCTACATCTTCCAATTTATCTTATAAGAAAGCCCATTAGAGTTAGGAGTATCTGTAAAAAATCTCATATATTTGTCGGTCCTCTTAATAACAAAAAAAACAATTATATGAAGCAAAGTGGAAGTAAAGTAAGAACCAACTTGATCAAAGCAAGCCTCCCTCCAAATCAAATATACTTACTGTTTCGGGTTGCTAATCAACTTGCAATTTTTTGTAGTAGTAGCTATCGGACTTTGAGGGTTTACGACTAGATAATGGTGGGCTAAGGTATTTTAGGGGAGAGGGATAAGTAGGCAATTAAGCCAAACTACATAATTTGGCCCAATTTTGGATCTTCGCCCAATGGAGAACACCAAGCTCTTTTGGTAATTAACAAAAACTCAGGAGATTACTTAAAAATAGTAGAGGAACACCTTCAAGAATGTACCATAGCTCTTATTGGCCCAGAAAATACCAAGGTATCATAGATGTATTGTAAGATTTTGGTTCCTCCCCGGATCCAAGGATTTCGCAATATTTCATAGATCTTTGTTGAAGCGGCCACATTTAGCATTCTGCATAGAGAATCCACTGCTAGAATAAATAAGAAAGGAGAGAGCGGGTCGATTTGCCTGAGCCTTTGTCTATTGAAATCCAACCTCCAATCTCACCATTTACATTTTTTGCAAAGGAGGATGTTCTCAATCATTAACACATAGAATATTATCCATTATACATCTTCTTCCTTTAACGTAAGCCATCCGAATCGAATTGATGAGCTCGTCCCAGAAAGATTGACTCTATTATAATTGAGATACTCTGAGAAAATCTTCTTTCATTTGCCTTTGACCTCTCTTAGCTAGAGACCACCCATGTCTATCTTCTCTCTCGCTTAGTGGCAATTATTCTGGATGATCTTGCTTGTATAGTCTTATATATTAAGTTCCACCATTTAGGCAATTTTTTCATCTCTACTCTTATATTCCTTCATTCAGTGTTGATCACCCACGACATTTCCCTCACTAATTATATTTTAGTGTCCTTGTAGCCTTGGAGTGACAAGCCAATTGGTGCTCCAAATTTATGATCAAAGAAAGGAAGCGAGAGGGGTGTGCTTTGATGTAAGTATGTTGAAGCAGATTGTGGATTAATCAAGAATTAACATAAATCTACTAACAAGATAACATTCACATTTATATATTAGAAATTTGTTGTCAGGTTCTTTCCAGATTTCACATTAGATATTCACTATCCCTTCGATAAATCCTTGAAACAAGTAAAAGTATGCATACAAAATACATGCTAGAAGTGATATCACTTCTACTCTCTTTTTCAAAGGATATAACATCTCACAAAAATACCAAAATCTCAATGATATGGGATGGTTGGACAGACCTTCTACAATTCAGATCTCATATATCCCTAAGCTGATTTTTTGAATTAATAACAAATTTCATAATTTTAATTATATTACAAATTCATCAATTTGCATGGCCAGGATTTTCTTTTTTAAACCTTGGATATAATTTTAATTATATTACAAATTTTGTTCATGCTTTTATATATAAATATAGATAAGATATAATTGTTAATTTATCTAGATAAAATTTATCATAATATATATCAAGATGGTTTTTGTCTTATAAATATTTCAATTTACCAAGATAATAATATACCCTATTATTACATACGTGAGATCTACAACCCAAACTCTGTTACTAGATGTCATTTATAATGTATTGATCATCTTATCTTAATATTATTTCTTGAGAAATACAAATCTTAGCATTATGAGAAGCTGTAAATTATTTAACATTTATCTTTCCCAGGTGATCACGTGCCAGCCGCCTGGCTCTCCCTAACGAATATACTGCCAACTACCAAGGTCCAAGTGGCAATCGCACACCCAATCCCCAACCCTAACTCCTGGCTGCAGGATTCACTACTTCAACCCCTACCGCCTCTTAGATCATGACACGTCTCTTTACCAACGGACCAGATCCATCCAAGGACTTGCATCTCCTCTATATAACCACGCAAACCCCCACCCGTTTGTATCCTCCGAGTGGCGGAGAAAATCGTATGAGGGAAGAAGCGGAGAAACCCTAATCTCTTTGACCAGAGATGGTATAGAGGCCTGGGGTTTTTTTCTTCGACATCACGATCACCGGCGTCCCCGCCGGCCGGATCGTGATGGAGCTCTTCTCCGACGTGGTCCCCCGCACGGCGAAGAACTTCCGAGCCCTGTGCACCGGCCAGAAGGCTGTCAGGAGGTCCGGCAAGCCCCTCCACTAGAAAGGGTCGATATTCCACTGGATTTTTCGGAGGTTCATGTGCCAGGACGGCGACTTCACCGCCAGGAACGGCACCGGCGGGCAGTCCATGTACACGGGGCCTTATCTTTTTACCTCTGTTTTAAGGGTTTATGCTCTCTTTAAGGGAAGAGAGAGGGAGAAGGAGCTATAGTTGTAGGTTTCTTGAGTACTAACAGCGATAGAGTCAGGTTTTCTACCCAAAAAAAAAAAAAAGGCATTTCCCCGTTTTAGTTTTGATTAGACTAGTGATTACTGCCCAAATTGCCATGCCATGAAGAAGAAATTAGGTTTGGATTTTGGAATTGTGATGGAGATCTGGAATTTAAGATTCGATTCGGAGATTTCTCGGATATGTCTTTGCCTTAAGATTTGATTAGAATATAAGCTTATGTTGAAATAACTAGAAAAATAATTAATCTTGTTTATAATAAATTTTGAGATCTTGAAAACTGGGTCCGTTTTTTTTTTTTTTGTTATTATTATGTGCATACCTACATAATTCGTTTATTTTGTTTATTTTCCCCATTTTGTTTTTTTTGTTTCCCCTTTTTCTGCCTCTGCTAATTATTCTTGGAATAGAGGGAGCGTCGTTAATGGCGTAAATCTCTAATGGAGAAGTAGAGGAACAACGATGAGGCGAGAAATCGTTTCAGTTGCCATTTTTCCCATTGGCGATTCGATTGTTGCTCGTCCACACTCACCCATTTTTTTTTTTTGATTTTTTTTTTTTTTTAGTATTATAAGTTAGCGAGGAAGGGCAAGGGATGCCATCACCAATTTTCTTCACTTTGAACCGATCAGAGTAAATATGGGGAAAAAATATTCCAGACTGATGCGCTTCCTCTGCTCATTTTACAAATTTTTTTTTAAGTCTCTTCCTTTTTTTTTCAAATTTTTATAATGTCTGACATTTATTTTGTGTTGATGATATCTATATAGTTTAATTATTGCTTTGCAGGGAGATGTAAATTCAAATTCGAAGCTTGTCATCGATTGTCTGGAGGCTTGCAAATGTTGCCCCCGCATTAATAGAAGTGCAATTGTGGACCTCTGATGGAGCAATTTAAAAGGAAATTTATCAAGACTCTTGATATTTAGTAGAAATTCAGTTTTTTTTTTTTTTTCCTTAACATGAAAATAATTTGTCAAATTTACACATAATATTAATATTTATGATAATTAGAAAAACGACGAAATGATATTTATGGTTATTTGAGATTATTTAGTTAACAAAGTTCGTGGTATCCATATGGTAGGTGTACAAAGCGCTTTAGTTAAAGTATTTTTAAGATGTTTTACCATCCATGCGTAAAATTAGTAATGAGCTCAAATTTTACCGGAACGAATGATCGTTAAAAATTTATAAAAATAGAATTCTAAATATAGATACTCTTAAATTTTGAAGGGAAAATTATAATTGAAATTATTGTGAGAATTGAGAAGTTGTGAATGTTATCATTTTTAAATGGTTTTAACTGGAAAATCTATTTTCTTATCAAAATTTTTTTATTATCTATTTGGATAATGATGCCAGTCTCCCAGATTTAACGGACTCGACTCTGTAGCCAAACCGATATCCTGGAGCATTACTTAACAAAGATAACGGACTCGACTCTGTAACCAAACCGATATCCTGGAGCATTACTTAACAAAGAAGGGAGAACGTGGGACCACTCCATCTGTCCCGTTCCCCTCCTTACGGCGACAAAGAGAGGTTTTTAAAAATGTTAGTAGGCCCAATCGCTACCAGATGCGTGCATGAGAAAACCTCGGTTAAATGAGCCGTTGGGTGAAGGCCTTGAAGGCAGGAGCTGCTGAAGAAATTCTTGGCACACCGCTCCCAATGTAGAAAATCCGTATAGCCATCGTTTTTCAACGAACCTTTAATATCTCGTTTCATCTTTTATTTAAAATTTTAAATAATAAATATATATATATATTTTTTATCCTATAGTCAAATTACGGTTCTCTATACTCATTGTATCCTATGGTCAAATCATTTTTCATATAAAAAATTATAATTTGATCTCAAAATATTATAATATAAAAAGAGTATTTCTATTCAATCATTTTTCAACGTGCATTTAATATCTGTAATTTTATTTTTTTATTTAAAATTTAAAATAATAAAAATATTTTTTTATATCTGAAAAAATTATGACATTCTATGTCAATATTAAGATATTAATAAAATTAAAAATTTTTATACATGATGTCATAATTTTTCATCAGATGTTATAATAGAGGAGGCATTGATGAAAATATTTTTTTTTATTTTATGACTTTTAGAAAAAAAATTATAACATCTTATTTCATGCTTGTAATTTTATTTTTTTATTTAAATATTATAATATGATCATAAGATATAATTTTTTTTAAAAAAATATTTTTATCATTTAAAAATTTAAATAAAAAAAATAAAATTACAAGTATTAAATGTGTGTATTGTAAACATTAAATGCGTGTTAGAAAGTAATGACTATATGACCTAATCAGATGAGATGATGTAATTTTTCTATATCGAGGGATGGTACACAAAAAATTTACTGATTGCCGTGATTGCCTAATGGATTGGGTTGGAAGGGTCTCTTTGGACACTGAATTGATCGAAGAGATACAAACGTGGCAAAGTGGAAATTCGATAACTTTATTTTATTCATTTTATATTTTGTCTATGCTTAAATTATAAAAAAAAAGTAACATATATATTTATACTCAATTAAATTTGCAAAATTAGTAAAATTATTAATTTTATATAAAATTTTAAAATTATTTTTTGAGCAGGACGTCACTTAAGAATATTTTGATTATTTTGAATTTTTTCTGATATGGTATATAGATCTCATTTATAATTCACAGGTTAATTAATATTCTATGAAATTATAAGTTGAAGTATTGTATTAAAAATAAACTAGCATAGTGGCTGAGCCATGCTCAGACCTATTGATTTTACAAACGCAAAAAAATAGTCACTACAATAATAAATTTTAATATAAAGTAAACTATAAATATAATAATTTAGTTTGTAATTTAATTGAAGCAAACAAAAAAATAAATTAAATATTTAAAATAATAGTTTAGATCAAAATGAACTAAAAAAATGAAGTTATTTAAAAATTAATAATTTATGATGTTTAGAATGTAATAGGTATGGTGAACTATGGAGTATAATCTTAAGATTTTAGTATATAATATTTTATTTCAGATCATTCAATCTTCATCAGAATATATGATTGCATTTTTTCTTATTTATTTGAATATAGTTGATAGTTAGCATTTATGGATTATTTTATCAGTTATCTTCTCAAGATCAATCTCTTCTCAAGAATCATATCATATAATGATATAAACCATCCAATATATTATTATATAGATTTTTTATTTAAAAATATAAAAAATAATAAAACTTAATATGTAGATGTGGTATTGCAGCAGATTATTCTATAATCTTATGTATCAATACGGAATGTATTTCTAATATCTGTGTGTCACTTTACAATTATTATATAGATTTAGATTATCTGTCAACACAGAATGCCACCCTTAATATTCGTGTATTGCTTTACTATTATTATATATTTTTATTTTAAAAAATATAAAAAATAAAAAATAAAACTTGACACATGACGTTGTGAAAGATTATTCTATAATCTTATGTGTCAATATAGAATACCACCTCTAATACCCATGTATTACTTTACTATTATTATATAGATGGATTACTTATTTAAAAAATATAAAAAATATAAAAAAATTTAACATGTGCTATTATGGTAGATTATCTTATAATCTTACGTGCCAACATAGAATATCATCCCTAATATCCATGTATTGCTTTACTATGATTATATAGATACAGATTATGTGTCAAAATGGAATGCCACCCTTAATACCCATATGGCTTTCGATGATCACGACTCTATTCACTTTATATTTTCTTCTCTTTTTTAGAATAAAGTTTAGTTATAATAATTTAAAATATTTTTTATTTTTTATCATATTATTTATATTTATATTTTTTATTTAAAAATATAAAAAATAAAAAATAAAATTTGATATGTGGTATTGCGAGAGATTATCTTATAATCTTATGTGTAAATACGGAATGCCACCCATAATACCCATGTATCGCTTTACTATTATTATAATTTTTTTATTTTAAAAATATAAAAAATAAAAAATAAAATTTGACATGCAGCATTACGAGAGATTATCCTATAATTTTACGTATCAACATGGAATATCATCCCTAATATTCGCGTATCATTTTACTATTATTATATAGGTTAAAATATTCTTTATTTTTTTATCATACTATTTATGCTTTCATTTTTTTATTTAAAAAATATAAAAAATAAAAAATAAAATTTTATATACAGTATATTGAGAAATTATCCTATAATTTTATATGTTAATATAGAATGCCACCCTTAATACTCATGTATTATTTTACTATTATTATACACTTCTTATTTAAAAAAAATATAAAAAATAAAAAATAAAACTTGTCACGTGGCGTCATGTGAGATTATCCTATAATCTTACGTGTCAATACGGAATACCACTTCTAATATCCTATATCATTTTACTATAATCATATAGATAAATATAGATTACATATCAACACGAAATGCCACCTCTAATATCCATATATCACTTTCCTATTATTATATATTTTTTATTTAAAAAATATAAAAAATAAAATTTGATATATAGCATTGTGGAAGATTATCTTATAATCTTATGTATCAACATGGAATGCCACCTCTAATACCCATGTATTACTTTATTATTATTATACAGATAGATTATATGTCAATATAGAATGCCACTCTTAATACACATGATGTTGCGGGAGATTATCCTATAATCTTACGTATCAATATGGAATACCATTCGTAATATCTGTGTATCATTTTATTATTATTATATAAATTTTTTATTTAAAAAATATATAAAAAAAACTTGATACGTAGCGTTGCAGGAGATTATCCTATAATCTTATGTGTCAATACGGAATGCTATCCATAATATCCGTATATCATTTTACTATTATTATATAGATATTAGCAAGATAAGTATAAGTTTTGAAATTATTGGGTGTAAGTATAATTAAAGATATTTTTTGTAAATTATTCTAAAAAGGTTTAGACCCGTGTTAGAATACCATCATCTCTTTATAGCAAACCGTTAGGCTAGTTTCCGTGGAGTGAGTCCAGTGCTTTCCTTTAACCTAGAAGCACTCGGTGAGCGTTCAACAATGTCCTTCCTCATGGTTAAAGAGAGTGAGCCCTTTGAGTCCTAGTCTGACTTATTTCTTCCAAAGAGCTATCCTTAAGGGCGGCTGCCCAAAGCTTATTCTTTATTTTTATTGAATCATACTAGCTCATAGATTAAATTTAGCTACTATAGGGTTTCAGTGGAAATCTATCTGAGTCCAGCTATGAGTGCGTTTCATAGCTAATCATACTTGTATTTACAACCCAAGGAAAAGCATTCGAACAGCTTTTTCTTAAAGTGGTGATGATGATCCTATGATAGGCGTGAAATCATGAATTAAATTGCTGAAATTTTGATCAGTTTTGGGGTTCTTTTGATTCCATATGTAGGAGTGGGTTATCCCACTCCAATGAAGTAATTCTTTGTCCACCATTTTAGATGGAGAAAAAAAAGTACCATCCAATCATATTGAGCCATATAGTGTAATTAATAATGAGATAGACATTTAATGCTGCTTAATTTTTTTTAAAATTTTTTTCTGATGAAATTATTTTTTTCTCCATAGAGCAAAAAATAATATTATTATTTTTTTATGCTTTATATGACTTTCTTTGAATATGTATGATATCCTAATATATATATATATATATATATATATGTGTGTGTGTGTGTGTGTGTGTGTGTGAGAGAGAGAGAGAGAGAGAGAGAGAGAGAGAGAGACATCATGAACAATGAACAATATAGTACTTTCTGATGTCTTATATGAATTTTTATGAATATATATAATATCTTGAGCAATATATATAATTTTTTATTAATATAAAAGATATTCTAAATAATATATATGACTTTCTGAATAATATATATGACTTTCTATGGTTATTATAATTTTCTGATGCCTTGTATAATTTTTTGTTGGTTCTAATAACTAATGAAATATTATATAAAGATATAAGAAATCATATACATTATTTAGAATATCATATAGATTCGCAGGAAGCCATACAAAACATCAGGACATTATATAAAGCATTAAAAAGTCGAAATAACTAACAGAATATCGTATAAAGATACAAAAACTCATATACATTACTCAGGATATCATATAAACTTACAGGAAGTCATATAAGGTATGAGGAAGTAATAATACTGTTATTCTTTGTTCTACGAAGGGAAATGATATTTTCGACCAGAAAAATTTGAGAAAAAAATTGAACGGTATTAAATATTTATCTCATTATTAATTGTACTACATAGGCCAATGTGATTGAACGATATATTTTTTCTCAACCGAGGATAGTGGACAAAGAATTTCTCCACTCCAGCAATATAAGATATTATCAGATTATTGATTAAAGAGACGGAGCTTTGAAAAATTTCATGTGGAGCAGCATGTGATTGAGTAGATTATGCCATCAAGAATCCGCATTCTGCATTGATGGCTGGAAGTGGTTCTTATCTATTCATACCTCCATTCCCTTGGCTCATCTAAGGAGCTTGTCTACACCACTTCTGTCTTGAGGTCTAAAAAGTTGATTTTGAAGGAGATTCTAAGACATGGTTGCTGATTGGCTTCCATTGGGAACATGCAGATTGTCTGCTTTTGAATTGGGAATGCTGTTATAGGCTGATGTTTCAGGTCTGGGTTATTTCAGAATCCATCTTGCCTTATCCTTTTTGTTTTCTCTTAGCTTTGACCTGTATTGTCTCAAAAAAAGAGAAAAAAGAGATTATCAGTTGGATCGTGAGCTATACTGCTCGGTCAATGGGTACTCATCCTCTTGCAGCTGATATTTGGAACATTTGTGCGTCTCAGGAGATGAGTGTAGTTAAACACATCTTTAAAAAAAAGGCTAGCAGTGCGGCAAACTGGACCGCATCCTTTTTCGGCAAACCATTTTGGATTTGTGGTCGGAGACAAGCATTGAGACATCTCTAAAGTCTGGCTCATTTGCCTTGGGACTCTCAAAAGTTTAAGAAGTTGCAAATAGATTATAAAACTTTAAATTCGTTGTAAACTGGTCCAACCATCTATTTGGACTAACATCATTAACGGAATCAAAAGAAAAAGATGAAAATACCTTCACCTCAAAGAGGCTGTTTTTTGTCATTCATCTACTTGTATAAATCTTAAAGCATCCTATTCTTTATCATTTATTTACCAGCATAGATTTTAATGCATCCCATCCTTTGTCATTCATTTGCCATCGCATGTCTTACCATGCTCTTGTCTCAATCATCTATCCATGTGTATACATCTTAAAGAGTTTTGTTCTTTATCATCCATTTATTTGCATAGATCGCAAAGTGCAAGGTGCTCTATTTATGACCTATTTGCGTGCACAAATCTCAAAGTGCTTTATCTATCATCTTAAAGCATTTGTCCTCTATTGTTCATCTACTTGTACATATCTTAAAGCATACTATCCTCAGTTATTTATCTATCTACACAAATCTTAAAGCATCTTATTCTCTATCATGTACTTATTTACATAAATCTTGAAGCACTCCATCCTCTATCATCCAATCTGTATAGATCTCAATGTACTCATTCTTTATTATGTGTCTGCTTGCACAAATCTTGAAGCACTTCATCATTTATTTTGCATCCATTTATATTAAGTGTTCCATCCTTTATCATTCATTTGCTTGCATAAATCTCAAAGTGATCTATTCTCCATTGTCCATCCTTTTGCACAGATCTTAAAGCATTCCATCTTGTCATTCTTGAACCATAAATCTCAAAGTGTTCTATATACTATTATTTATATGGCTGCATAGATCTTAAAGTACTTCTTCTTTTGTTATTCATCTATTTGCACAAATCTTAAAGCAATCCATTATCTATTATTCATCCATTTGCCTGAATCTTGAAGTACTTCAAGCTTTATCATTCATCTACCTATATAGATATTAAAAGATGAAGTCATTCATCTATGGCACCAATTTGAAAGTGCCACTTTTCTCTCTTTTTAATTTTTGCTATAGCAAGAACTCCTTACTATATTAATTGGAATGAAAATCAGAGGATTTTATAAAAATTAACCTATCAAGTGATTCCAACACCATGTCGTTTTGTAATGGAGATTGGCAGCTGGACCACTTTGTAACGAATTTGAAGTTTTAGGATCCATTTGTAATTTTTTAAATTATTGGGGTTTAAATATAAATAAGTCAAACTTTAAGAGATGTCTATGTAATTTTTTCTTTTTTTTTTTTATTCTTCTAGTTGGAGGTCTTCTTGAGTAGTGTATTTTGTTTGTTGTCTCACAAAAAATCAAAAAAAAAAATCCCCTGCTTAGCCAGGATCTTCTCTGTCAAGCCTTTCTCCTTGATACTAACATCAAGGAGGTGTTTGATTGAAGGGAGTGGGGATCTGAAATCGAAATCGAAATGAATGACTCCTATTCCAACCGTTTGGTTGGGAGGAGTCCCATTTCGATTCCGATTCCAAGATAGAATGGGAATGGCTCAATCTATATAGAACTTAATTCTTATTCTCTTCTATGGATTTAAATTTTCATTCTAATTTTGATTTTAATTTCGATTTCGATCACGAATTAAATGCTTCACAGGATTTGACCATTCCGATTCCGATTTCAAGCCATTCTGATTCTTATTTTTATTCTGATTTTGATTATGAATCAAATACCCCCCAAATTCTGTCGAGCTCTGCGCCCACTGAGATACCTTCCATCAGCTAGTAATTTCCTAATAGCCAACAAGTATCTAACTTTACCTTTTTGTTCCCAAATAAATATGGATGAATTTTACTAATATTTATTTTCAACTTCATTCAGATTTATTCATCCAAACAACTTTTTCACTGCATAAATAAAACCACACCAAAATGGAGTATTTCCAAGATTTCATTTGAAGAGAGAGAGAGAGAGAGAGAAGGGAGAAAAAGTTTTTTAAAAAAAAAGAGAAAGAAAAAGAGGAAGAAGAAGAGTTGCACATCTTTGCAGCTCATATAGTTTTAACCTGATAAAATTATTTAAGGGGGTGTTTGATTTACAACTAAAATTAGAATGTGAATGAGAATCGGAATAGTTTGGAATCAAAATCAGAATGGTCAAATCCCTCGAAGTGTTTGGTTCGTGACCAGAATCGGAATCGAAATTGGAATGAAAATTTGAATTCATAGAGGGGGTATTTGGTTAGGGAGAGTGGGGATCTGAATCGGAATGAATAACTCCCATTTCAACCGTTTGGTTGGAAGGAGTCCCATTCCGATTTCGATTCTAGGGTGGAATAAGAATGGCTCAATCTATATAGAACTCAGGGGTGTTTGGTTCGCAACCGAAATCAGAATAGGAATGAGAATCGGAATCGGAATGACCAAATCTCCTGAAACATTTGATTCATGATCGGAATCGGAATTGAAATTGGAATGAAAAATTGAATCCATAGAGGAGAGTAGGGATTGAATTCTATATAGATTGAGCCATTTCCATTTCCCCCCGAAATCAAAATGGGATTAAGACTCCTCACAACCAAACAATTAGAATGGGAATCACTTATTCCGATTCCGATTCCAAACCCCCACTCCCCCCAACCAAACACATCCTCAATCCCTACTCTCCTCTATAGATTCAAATTTTCATTCCAATTTCGATTCCGATCACGAACCAAACGTTTCAAAAGATTTGACCATTCCGATTCCAAGCCATTCTGATTCCCATTCCGATTTCGATTACGAACCAAACACCCCCAGAGAAGAATATGAATTGAGTTCTATATAGATTGAGCCATTTTCATTCCATCCTGGAATCGGAATAAAACTTCTTCCAATCAAACAATTGGAATGAAAGTCACCCATTCCGATTCTAGACCCCCATTCCCCCCAACCAAACATCCCCTAAGAAGCCAGATGGTTTTACTTAATTAGAGAGGAAGAAACACCTCTTCTAAATAAAGCTATTCAAAATACTATGGTTAAATCATTTGAGAATCAAATAGAGCCTCCGTGCACATGAATATTATCAAATCACTCCAAAGCAAAATCTTACATGCAATACAAGTGCAAGTGTCATGCAGCATCATAGTAGCCACCATTTCCACATAGTTGGCTTATCTGTACAACAAACTATATAACCGTGACACTAGCAACTGACAACTCGTGACCTGTAAACAATAATTCATCTTGAGACATACGATTCACTGTTTTCATCCCATTCTCTGAAAATATAATGGGAAAGGCAGAAAAACCCTCATTGGTATACATTCTATAAATCAGGTAATCTTTCTTTTCTTTGCTATTTTTTTTGTCTCGGCTCAAACAACCGAAAACTGATTGCAGTGCTGATTAGAAAGACTACAAGTTGCTGACTTAGATGTTTCGCAAGACCACAAACCTGGAACAGGAACTTACAATCTAATGGAAAGAGAGAACAAATCTTCTCGAGAAATCTGGAATGCAATAAGTACATGGCCTGCTTGAGTGACCAGCTGAAAATGCAATATTAATAGGCATTTCTGAATCAATAACCACAAAATTTTAGCTCAATGGTTTCATTTACAAGCAACCATGTACAGAGAAAACATGTTTAGCTAAATTGCCAAAAAAGTTATTCACTGGCTGGCCATATTGTACCCTCTGCGATGCTGATCTACAAACTCTGCCTGCTTCTATGTAAACACTATACTGCAAAAAGATAATCTCTCAACTTCATTCCATGAAAGAATAGAATAAAGTACCAAAGTGAACAGTGGTAGCCCCTCTGCTTCCACCAGGTGCCAACAAGAATATGGTCCATGTAGACTTCTTTGATACAAAATCACTGGACGTAATCTGGAGATTCTGAACTTAGTAACCATACAAGATGATCATCCTCCACATTCTTCAATGTATCAGCAGATCCTCTACTGATGTACCAAGATATTGAAGCTGTGTCCAGTAGCCAAAGCAAAGTATTACGTTAAAACATGCAGGAAAAAAAATCATAATATCTTGTAGAATGTGTAAATGAGCTTTCTTGAAATCATGCTGCCAGCAGCCAATACTACAAAGTACAAACAATGAATTTTGTTTTTCAACTTTAACTAGCTATTATAGGATAGATATACAGTTTCCTGACATTATTTAATCATATAAAAGCTTTCTGACGTATTTCAAGGGCAATATAAAACTTTCAGCTGTAAAATGTTGATTCTTGCAGATAATTAAGTTCAGAGATACGGCAGCCAGGGAAGTGCCTTGAATTTGAGAGATGTATGACAAACTGTATAGAAGTGATGAAAAAGATCTGACTATCCATGAAAGAACCGTAACATTTATGAAAACAGGATTGCTGTCTAACTAAGGCACACTTTTCTGAAGACTGACAAGTAAATTTCATGAAAATATTCCATCTAGACAAGTCAAATCATAAAAAAGGCCATGTGGATATGAGTGTTAGTCAAAGAATGAGAAAGGAGTCTTTAATTTGGGGCAAATAAATTATAGAAAACTATTTCACAATCAAGAGTTAAAAATTATACATTAGACACTAATTAGGTCTAAGGCTGAAACTGGGCTCGGGCGGGTCGGGCTTCGGGCTAGGCCCAAACAAAATCAGGCCGGATTTGGGCTCAAAAATATAGCCCATTCATTTTCGGACCACGCTCGGGCCTATCGTTGGCCCAGCCTGGGACTAGCCCAAACCCGAGATCGACTGCAAGCCCAACTATTCGCCTGTTCTTCTTCCGTTCTTCATTTCCTCCGATGGGGCACGTTGCCAGATTCGCTCCGTCGGATGGTGAAGCTTCGGAGGGGGACCGCCTAGGGGCAGCGGTTTTCTCCAAGAGGCTCCGTCAGAAGAGGGATGGCTTCCGGAGCCTCCTCAAGATACCCCGGCTCTTCTTCTTCACGAGCGGGCCGGAGAAAGGCACAACATCAAGCAGGCCCGAGAGCACCCGCCGCTCAATCGGCCCAAAGGAAGAAACCCCAATCGAGTAGCCCTGACACGGGCCCCCCGCCACCATCGAAGAGCTAGAGGGGGATGGCAGAGAAGAATCTAGAGCTTCGAAAGTCGGTGGCCTGTGACTTGGCGGCGACGGCGGTCGAGGCGTCATAGACTGGGAGGGGGGACGGAGGAGTTGGCAGAGATGGAGGCATCGAAGATGGTCTTGAAGGCGGTCTCGATGGCAGCAGTAGTGGAGGACAAGGCGGAGGAGTGCGAGTGGGCAAGCATGGGCTTGGGCCAAACAATGTCTCGGGCTGGCCCAAATGGATTCGGACCGGGCTCAGGCCTAGATTTTTATACATTTATCGTGCCTAAACCCAACCCGAAGCCCGAAAATAATTTTCGGACCAGGTTCGGGTAGGGGTAGGCCCGGCCCGGTTCCACCCCTAATTAGGTCCAGACCTTCTCAAGGTGCAACTTTGACAAACGATATCGATAATCCAAAGAGACACTCGCAATGGCCTAGACATGGTAGATCTATTTGGTAGTTTAAAAAAAAGGACAGGAGAGACAGATGAGACAATGAAACCCTGGTTCTAGTCCTTCAAAAGATTTGGATACGCCATTCAAAACTTGTGGCATAAAATCAGTTCCTTGTATGAATGCTATTGCAATATTCATTCTGTCCTACCTGCTGCGGGAGTCATTTCCTGCTTTCTGGCTGTATGCAATAACAGTGTCCCAGAAATAACTGTTATAAATCCACACAGCTCAGAAGCTATACTGCTTACACTTTGACCAGACCAATCCTGTAGCAATTGAGAAATGGGTAAGAAATAAACCTCAACCAAAGCATCTTAATATGTAAATGTTTCTTTAACACATACCTTGAACATTATTGCACTTGCCACTATTGTAAGAGTGGTAAACATAACATAGTAAATTGGGGAGACAATTGCTGTATTGAAGGTATCGAGTGCCTGGAAAAGGTAACATGCAGAATTCATTATATTATAAAAGATGCTGATACAACTGCATAAGCAATTGCTCAAAGAGTTGTACACAACAATCGCAAAAAACAGGTATGTCGCCTAATGAGCAATGGAAGTATTTTCATCAAGCATGCATTTCAAGAACATAATCACTGGTTGTATGCAACTTGAAGCAGGGTGATTCCTGCCCATGTCAAGCTATGCAGAAACCTATAAAGAAAGATTGCAGAAATGTTATTTGTTATTAGCTCCTTTCAAATACAGTAGCATTACCCTGCTAGCATACACCACATTTTCAACTGATTATGCATTTAACTACAAACCATCAAAAAATATAATTATATCTAATCCTTGTTCCAGGAAAAAGAGAGAGATTCTCTCTGTATGTCATCCTTGTGGTTGGTGCTGGAGCCAAGCGCTTATAAATAGATTTTGATGCATGATGATTTTTTCAGCAAAAAAGGGGAGCAAAAACCGCAATTTCAAAACGTAACCACATAATTGTAGATTTATGTACCCATGAAGATCAAGAGTTCAATTACATCATGGAAACTTGAAATTCATCATTTAAGCACAAGCAGCGCTCCAAGTCCTGGAACTTCAAAAGTTTTGGTCAATCATGAGTCAATCAACATATGCATCAAAAGAGATTCTGATATGCTAATCATACGGTCAGAGAAACAAAGCATGTGCTGTAAGAACTCAAGTATAACTCTTAAAATACTTTACTTGAATACACAATGCACCCAACCCTTGCATGCTTCCTCATGCAGGCATGTTTATGGAAAACTGGACTAAAGAAAGAGTAAGACGCACCAAATAGCTGCAAGATTGTTGGCATTGAGTGGTGCTGATGGTTTAATAATTATAGAATGCCAATTCATGGAAAAAAAGTGCTGCTGTGATGTTCTGCAGTCATTTTTAGAAAGGCCAGAAAAGAGTTTAATGAGAGAGAGTCTGCCAAAGAGAGAGAGAGAGATTTGCTGAGCAGGACCAGCTAGTCACACAGGCAACAATGCTGGGCATTAAAGAGAGTAGATGCATGGGAAAAAAAAAAAAGAAGCAAAGCTGGTGTTTTCAAGAGAAAGTAAGAATTCAAAGTAGTACAAGGAAATAGAAATAAAACAGCAAAGATAAGACAATAGTGGAAAGGTATTAGACCATGTAGAATGAAGGTCAGATGGGCAGAACATATTTTGACTGATTTTTCTTAAAAAAATGTTGGATGGATAAAAGGCGGGAAAGAAGAGTGAAAATTTGCACAAGTTGTAAACACAGGTGAAATTTTAAGAATAAATGCTGATCAAACAAACATGGGATCGCACTTATTAGCCAACAACATCAAGAATAACTAAAATATGGATTGAAGTCATCTAAGTGTACCTGGAAAGACCAAGAAGCGTACCAATGGGAATAAAGCAATCACGAATTGATTTTGTTATATGTACATCTTAAAAGACTGAGGAATTTATATGTCACAATTAACAGAGAAGGAAAAGAAGCAGGAAAAATGTGAGTAAAACTGTTATTTCTAATTGGAAAGGAATTATGAACTAGTTTACATTTTACAAAAAGAAAAGGAATAGTTTTTTGTTGAAAGAAAAGAGGAAAAGGTGGGGATAAGAATTGTCAAGCATGTTTTTTTAATTTGCATTGTAAAATATCATACTTAAACCAAATGACAGTAGGCAATGACTGAGAAGAAAATTAACACAAGCAAGTTGAAGTTTGAAAACATAAACAAATATGAAACCAGGGTTGTAAAAACAGTACTGGATGGCATGCCGATTTTTTGAAACACA
This sequence comes from Elaeis guineensis, assembly GCF_000442705.2. Classification (NCBI taxonomy): domain Eukaryota; kingdom Viridiplantae; phylum Streptophyta; class Magnoliopsida; order Arecales; family Arecaceae; genus Elaeis; species Elaeis guineensis. The sequence continues at coordinate 14,748,700 of NC_026004.2, read as the reverse complement.
GATACAATACCATGTACCAACACATGGTGCAGGACTGCATCTCCTACTGAGACATGGTGTACTGTTGCTGGTTTACTACTTGTGCCATCCCATTATGGCAGTTTTTAAAAATTGTACGAAACATCGAGTGATGCGTGTCAAAACATGACCCATATAACAGTCTCAAAATCAGATAAAGGTTGAGGGCTGATGATGAGTTGAGGACCATTTATAAGAAGACCAAATTAGAGAATTTATGATGATTCACTTTAAACATGTCGTGTACACACATGGACATGCATGCATGCATATCTGCATACAAGTGTTTGAGCATGTGTCAAGCATAAGGTTAGAACTGAAAGTGATGAACAATGCAAGTCACTAATAAAAGCTCAATAAGGTAATATGTACTTAGGTTTAAGCTATATTTACTTGCATGGATCCAACAGTGATGGCCTTAACAACATGTAAGTTTAAATATGAAATACAGGAACAAGATTTTTGTCCACTCTAATATGACAGTCCAATTGTGCATTCATAAAATACCATTTTTCTACAAGAGAAGAAAAAATAAGTATTATTGTGGAAGATAAAAACAGCATTAATGTTACAGTCAAGGCAACAAGCAAAAATAAAGCAGTTGCATGTGCATATTACATCAAATCTAGCAATTCTATCATCAGAGAAATGATTCAACTGCTTTTATAATTGAAATCAGAACCAGATATAGCGAGGTTAAGGCCTATTAAAAAAATAAGATCTCCTGCGGCTTGCAACTTTTTCTCATAATGTAATTGGATTTCTATTGAGAGGAAATTGCACATCTCATGTTTAACAAGGATATGAAAACAAAAAAATGCAACTGACTTTAGTTCTAGAATCCGTTAATTCTTGGGTTCAAGATAATTTTATTGCTTTCAAAATTGAAGATGCCCATATAAACAATTTTGATAGGTCGGTGCTTGCTGAATTTCATATCTCTAATCTCGAATCTAGAAATTAAGGCACTTATAACTAAAAATTGTAATGACCCAAGACCTCACCCAAAAAGACTAGCTGGCAGGTATTTACTTGGGTTTCTTGATCTTGTATAAGTATCCAAAATTTTTCCAGCGAATAACCGATGTGAAACTAAATACATACCTGCATGAGTCCTCACGTACTCCCTCCATTTAAGCCCTGACATCCTTGTCAGGCTAAAAATCCAAAGCCATGCATCCATTCATAAACACTACAACCGGCCCATGGTCAACCCCAATGGCTGCAATCTTCCCTAATTGATATAGGCTATGGATTGGATCGGCTCTAATATCATTTGTAGCAATCATAGACCTCACCCAAAAAGACTAGCTAGAAGGTATTATTTGGATTCCTTAACCCTATATAAGTATTCAAAATCTTCTCAGTGAATAACCGATGTAGGACTAAATATGGTCCCACGCAGGTCCTCACATAAATGGATCAAATCCACTGCTCTCTTCTATGGAACTGAATTGTGAAGGTGAATCTAGAGGTCATGTTTGTCTTCTGGTGGTGGTGTTATAAGGGAGACCACAAGCAAATTAATTTTGGGTTTTACCTCCTTTCATGGGTTTGGTTCCAATGATTTTAATAAAATGAGTGCCTTCTTGATGGGCTGAAATTTTGAATCCAACGAGGCTCCTCTTCTATCATTTTGGAATCTAATGCTCAAAAATTGGTTAATATTCTGGATCAAAGTTCTTGGAAGCTTTGCTAACTGGTTCAGAAATTCAGATTGGTGACTTACCAAATCTGTGGTGGTTCCATATATATTTAAAGAACACAATTTAGCTAAGGATCATATGGCAAATTCAGCTTGTGATACCCAACAAAGAGTTGTTTTCAGCTCTTTTAGCCCGCTTCAAGTTGGCACAAAATGTTCTCTAACAGTGGTTGAGATGGGCTTTTGATAGCCTAGATTTGTATTTATGTAAGATTCCCCACAAGTAAACTCATGGACATTTTTTCCCTGTTACATTTATTTGCTCTCCATTGTAATCCTTCTTTTATTTAAATAATCTATGCTAAACCCCCACCCTGGACATGGGGTTATTTTTCTCAAACAGAAAAAAAAGGGAATATAGACAACATGTAGAGAGGTACTTGCAGGTAAAACTGATTTCAGCCATGAGTACAAATTCACATACAACTGACACAAATCAGGTCCTAGTAAAAAGAACTGAGAAGCTAGAACTATAGCCATGTAAGAAGTAATAATATTTTATGGCATCATGTAGGGTCATCCATGCTAAGACAAATTAATTCTGGAAATAAAATTCTACAGATATTGCCCTTAACTGTATTTTATTAATAACGACCATCAACTAGCACAACATGAAGCAATTATAAGTAGTTGCACTCTAAACTGTTATATACTGCAAACCAGGATTCAAGCAACTATCTGGAGATAGAAAATTTGAACAAAACAAGACAAACAAAAATAAATTTTTTGAAGGATAATCACCTATAGAGGCCTTAGACAAAGCATAACTGAAAAAAGGTTCTATGGTTGAAAGCATAGAAAGAATAATCACATAAAAAAGAAAATACATGTTAAGATTATCAGCAAGCAGTCTTAGAAGCAAACCCTTTGAAGTTGGCACAGGAACAGCACAGGAACCCCATATAGAATTGATAGATAATGTAAATTTTGTAAAAACTTTGATATTCTATGGCAATCTGGAGTATTGTGGGATGGAAATGATTAAAGTATCATGAAATAAAGACCAGAAGCCATTATCAAGAAAAAGGCTCACAGGCTGAGACCATGGCTTCAACTAACAGAGACATCAAATATCAAATAGTAACATCCAGTAGAATGCACATGGTACAGACCTTGTTCAAGTAATTCAATTGAGTGGTGACACAAATGACAGCAACTGTGACAAATAGCCATGTCTGCGGATAAGTAATCTGACTTATTCCCTCCAGTGTAAGTTTTACTGCAATTCCAACGGCCTTGATGCTAACAACCTGTATGCCATCAGGACAAAAGAAACTGAGCTTGACAATAAACAAGACAAGAAATTTTACCACATTTATGGGTACAGAAAATCCCGATAACCGAGTTCATGTGATTCACATTTGTGAGCTCAAGTTAACACAATTTACCGTTAGTGAGCCCATTAGAGAGCAGATACCCAGGTAAACCATTATGCTGTTGTGTCCATGACGAGGTTCAAAGTGTAACACCAATGCCAAGACAATTGCTAATGTAGCAGCACAGTAAACTAAAAAAGCTGCAGACAGGACAAATGCAATAGGAGAAATTAATTACATCATAGACCTGCCTAGGCGTTTGACAAACAGTATTGCATAGAAAAATGAGGACTATTGTCTGTGATACCAGGTTGAGTAGCCAGATTCCAAATTTCTTCTACGGAACTTGGGGAATGCTCCTGAGGTGCATGAATTACTATAACAACTGAACCAACGATGCAGGATATACACCCCAAAACACCTAGTTTCTGTAATCTTTCCTCCAGCATAAAGTGTGCCAAAACTGCACTGTTTGGTCCATCAAAAATATAGATTCACAAAATCAATAGGATCCAATTATATATTACCAAGCACAGAAAAATGTTTTCTTAGTGTTACCTGACAATAATACTCAATGCACCAAGAGGAGTTACAAGAACTGCAGGGGCAAAAACATAAGCAACAAAATTTGCCACCTCGCCTACCGTCACTGGTTGTAAAGAAACTTGAGTTCAGACAAAGATATTTTGCCCCTCTGCTACACTAATAACTAAAAGGCTATGAGTATGGTAAATTATGACTCAATATCTACAAATAGCTTACTTGTTACCATTCCGGCCCACCATAAAGGCTCTAATAGGTATGCATACCCTCCAAAACCTACAGTAAAAAAGAAATAAGAAAACAATCAGAAACAAAGTTGAAAATGTGCAGCAAAACAATGAAGTCCTGATAGAGGAATAGCATAGAAGATTGAAAGATCAACCCCCCTGTTTGAAAATCTGTAAGTTACTAGAAGGAAGTATGCCAATGCATTGCATAATTTTTTATTTCTCAAAGTTCATGGTGATTCAAAGCCCTCTAAGCCAAAAAAACCGAATAAAAGAAAACAAATGAAAAGAGAAAATTAATTTGGTATTTTTCCACCAATAAATGATGCTTTCCTAGATAAAATTCGCCTACATGCTCCTCCAACACCTAACCATTAAGATGGAAAAAATGATGTGGTAACAAAGGTGTGGTGGTTTTTCTCTAACTCCAAGCAGAAGTATGAATCTTGTTAAAAGACGTATGACAACTGCATCTCCACACCAATCTCAATCTCATGAGAGAATTTGAGCCACAAGAAAGAAAATAAGGATTGAAGTTTCCAACTTGAAAAGTGAGGAATAGTTTAGGATGATACAAATTATAACTAGTTAAGAATCAGCCTTGCCATTCAGCCAGCGAAGTTTCAACTAAAAAAATGATTCATAAATAGGGCAAGAATTTGGTAGTCATAAAAGAATGTACAAAGTTCCAATAATAAGAAACTAATCAATCCCAAGATATAAAAACTAGGTCTAATCAGTAGAAAAACTTTTCTTTTTAGAGATCATGATCCATAACTGGTTTCATGATGAGAAAAAAAAAAGAATAAACTTTTGGTTTCTTTTAGAAGTTGAGTTTCCAAAAGTGCCTGTAACATATGGCAGCTTGAATATTTCATTTTAATGTGAATATTTTATGTCATGGACAAGTTCCTTTTTAGGATTGTGGCACATAAGAATTGGAAGATAAAACGCAGTCCAAGGGCATTGCACTCATAACATTGTGCATCTTTTTTCTATTGTTCTTCTTTTCTTATTCCACCTATTGTGCCAACCAAAGATCCAGCTCGCCAACTCTATATGTATAATTCAAGTACGGAAGATACCTAAATTCTATGGAGACATGCTTGCACGTTCTGTATGGTGTTTGTTTGTTAAACACCTTCTTTATCATTATGTCCTCTCTCTTTCTTCACTTTTGTATGTTGATTGGATTAACTTTCTTAACGTTTCTTCTTCAGCTATATTTGCCTTTTCCTTTAAATTTTGCAGAAGAGAGAAAAGGGGGCGGTAATATCAATGGGCCATAAAGTGGTCTAAAATCCTATAAAGAAAAGTAAAAAGATACTTACGAAAATGGTTTTGGCTTGTCACTAAGGCAGAAGATGGATTATGAGGCATGGCATAATTCAAAAAAGAAAAGAAATTAAAGATCTTGCCCCAAAGACATTGCAGAACACAGAGCCTCAAGACAGAGAACAAAAAAGGTTCGTCTTTTGCAATGAGATTGCTTGAAAGCATGGAAATCAAGAGAAAGCATACGAGGTTGCTTTTTATGAATAGTTGGTCGTTGTTGGTACTTGAAGACACTTATTCAGCAAACCAACGTGATTAAGCAACATTTTGCATATAAGAGTCTAGCACATCTGATGCATGCAAGAGGAAATGTTGATTTATTATCTATCTTGATCCCCATCTAATCAGCAACAAAAAAAAAAAAAAAAAGAAATCTATTCCTTAATTTTTCTTCATTCTCTCCTTGAGAGAGAGAAGATTAAAACAAGTTGCGTGCTTGTTGGAGATTGGAGTCGCTATAGAGTTATGAAGATTGGAGATGTGGAGGTGCCATTTTCTTGGTGATTCAGGGAGAGCCGGGGTTGGAAATATGGAGTCAATGAATCGATAGTTCAATACTGCAACAAGAGAGTCCGCACTATAATGCTAGAGACAATTATAAAAAGTTTGTTATATTGTTAAAAATGATATATGAGGGAAAGAGAAGGGAGCAGAGGATGACAGATTCATGAAAACATGCAGATAGCAGTTGATTGATATATTTAGGCACTTGACTTTGTATCTGTTTTTTGATTCTTAGATCTTCTAGCTCCAATTACTAGGTCAGAAGATGTTTGAGTAAGAGGCATTAATTAAATGTAGGAGACATCAACATGTACTGCATTTATGTGTTTAAAAATGATAAAGTTAATACATTGAAATATCAAGATTTTCATATCTAAATCACTAGCCACTCGGTAAAAATTACAATTACTTTCTTAGAATTGGGTATTACATGAAAGAGAGTGGCTAAAACAGATATTTCAAACATTGCTGGATTGTATTGATCATAAGCATTAGCTATATGGACTTGGAAACTGTTTCCCAAGGACTTCTAATCTGCAGAGCCATACCTTTTTGTAAAATTAGCCTAAAATCTCAACAATCTGCCAGTCTGGATTTTTTTTCCCAAAAAAAAAAAAAAAGCATAGGGCTATCAATGTATGAATTTTAGATGATAATGCGATCCTCGTGTATTTTTCGTAAGAGCAGCATTAATTATGAGGAACAATAAGCGATCACAAACATGAATGAAATCGGTAATTCCATACTCATTGGGCATTAAAAGCATCAAGATTAGATTTTTTTTTTTTTCTCATTGCATATATTCATCGATCCTCGAATCGAAAAAAAAAAAGGATGACAAGATCTAGGGTTTCTGACCAGCAGGAGTGCCGCATTTCCCGGCGCGCTTGAGACCCTTCTTCTTCAAAATGAAGCTGGCTCCGATGAATGCGCTCGAAACCACGGCCAAGGTCAGACCTTTCGTGTTGTCCGATACGCGCATCATCCCTTCCATTCCCCTTCCCTCCTCCCTTCTATCCCACTTCTAAATTCTCCCTATCTTTCTCTTAATGTTCCTCTCTTCGCCTTTTCTAGATACAGAGAGGTAGGAATTCAGAATAGAAAAGGCGAGAGATTCCACGCAAGATCGAAATCAAACAGGGGCGAGCTCCAAATCGAAATCTTCCTCCCGCCTCCAAAATTTTGAATCCCAGCCAGAGAAAAAGACTTCTCCTTTGTCGTCTCCTAATCCATGCGCCAGAGAGATGGAGAGAGAAGGGTAAAAAGGGTGGGCGAAAGCGAGGGCGGACGGGGGATGGTGCCGTTTAACGTGACTGGGTGTCGGAAGCCCGGTTTCGTTCTGGTTGCGTCCGCGTAACGGTTAAAAAAGAAAAGAAGAAATCTGCTTCGCAAATCGCAACCCAAATGTTGTACCCAGTTACACTTTACGGGACGGGCCCGTGCCACGCTTTTGGGTATCACTGCGGGGCTCCGAAGAAGAGGAGAGATGGTGATGGCAAATGGCAAAAAGGGAACGGCCTTTTAACAGCGGGGGCTGGAACGACCCCCGCTGGGGACCAGGGCGTAGGACGCAGGGAACGCGTAGGGCCCGCTGAGTGCAGCGGGTGCACCATCGGGTTTACAATTTTGCTATGTGAATAGGGAGTGGGTGATTTGGTCTGGGATCAGTTTAAGATCAATCTTCAAATTAAATCAGCTTGTATCAATTTTTTAAAATTAAAATTGGAATTGAATTGACAATATAAAGAAATGGATTCAAATCGATCCAAAAAATATATATTTCACATAATTTGATCTATCAGATTTGCGCACGAAAATTTTGTCAAATGGGCAGTCTATTGAATACGCTAAAAGAATTGTCATTTATTTTAAATTTTAATTATATTAAATGAATAGTTTATAGAATGTATCAAGATTCACGGATTTGATACTAAAGTCCATATCAGTGATACGAATCCCTATGGATGTATACTAACTCAGACTGGTGCGAACCAACACAGAAGAGAAGAAAGAAACCAGAAGGAGGAAAAGAAAGAGAGGGGAGGGGAGGGAAAGAAAAGAAAAGGAGAGGGAAAGCTGTCGGAGGGCCTCCAACTGGTTATCTCAGATGACGCTATCACAGCCTCTAGCATCGTGAGTGGGAAACAGGGGCGATCGTCCTTGTTTCAAGGTTTTTTTTTGAAACCCCGTTACAGTGAAGCCGGCACACCTATTGCCGGCTTCACTATTTCTTAAATTTTTTTTAAAAAAATTTTAAATAGTGAAGCCGGCAATAGGTTTGCCACTATTCTGCAGCCGCGGCTCTATCCGTACATTTTCTACCGCTTGGTGGCCATGGCAACCATCTAGCATCCTTCGACAATCTCTCCGCCGGTTGTGCCTCTCTCCGATATCATCGCTCCTCTCTCTCTTTTTCTCTCGCTCAATTAAATATTCTATTAGGCGATGTCGAATCGCGAAAGCCTCTGTGGCCCTCCGACGGCCTCAGCAGACCATTGCCAGCTTTTAACGGTATCATCTCCTATCTTTTTTCCCCTCCTTTCTTTCTCTTCCTCTCCTACGCTCTTCCCCCTCCAGTGTGCTATTTTGCTCTATCGAACTTTCTTGGTTTACTACCGAAATGGCTCAGAATATCCTGAATCATCTGATTCGAGATGATTCGGGGATCTATGAAATGGACTAAATGAATACTTTATGGACAGACTAAAAGAGCCAATGAGGGAGGGCTACAATCTTTTTTAAGAAAATAAGATATTTTATAGTTTATTATTTATCTATGTATACATGTACTTGGTTTAATTTAAATCTGATTTTCCAAAATTTAAATAGGAGTCAGAATCATTTTTTTAATTTTTAAAATTTTTAAATCAAAATCGAATAAAATTTGAAACAAATCAATTCAAATCAAACCAAAAATACTTTGCGATTTGTTTGGTTTGGTTGCTTAGCTTGTACCACTGTGAGGTTTGAAGTTAAAATGAGCTCAATTCATTTAATTGCGTAAACGAATAACAAGGGATTTTTTTTCCTTTTAGCATTGGCTAGAGCTGGTTTTTTGGGAGATCTTCTCTGATGTAAAATGGGGAGAACTTCTTTGTTTGCCACGGTCCTTGGGCATATATGCAAGGCCAGGGATCCTTTTGTGTTTGAAGGCACCCCATCCTCGGCCCCCTGCGTAGCCGGGAATGCTTGGACTCTGAAAAATATGCCTCTCCCCTCCGCCTGGGGAACAAAGAAGAAAACTTGGGTTCTTCCTTGGATGTTGACATGCTTATGAAAGCTAGTATTGTTCACACTGAAGCTATGGAGATTGAAGTCATTAGAGCCGGAAACATGGGCGGTGCAGGGAGTTTTTCTTCAAAGCGAAGCTTCGTGGATGCTCATTTATCACCCCAGTCAGTTTGGAGGACCCTCGGGTTCTCTCCCTGGGGCGTCCACCAAGATATAACTCTGTAACCTGCGGTCTAAACAAACACACGTCAAGGATTTGATGGTCCCATATAGGGCTGACAATTTGATGGATCATCATATCGGTCCGAGAGTATAACAAAGATTAGCTCAATCCGAATATAACTTGTTTAATTAAATGGATTGATCTCTGAAACACGAATACAATATGAATATATACGAATTGACATGATACGATTCATCTAACACGATTAATAATCATGTTAGCGGGTCAAGCAGGTACACAACCCATCTAATAAATTTTTTAATTGTTTGAGTTATTTATAAAATTTAACTAAAATAATAAAAAATTGATCAAAAAATAAAAATAATATAAAAATAATTTAGTTACCTGCTATGCTAATCCACGGCTCTAAAACAAAGTTAAACAACTTTAAAAAATTAATGTTATTTACAAATACTCCTAATTTGCCATCAATCTTAAAATAAATATATTAAATATATTTAAACGTATCATATAATCCATTAACCTATTTTAACCTTTTTACTTAAACAAGTCGAAACGGGTTACACAGATCCACCCATTTATGATCAAAATCCGTTTATGCCAAATCCGAACCCATCTAAATATGTGTCATGTCGTGTCAATGTCGATGAATCGTATCAAAAATTGTTAGCCCTAGATTTTTATTGAACAAAACCATGAATGAGAGAATATGCGCACGCATACACACACTGTAAGTCTCCGAATTGACATCAGTCATCTATCGATGTGAAACTTAGATTTGATTGATGGGACACTTTCTCTTAAGAAAATCTAGAATGGAAGTCCGTTTGTGTCGGAGGTACTCTAGTGGGGGGCTCTCCAATATTTAACTCAGCCAGAAATTGATAATAAGGAAGAAAAAAGAGAGAAAAATAGGGAGAGTGTGGATACTATTCTCTACGGATGCGCTTTCTTACTTTAAGTTTCTTCAATTATCTCTTTTTATATAGACGGAGCTGTAAATTATTTTGCTCAAATCCGATAGATTGTTAGGCCTTAATATTGTAAGTTGTTGGCCTTAAAAGAATAGGCTATTAGGATAAAAAATCTATCAAATAACCTGCAAATTAGGTTTTGCTACAGTGCTCCTTTATAATATTTTATTATAAAAAGAATTAAGATATTATACATTAATTTTTTTGATATATTTTATTATTTTTTTAAAAAATAATATATTATTTTTTTTCCCTTCTTCTTTCTCGGCCCATGGCTTCACTACGCCCAACCCCCCACCTCTCTAGCCCCTGATGCCACCTGTGGCTCCTCCACACTCCCACCCCCCACCCGGCCCCCCGAGTCTCCTCTGCTCCTCTGTGCGCACCCCCCAACGGCTTGCGCCTCCTTCGCACCACCAGCCCTCCCGACAACTGGTGCCACCAACCTCCTCTGCTCTCGGTTCCATGCCCCCCCTTTTGGCATCCGCCGTCGCTCTGCACCCAACCCCCCACCCTTGATGGCCCATGCATCCTTCGCTCTTGATTCCGTGCCCCCCCTCTAGTGTCCGCTGCTGCTCTGCGCGCCCCCTCTTGAGCCTCCTCCGCTCCTCTGAGCGAGCCCCCTCATGGCCAGCACCTCCTTTACTCTCGATTCTACGGCCCCACCCCCCTCCAGCATTTGTTGCCGCTCTGTGCCCCCACCAACCCCCTCCCCCCACCCCCTTCTCTATGCCGCCCCCCAACCCTCTATGGCTTCTTCGTGCCATCGCCACCACCCCCCAACCTTCAACGCTCGCGGCTCCTCCGCATTCACCCCCCTCCGATGGCCGACGGATAAAGAGAAGATTGTTAGAAAAAAAATTAATTTAATTATAACATAAAATAGTCTTAATCTTTGAAATATTTATAACACCAGTTATACCTATGGATACTCCACCGAACTGAAATCTAAGTAATCCATATTTAATCCAATAGTCAAAAATAAATAAAAAATAAAAAGATCAAAATGTCCTTTGGAGCACCGTAGCAAAGTCCCCTGCAAATTATGGTCATTAGTCCTGGGTACCAATTGTCCACATTTCGAATATTATTGAGAGATTATGATGATCTAACTCTACAATTAAGATGGCTAGGGGCTTGATGTCAATATGACACCAGAATGCACTCTAGGCTTGGATCCGAGGTTAGTTGAATGCATAAGAGATTATAATCCTTAGGATAGTGTTGTTCAATGTTCGGGTTGGTTTTCGTTGAGCCGGCGTTGGTATTGGCCAAATCAATGTTCAATTGGTGATGAGGTCGGCTATCATCTAGGATTGTTGGCCTGTATTATCTTTCTGCGGGTTGGAGTTATGTCGTGATTTAGGTTATCTTGATGTAAAAGTTGAAGTATCTCGGTTGACGAAAAATGACTCATACCCCAACACATGTATATGTGCTTGTATGTATGTACATATGTATGTGTGTGTGAGAGAGAGCACATATATATCCAGCAAAGTAACGGGAATAATGGATTTTCTTTGTACGTACGCTGGGAAAAAAAAAAAGCCCTCCTCCAGTTCGATTGGACAAAGTCCAATCTTGCATAAGGATATAACATTGGTGATTATACACCCATTTCAAGCAAATATTACTTTGTTTTTCTTTAATGAAAATTCCTACTATTGTTATCGCGACTCTCAAGCGTTCAACACCATCTTAAGTTTGCCTTTTCCCTAAGATACATTTTTTCGAGTTCAAGATTCTGGTGGTTCATGTGACCCCACCTATTCACCGAAATGCACTCAAGATTTGATTCCAAATGTGACTCCTCTTCGAAATACTGGAGAAGAATATCTTATAATTGCATGTGCAATTCTATAGCATAAACAGTTCCAGCACCTGTAATCTTTTTTTTTTTTTTTTTTGGTAGTAGCACCTGTAAAAGTATTTTCTTTTGGTGAAATACCCATAAAAGTTTGATGTCAACTTTTTTTCATATGAATCCAGTTCACATGTCAACATTATTCAACTCCCATCCCTTTTGTAGTGGCTCTTCCATGTCCAAAACAATGCGGGTGTGGAAGGATCTTATCTTTGAGCATGTGCCAATTGCCAGTGTTACATGCCTTCAAGCCATAGAAGCAGCTATTCGAAAAAAATAGCCATCATGATGGTGCTGATGGAAACTAAAGTGTTAGACCCAACATTTGAAATGGTTGAGCATGGAATGGAAATGAGTGACCAGTTGATAGAGGATATACAAATAAACTATCAAAAGGTGAAGGGGTATTTTTTACTATTATATGTTCTTGGTTGCTTGTAAAATAGTAGTTATGAAAAGTCAGTGCGTGGTATCACCATGCATAAAAGGTTGCACACAAATGGAGTATTTATTATTGTAACATATACTTTTTGTTCCTATTGGTTAGGATTTTCTACTTCTATCAGTTAAAATGGTTATTTCTTTTATTTGTGGTTGTTTGGATGCTCTCCAATTTGTCCTTGAAGGGGAGAAGCCAGTCTAGCGCACATAGACTTTCATGTAGGAGCTAAGTGGAGGCTATTTGTATTAATATTAGTTGTTGCACGTAGTCGATTCACGCTAGTAATAAGACTCCGATTGCTTAATTTATTTAATAAGACATAGAGTACATGTAGGAAGAGTGTAAAGAAGAAATTAAGAGAGAGCAAATCCTCTTACCTACCATATCTTCAACAATTGCTCTTATTTCCAGCTTTTCCATTAATGAAAACAACAAATTCATTGGAAAAATGATATAGAGCTTCAATCGACTCTATCCATTTCATCAGAAAGCCTCTTGTCTTTATAATGAAGAGGAGGAAGTCCAATTCAAGTTGTCTAGTGTTTTTTTGAAGTTTAGCTTGCACACGTTAATTCTATTTCTCTTACAATAATGCGGGATTTCAGGAGCACAAAGAAGATTATCAGCAATTATTCTCCCTTGGATGAAATCAATTGGAGCCTTATCAACCATATTATCCAAAAATGGAGCAAGTCTTATTGTAAGAGACTCAAAGATGGTTTTATCTAAACTAGAATTATGTTTATTGTCTAATAGTCGATTCTCAAACATATTAACAAAATAATAACTGTCAAGTCATTTAATCCACTCGTATTAATTAAGATGCCCGGAAGAAATGGAACAAAATAAAATGTTACCAGCTATTAATTAGATATTAGAAACTCTTATGAAAATGATATAATAAGCAACGGCCAATAGCAATTAAAGGAAATAAAACCCCCTTGGGACAACCATAATTGCTGCATAAAAAAAAACATGTTGGACCAGTATAAATTTGAACCCATGGTGCATACTCTCAAATTAGATCCTAAGAAGTTCGACATGGCTTCATCTTCCTCTTTCACTATCTATAAACTTTTAATGGCCGTCATAGTTCTTTCTATATTCTTTGCTTATGGTACATATCTTTTTTTATTTTAGTAGAGAAAATAGGAAAAACATATAGACATGAAGGCCTCGAAACACATTGTTCTTTTATATTTAACATGCATGTAGCACACCTTAGTTGTGCTTAAATTCTTGCTAAATATTTATGCATGAAGGCTAAATGTGTATTCTAATTCAAAAATTATTTTGTTGTTGCAGCAAAAGCAGCCTATGATTGTATCGGAATATGTGAAGATTTTCCATGGTGCAACACGACATGCCATAACCTTGGATTCAAATTAGGAGGAGAATGTGTGCCACCAATTAGAGAAATCTGTTGCTGTAATAGAGATCCTTCTTTCTATTGAAAAAAGCATGCCACACCTGTATTTTCCTCTTAATTTCTTGCTTAATGGTGAGCTATAAACAATAATTAATGTATTACAAAATATCATGAGGACATATATGAAACATCTTTATAGATTTCAAAATAATTGACATATTATAATTATTTTTAACTTTTATTATTATTTTACTAAGAAAATTTATCAATGGCTAAAAGGTACGATGAGATTTGGTTTCATTGATATTGTATCCAGTTTGGACATATAATTAGAGAAGATAGTTTTTCATTTATATTAATTTAAGAAATGCAAGCATATTATATGATTTTATCTTTAAGAAGGTATGTATTTTGTGATTGTATGTCGATAACTAATAGGAATATCAAAGGCCAAATGGTGTGATGAGATTTGGCTTCATCGATTTCGTATCCAGTTTGGATATATAATTAGAAAGAATAGTATTTCATTTATCTTGATTTAAGAAATATAAGTATATAATTATATAGTCTTTTATTTGATGACACAGGCTAATAGTTTGGATTTATAATGCAAAAGATCAAAACTATTGAAAACAATCTAAGATATAAGTCTATAAAAATAAGAAGAAAAAATAAGAAAAGAAAACTATTATTGTACTTGCAAAATTACCATTATGCATGTCACTACAGTCTTGCCCCAATATTTCTTGTGGAGAGAGAGAAAGAGAAGGTATATACTCGGATATTTCATTCGGAGAGAGAAAGAGAGAGAGGGAGAGGGATAGAGAGAGAAGATATGTACTCAAATATTTCATTCGGATGCTTGAGTATACACATACGACCAGAAACATATGCAATTAATTTTGAACAGCAAAATATGAAAACAGATAGTACATACGTTAAAAGGAGTCTGATTTATCATTGTTATGTTAGGAGGCCAAGGTGAATATAAATTTTTAGACATCCAATTTTTTAAAATCATAGCTAAAATACATCCAAGTAACAAGCCTTCATCTCTTCGGATGACCCACTGCGAGCCGATTTACAAAATAATAAGCTTCAAATATGACAAAAACCAAGATAACAGAAATGATGTATTTCTTATAATAACAAGTTGGCCAAAATTGATTTGCCAATATCATTTTTGAAATATTTTTGAACATGCAACTTAACTGTTGCTTAGTCCAGTATATTTATTAAGATAGATGTCACATGAAAGAACAAAAAAATAATAGAACAAAAACTAGTATTAGTAGGTATTGTAATTTATGGACAACCAATTTTTCATCTCAACTTGTCAGGCAAATTGACCTCTTATCAGTTCTACCATACATTAATAGATGTATGTCCTTGTGATTCTAGTTATCTATAAATAGGATGATTTCTTAGTTCAATAAATAAATAAATAAATAACCTTAGACTAGCTAAAGGGCAGCCAATATTCCCTAAACCATGTAAGTCATGCCAACTTACAGTAAATTTGTGTAGGAAATAGTCAATGCTGTTATCGCTCTCCTACTGTTCCAAAAACACGCAAAGATATATTATCTTTTCTTGATACAAATTATTTCATAATTTTAATGAATAATATGATATTTTGATAATGATAAATTTATTATTTTAGAAAAATAAAAAATAAAGAAAGAAGGGGGGAGAGAATGAAGGGACATCTGCTTGATACTAGATTTTAACATTACTAAGGGATTTCTAAGAAAAAATCAGGTAATCATTCATTGATCCCTTGCAGATTACTAAGGGATTTCCAAAGGATTTATCGAGGACTGTAAATTCCTCACAAATTGCCTAAAGATTCTTCTGTAAAATTAGATTTTGAATGCAACTTAATATTTCTTGAAATTCTTTTCTAATTCTTCAATGATTTTCTGAGGAACAGATTCCTTGGTGATATCTCTTGGTAAAAGACTGATTTCTGATAGTGAAAAATATTAATTTGTTTGGTTTTGGCTCTTAAATTTCACAGCCTATTCACATATGAGGCGCTTGACCAGACTCATGCTTTTAGTTTCCAAATACATGGTTTGCATTTCACTTATCTCTACAACTTTGTATGTGGCTATGAAAGAAAATATAGCATTTAGTTACTGTAGCTGCGATATTTTCCAAATAGTTACAGAAAATTTCTAAATTATTTTCAATTTTTCTCTTGAGTGAGCAATTTTTGAACCATTGCTTAATCCATATCTATTCTTTAATTATACATGAATTTTATGATCCTTTCATGAATTTTTCACAACACATTTATAAGACAATTTACGTGTTGCAAATTAATAATAACATATATCATTGCAAGCAACAAAATTTTTTCACTATCATTCATTATTTTTTTTTCTCTTATATTTATTTTCTAATAAATAAATTTAAAATATTTTTATAAAAAAAATCATATTTTTAATTTTTTTTATTTTTATTTCTAGTTGTCCAAACTTTGGAAGAGCTTTTTATTTTTTCAAACTTAAAATCACTTATCCTGCTTCCAAATATCCAACTTATTACTATGCTATTTACCACATAATCCAATCCATTTCCACTTGCTTTAATGGGAGGAAGCATAAATAAAGTCTTTGTCTCTTCACCCCTCCATGTGGTAGAAGAGTGTGAACTTACCATCTAAGCAAAGAAGGGAACTAGGTATTTGGTCCAGAGAAGTCTTTTACATACCAATTTTGTTTAATCTCACGATCAAGATCAAAGTACCATGACCCTATGGTAACCAATCTTCTATGCCATAGCTTGGAACCCTTCTGCACCATATAGGCTTCAACACTTTCTGTAGTCATGTGGATGACCAGAGAACCCATCAAGACCATTGCCTACAAATCGACATTTTTGTCCGTTCTTTTATCAGAATCTAATTTCTCCAAGGTCTAGCCACATAAGGTTCAAATTCGTTCTCCCAACCATTATTGATATAAATTTCACATCTGTCACCATTGATAATAACCATGGAGACATAATCTACATTTCAACATATCAACATCATCATTCCTATACATTCTCTCTCCTTCATCTGGCTAGACAGAGTCCTTTACCAAAATAATTTTTTAAAAAAATTATTTATAAAAATAATATAATTTTTAACTTATTTACCAAACTAATACAAATTCTATAAAATACCGTTCTAAATGACGTTTCATAGTGTCCATGTCACCACTCCTTTTCCACGTGGATGACGAACAAAAAAAAATTAAAATGGCCATCTGAAATGGGGTTTTTAATGGAAAATGCCATTTCAAAGGACGAGTTTAAGTATTTATTTCTCAAAAAAAGAGAAAAAATAAAAAAATAATAAGAAAAAATAAAAATTTTAATTTTAAATTTTTTTAAAAAAATAAAATTTTAATTTTAATTTAAATAAAAATTATCATTTCAAATTAGTATCTCCATTTCAAATTATTTTTTTAAAAAAATCTAAAAAAAAAATTGGTGTAAATAAAAATAAAAAACACCATAAAAAAAAAGAAAAAAGGGAAAAGAATTGAAAAAATAAAAATTATAATTCTAAATTTTAAGAAAATAAAAATTTTAATTTTAATTCAAATAAAAATCATCATTTCAAATTATAATTTCCTTTTAAAATTATTTTTTTTTTAAAAAAAATATCCCAAAAAATACCTTAAAATTTTAAAAAATAAAAAATACCATAAAAAAGAAAAATGAGAAAAAAATAAAAATTATAATTTTGAATTTAAAAAAAAATAAAAATTTTAATTTTAATTTAAATAAAAAACATCATTTCAAATTACTTTCCTCATTTCAAATTAATTTTTTAAAAAAATATCCCAAAAAATCTTAAAATATTAAAAAAATTAAAAATACTATAAAAAATGAAAAAATGAGAAAAAAATAAAATTATAATTTTGAATTTAAAAAAATAAAAATTTTAATTTTAATTCAAATAAAAACATCATTTCAAATTACTTTCTCCATTTCAAATTAATTTTTTAAAAAAATATCTTGATAAAAATAACTTAAAAAATTAAAAAAGGCACAAAAAAGGAAAAAAAAATAAAAAAAATGATAAAAAAATAAAAATTATGATTTTGAATTAAAAAATAAAAATTTTAATTTTAATTCAAATAAAAAATATCATTTTAAATTACTTTCTCCATTTCAAATTAATTTTGTTAATAAAATATCCCAAAAAAGAGAAAAAGTACCTCAAAAAATTTAAAAAAATAAAAAAATTTATAAAAAAAATTAAAAAAATATAATTATAATTTTTAATTTAAAAAAATAAAAATTTTAATTCTGAGACAGAT
This sequence comes from Elaeis guineensis, assembly GCF_000442705.2. Lineage (NCBI taxonomy): Eukaryota > Viridiplantae > Streptophyta > Magnoliopsida > Arecales > Arecaceae > Elaeis > Elaeis guineensis. The sequence goes on along the minus strand of NC_026004.2, from coordinate 14,730,669 downwards.
GAGACACATGAGACTCTGTGTATCAATATCCACAAAGCATAATATCCAATCACTTAAAATTTTATAATTTAAAATAAAAAATAAAAAAAATTATAATTATAATTCTAAATTTTTAAAAAATAAAAATTTTAAATTTAATTAAAATAAATTTTAATTAAAAAATAGGAAATAAAATAAAAATTCTAATTTTAATTTAAATAAATTTAAAAAAATAAAAAAACAATCCATATCATCCCCGTACCAACTTATAGTAGCCCAAACCGCATCGCACCGAGCGGTTGGTGCTTACCGACCTATACCGCACCGTATGTAGCTGTTTGTGTCCATACCAGATCGAGATATATCAATGCGGTCTGATTCATCTCATTTATCAAAAAATTGGCTTGAACTTTGATGGTTTCCCACTGACTTGTCTGATTTAGCTTATTTTTAGATATTTTAAAAAATATAATTAAATTATTTGAAGTATTATTATTATTTATATTTTAATTTCTATAGTCCTTTTAGCATAACTTTTTCTCCCCTAATGTTCTGAGACACATGAGAGTATGTGTATCCATATCCACAAAGCATAATATCCGATCACTTGAAATTAAATAATATAAAATAAAATTAATATTAATAATATAAAATAGAATAAAAATTTTAAGTATACAAAAAATAGTACAATAAATTTTCAAAAATATTAAGTACAAATCTAAAAAATACTAAGTCCCACAAGGACGTCATGGTGCTCGTGATCGCTTGAACCTTCTCAGGAAGGTCCTCAACGGCTGCTCCTACTCCTGTATCTGCTGTGATGGCTCCTCCCATATATCAGTGGAGGTCTGCTGGTCATGCTGCTCAGGAATAACTGATGCTGTCGGATCATCTACGGACTGAGCGACCTCCTCAATCCTCTCATCTGAATACACAGATGGGCCTGAAAAGAAAGCATCATACTCATGTGGCCAACTGGTACCCGATGATGTCATCTGGGAGATGTAGGAAGAAGAAGGCTGCCATCTGTGGATCAAAAGGTGGTGGCATCGGTGCAGCGTCTAGTGATGATATCTGTGGAATATGCGGTGATGGCATATGTAGAACATATGGTGACGGCGTATATCTCATATCTAGTGCATCGGCTGCTCCATACCAAGGCGCACAGCTATATGGATCAACATCAATTGCCACCAATATTTCGAAACTTGTTCTCTATATCTCACGCAGTATTCAAATCCGTTCGTCCTCATCGGTTATAGATAAAGCACGACGAGCGTCCAACACAAGACCTGATATAGAATCAGTCTACATAATAAAAATAAAATTAGTAATATACTGTAAAATATAAAATAAAAATATAACACAAACAACATAAACTAATTTTTAATCTTAATTATTAGAAGTAAAGATATTGATATAAAATATAATTTTCGTAGTCTTATCAAAAGACGCACAGTAGAACTCTCATCCTCGTATCCGAAAACTGCATACCGAGGTTGTCCAATGACTCGCACTGTATTGCTAAAAAATCAAGCCATGTAGTCCTTGGTATATGAACGGCCTCTCAAAATGGGATCACCATGAACAATGTGATCTCGACGTGCATCCCAAATATCGATGTACTCTGCATGTCTGATACGCCAGTCAATATGAGCTCTTCCTCGTCGATCAATACGATAAAATTTCTGGCTGGTATCAAACTGCTCTGGGATACTCTGAATCTGACCAAACTGCCGCAGTACACGATCGGAAAGATGCCACTCTACCATATCAAAACAAATAAGTGGCACCCTAGCAGTCAATATGTTATGTCCAACTGTACATATCTGTGGTAATATAACCAATATCTTATGTGTATATAGCTCTCCAAAATGAAAAAGAGGGAGAGAAGAGGAGAGAGAGAGGAAGAGGAAAGAGAGAAGAGGGAGCTCATCGTCGTCAGAGCTCGCCGTCGTGTCACCGTGCCGCCGGAGAGGAGAAGGAAGATGCCAGAGAAGAGGGAGTTTTTTTTTGGGTCTTAAGCAACAAAAATGCCAAAAGAAATTATATTTTCAAAAATGCTTTTTCATTTCAAATTTTATTTTTTTTATTTATTATTTTTTATGATATTTTTAATTTTTTGAGTTATTTTTATTGGATTTTTTAATAAAAAATTTAATTTAAAATGAGAATAGTAATTTGAAATGATAATTTTTATTTGAATTAAAGTAAAAAATTTTATTTTTTAAAAAAATTTAAATTTAAATTTTTTATTTTTTTTCCATTTTTTCCCATTTTTTCACTTTTTAATGGTATTTTTTATTTTTTTAAATTCAAAATAAAGTTTTATTTTTTTCATAATTTAAAATTATAATTATAATTTTTTTCTCATTTTTATACTTTTTTTTCTATTTTTATGGTATTATGTTTTAGATATTTTTTTCTTTTGTTTGGAATATTTTTAAAAAAAATTAATTTGAAATGGGAAAAGTAATTTAAAATGATATTTTTATTTGAATTAAAATTAAAATTTTTATTTTTTTAAAATTTAAAATTATAATTTTTATTTTTTTCCATTTTTTATCATTTTTTCCCTTTTTTATGGTATTTTTTATTTTTTTATTTTTTAAGATATTTTTTTTGAGATATTTTTTTAAAAAGATTAATTTGAAATGAGGAAAGTAATTTGAAATAATGTTTTTTATTTGAATTAAAATTAAAATTTTTATTTTTTTAAATTTAAATTTATAATTTTTATTTTTTTTTCTATTTTTTTATTTTTTATGGCATTTTTAATTTTTTAAGATATTTTTTTGGGATATTTTTTTAAAAAAAATAATTTGAAATTGGGAAAGTAATTTGAAATGATATTTTTTATTTGAATTAAAATTAAAATTTTTTATTTTTTTAATTCAAAATTATAATTTTTATTTTTTTCTTTTTTATGGTATTTTTTATTTTTTTATTTTTTAAGATATTTTTTGGGATATTTTTTAAAACAATTAATTTTAAAAGGGTGTTGTAATTTGAAATGATGATTTTATTTGAATTAAAATTAAAATTTTCATTTTCTTAAAATTAAGAATTACAATTTTTATTTTTTTTCAATTCTTTTCCCTTTTTTATGGTATTTTTTATTTTTTTTACACCAATTTTTTTCAGATATTTTTTTAAAAAATAATTTAAAATGGGGATACTAAATTAAAATAATAATTTTTATTTGAATCAAAATCAAAATTTTTATTTTTTAAAAAATTTAAAATTATAATTTTTATTTTTTTTCTTTTTATTTTTTTTTGAGAAATAAATAATTAAACTCGCTATTTGAATTGGTATTTTTGAAAACACCATTTCAAATGGTATTTTCAAAAATGTCATTTCAAATGGCTATTTTTTTTTTTGTTCATCGTCCACGTGAAAAAGGGGTGGTGAAGTGGACACTATGAAATGCCATTTGGAACGATGTTTTATAAGATTTGTATTAGTTTGATAAATAAGTTAAAATTTATATTATTTTTATAAATAATTTTTTTAAATTATTTTGGTAAAGGTCTCTGCCTAGCCAGATGAAGGAGAGAGAATGTGTAGGAATGATGATGTTGATATGTAGATTATGTCTCCACGGTTATTATCAATGGTGACAGCTGTGGAATTTATATCAATAATGGATGGAAGAATGAATTTATATCAATCATCTATCGATGTGAAACTTAGGTTTGATTGATGGGACACTTCCTTTTGAGGAAATCTAGATGGAAGTCCATTTGTGCTAGAGATGCTCTAGTGGGGGACTCTTCGATGTTTAACTCAGCCAGAACATAAGAACAAAGAAGAAAAAAGAGAGAAAAATAGGGAGAGTGTGGATACTGAAAGATGAGTGCCCTATAAGTCAATTGCAAGTGTGTTATGATGGAACTTTTTTTTGTAATTTTTTAACTCATGTAATGATATTTATTATTTGATAATAAAATAAGACATTGATTCATCATATTAGCTGCTTCTTATTATGACTAAGATTATGATGAACCTCAAAGATTAGAGCAATGATTTTGGAAGATATGAATGGGTCATGCTGGTGAGACCTAAAATTCTAAAACCCTAATCTTAAATATTCTTGATCGTAGGAACATTAAGTCAGGGATCTATGTTCCGGATAGACTGGCATATCCTATGTATGCTCGATGGAGAGGATGGCAGAACTCACTAGCCACTTGTGTGGGATACTAATACAAGGATGTGGATGCTCATTTGAGAAATGAGTCCACTGAATTGACTTGATGAAAGAAAATATCTTACAGAAGTCTTACTTGTAAGTCAAAGATAGTTCTCTAAGTGAGAGTTACGCAAGTGATCCTTAGACCTAAGATCATCATGAAATCTTGTGCATATAAATTTATATTTTGGTTCATACTCAAGCATGACTTTAAGACATGTACGGAGTATTCTGGATATGGTAGGAGTGTGAACAAAGGTTGTGACTAGGTCAACATGGAATCGATTGCTTCTAGTAAGAGGAGATCGCATCCTGTGTATTCTCATTCGTAGATGACTCAGAAAAAAACTTTTGGCCAAAAGTAAGAAGGAGATTAGAAAGAGTTTCTAATATTTCTTCATTGAAGCCATTATTGGTTAATTGAGAATCGATATGAATATGTGTTTGAGTTTGACATGATTCCATACTCATGAATATAGTCAGAGTGCTAGGATGATCGAAGGATTGTATTGCATAATAACTTACCACTGAAGGACATATTTGATATTTTTATCAAATTTTTATATCTTTTAGAGAGTCATGATACGTTGCTAGACGTCAATCTTGACTTGTAGATCTTTGATCGAATTAAAGAGTTTAATTCGAACGTCAATTAGAAAGAGTTCTAATTACTGAAATCGGGTTAGCTCGATTGGACCTAAATTGGTTAGATTAAATTTCAGTCAAATTAAGTCAACTTGCACCTAGAACTACTACTAGCTAGATGTGGAACCCAATGGGTCACACACGTATAAAAATTGGCCAAGGATCCTTTTTAAAAAGGTTGATTGAAATTTTAGATTCAATTAGGGTTCCAGTAAGCATGCTAGCATGTGTGGAATCCCTAGCTCTTTTAAAGATCAATTTGGTCTCATGCCTTGCTCATTTGCTAGCCTAATTTGGTGGGCATTTGGGTTGGGTCAAGCCACTTAGAAGCAGCCAAAAAAAGGCACCATATCTGGTGTACATGCCAAATAACTAAGAGTCCAACTTAAGAAGGACTCTTGGCGCTAATATGCAGAATGCATGTGCACTTTATTTGTGGCATCGAGAAGGACTGAGAATCCTTCTGTTTTGGGCCTCTATTTTTATGAAAAGTAGATCAGATGATGACCCACTTAGAATACTTTTTGAAGTATGAAAAATCTACCAGATTGAGCGTGAAAAAAATTGCTCGAAACATTACTATGTGCATGACAGGTTTTTCTGGATGCACGAAGGGATGAGAAGACTCCTCCTGTTTAAGGAGTCTTAAGTGACTTTTTATCTGATAATTTTTGTGATAAGAATCAGTTTTAAGTGTTGATCACATGGTAAAAATATAAAAATTATCAGATTAAGAAAGGTTATTTTTCACACCCTTTTCTGGGTGTCCGCGCGCGCGATAAGGAGAAGGTGTTCGCACATCTCTTCGGTGAAGAATCCTTCTCACATATGAACTCTTATCCAAATAATGTGTCATTTGATGATGGCCTTTCTATTTGAACAAAGATTTATGTGGCAAAATTTCAGCTAATCTGATTTGTGAAGTGATGCGAAAAGCATCTCGTTCTGGGTGTGCACGCATGAGAAAGCAGGAATCGATGTATCACCCTCTGAAGAGTCCTTCTGTTTAGGGACTCTCAGATAAGTAATACGAGGACTTGATATACCTTTCCAGATGAGGCATTCCTTCTCTATTAGTGCCCCATCTGGTGCTATAAATAGGGGACAACAGATGGGGTGATTATTAAATTCTTACATCCCCTATCCACTCCCTCTATCCCTCTCTTACAACTCTAGGTTTTTGGACAAGGCTTGTTCTTTTAAGATAAAGCTAATCCTAATAGCTCTAAGGATTTAAGAGGTCTAAAAAAAGATGGTCAAATCCAGTGGATGGTTCAAAAAGGTTCAGACTCAGGTTTGGAGGAAGATCTAATTGATTGGTGGCTGGTTGAGTCTAGGGGCTAGAACTCTTGAAGCAAGGTGAAGAAAGAGCGCTGTTCTTGATTCAATTTTCGTGTGGATCATCGTTGGAGGGTAGACACTTGGATGCATCATAGAAATTAAATCAGCATTATAGGTATTCTTCTGATCCAAATTTATTTTATTATACTTTGATTGATATAGTCAAGAGCTTCTGAAAATTAAAATTTTCGGTGCATCGGATATTTTTAATGAAAATTTTAAATACTTAATCCTTTCGCTACGCCACCAAAACCCAACAGATACTGTTCTCTATGGGTGTGTTTTCTTACTTTAAGTTTTTCTAATTATCTCTATTTATATAAAAGGAGCTGTAAATTGTTATGCTTAAATCCGATAGATTGTTAGGCCTTAATATTGTTAGTTGTTGGCCTTAATAGGATAGGCTATTAGGATAGAAAGTCTACCAAATAACCTGCAAATTGGGTTTTGCTACTATGCTCTTTCATAATATTTTATTATAAAGGGCATTTGAGGTACTATACATTAATTTTTTGATATATTTTATTATTTTTTAAAAAATATATTTTTTTTCTTCCTCTGCCCATGGCTCACCGTGCCCAAGCCCCCACCTCTCCAGCCCCCGATGCCACCTGTGGCTCCTCCACACTCCCCCCCACCTGGCCCCCCGCACCTCCTCCATGCCACCACTCGACCCGTTGAGTCTTCTCTGCTCCTCTGTGTGCACCCCCCACGGCCTACGCCTCCTCTGCACCACCAACCCCCTCAGCGTCTCATGCTACTAACCTCCTCTGCTCTCGGTTCCATGCCCCTCTTTCAGCATCCGTCGCCATTCTCCACCCAATCGCCCACCTTCAACGGCCCATGCCTCATCCAGTCTTGGTTCCATGCCCCCCCTCTAGCATCCATCGCCGTTCTGTGCCCCCCCAAACTCCCACCCCCAGCAGCCTGTGCATCCTTCGCTCTCGATTTCGTGCCCCCCCTTCAGCATCCGTGCCCTCCCAACCCTCTGTGGCTTCTCTGTGCCATCGCCGCTGCCCTCCAACCTCCGATTCTCATGGCTCCTCCGCATTCACCCACCTCCGATGGCCTACGGATAAAGAAAAGATTATTTTAAAAAAATTAATTTAATTATAGCATAAAATAATCCTAATCTTTGAAATATTTACCATACCAGCCATGCATATGGATACTCCACCGAACTGAAATCTAAGTAATCCATATTTAATCCAATGATTGGAAATATAAAAAAATAAAAAGATCAAAATATCCTTAGGAGCACCATAGCAAAGCCCCCTACAAATTATGGTCATTAGTTATGGGTGTCAGTTGTCCACAGTCCGAAAATTATTGAGAGATTATGATGACCTAACTCTACCATTAAGATGGCCGTGGGCTCGATGTCGACATGGCACTGGAATGCACTTTAGATTTGGATCCGAGATTAGTTGAATGCATAAGAGATTATAATCCTTAGGACAGTGTTGTTCAATCTTCGGGTTGGCTTCCATTGAGTTGGCATCAGTATTGGCCAAATCAATGTTCAATTAGTGATGAGATCGGCTATCATCTAGGATCGTTGGTTTTTATTATTTTTCCGTGGATTGGACTTATGACGTTATTTAGGTTATCTCGATGTTGAAGTCAAAGTATCTCAATTAACGAAAAATGAGTCATACCCCAACACACACACACACACACACACACACACACACATATATATATATATATATATGCTTGTACGTATGTATGTATGTAGGTGCGCGTGCATGTTAGAAAGCACATGTATATCCAGCAAAGTAATGGGAATAATCTATTTTCTTTGTATGCTGGAAAAAAAAAATGCCCTCATCCAGTTCGATTGGACAACCTCCAAACTTGCATGAGGATATAATATTGGTGATTATACACCCGTTTCAAGCAAATATTACTTTGTTTTTTTTTTAATGAAAATTCCTACTATTGTTATCGCGACGCTCAAGCGTTCAACACCACCTTAAGTTTGCCTACTCCCTGAGATACATTTTTTCGAGTTCAAGATTCTGGTGGTTCATGTGACCCCAACTATTCACCGAAATGCGCTCAAGATTTGATTCCAAATGTGACTCCTCTTCGAAATACGGGACAAGAATATCTTATTACATGTGCAATTCTATAGCATAAACAGTTCCGGCACCTGTAAAAGTTTGATTTCATACTTTTTCATATGAATCCAGTTCACATGTCAACATTATTCAACTCCCATCCCTTTTGTAGTGGCTCTTCCATGTCTAAAACAATACGGGTGTGGAAGAATCTTATCTTTGAGCATGTGCCAATTGCCAGTGTTACATGCCTTCAAGCCATAGAAGCAGCTATTCGAAAAAAATAGCCGTCATGATGGTGCTGATGGAAACTAAGGTGTTAGACCCAACATTTGAAATGGTTGAGCATGGAATAGAAATGAGTGACCAGTTGATAGAGGATATACAAATAAACTATCAAAAGGTGAAGGGGTATTTTTTACTATTATATGTTCTTGGTTGCTTGTAAAATAGTAGTTATGAAAAGTCAGTGCGTGGTATCACCATGCATAAAAGGTTGTACACAAATGAAGTATTTATTGTTATAACATATACTTTTTGTTCCTATTGGTTAGGATTTTCTACTTCTATCAGGTAAAATGGTTATTTCTTTTATTTGTGGTTGTTTGGATGCTCTCCAATTTGTCCTTGAAGGGGAGAAGCCAGTCTAGCGCACATAGACTTTCATGTAGGAGCTAAGTGGAGGCTATTTGTATTAATATTAGTTGTTGCACCTAGTCGATTCACGCTAGTAATAAGACTCCGATTGCTTAATTTATTTAATAAGACATTGAGTACATGTAGGAAGAGTGTAAAGAAGAAATTAAGAGAGAGCAAATCCTCTTACCTACCATGTCTTCAACAATTGCTCTTATTTCCAGCTTTTCCATTAATGAAAACAACAAATTCATTGGAAAAATGATATAGAGCTTCAATCGACTCTATCCATTTCATCAGAAAGCCTCTTGTCTTTATAATGAAGAGGAGGAAGTCCCAATTCAAGTTGTCTAGTGTTTTTTTGAAGTCTAGCTTGCACACGTTAATTCTATTTCTCTTACAATAATGCGGGATTTCAGGAGCACAAAGAAGATTATCAGCAATCATTCTCCCTTGGATGAAACCAATTGGAGCCTTATCAACCATATTATCCAAAAATGGAGCAAGTCTTATTGTAAGAGACTCAAAGACGGTTTTATCTAAACTAGAATTATGCTTATTGTCTAATAGTCGATTCTCAAACATATTACAAAATAATGACTGCCAAGTCATTTAATCCACTCGTATTAATTAAGATGCCTGGAAGAAATGGAACAAAATAAAATGTTACCAGCTATTAATTAGATATTAGAAACTCTTATGAAAATGATACAATAAGCAACGGCCAATAGCAATTAAAGAAAACAAAACCCCCTTGGGACAACCATAATGCTGCATAAAAAAAAACATGTTGGACCAGTATAAATTTGAACCCATGGTGCATACTCTCAAATTAGATCCTAAGAAGTTCGACATGGCTTCATCTTCCTCTTCCACTATCCATAAACTTTTAATGGCCGTCATAGTTCTTTTTATATTCTTCGCTTATGGTACATATCTTCTTCTATTTTAGTAGAGAAAATAGGAAAAACATATAGACATGAAGGCCTCGAAACACATTGTTCTTTTATATTTAACATGCATGTAGCACACCTTAGATGTGCTTAAATTTGAGCTAAATATTTATGCGTGAAGGCTAAATGTGTATTCTAATTCAAAAATTATTTTGTTGTTGCAGCAAAAGCAGCCTATGATTGTATTGGAATATGTGAAGATTTTCCATTCTGCAACACGACATGCCATCACCTTGGATTCAAATTAGGAGGAGAATGTGTGCCACCAATTAGAGAAATCTGTTGCTGTAATAGAGATCCTTCTTTCTATTGAAAAAAGCATGCAACACCTGTATTTTCCTCTTAATTTCTTGCCTAATGGTGTGCTATAAACAATAATTAATGTATTACAAAATATCATGAGGACATATATGAAACATCTTTATAGATTTCAAAATAAAAAAAAATTTAAAAAATTATAATTATAATTTTTTAATTTAAAAAAATAAAAATTTTAATTCTGAGACACATAAGACTCTGTGTATCTATGTCCACAAAGCATAATATGCGATCACTTGAAATTTTATAATTCTAAAATAAAAAGATAAAAAAATAAAAATTATAATTTTAAATTTTAAATTTTATAAAATAAAAATTTTAAATTTAATTAAAATAAATTTTAATTAAAAAATGAAATAAAAATTTTAATTTTAATTCAAATAAATTTTAAAAAAATAAAAAAATAAAAAATCAATCCGTATCATCCCCATAATGACTTATAGCAGCCCAAACCGCATCGCATCGAGCGGTCGGTGCTTACCGACCTATACCGGACCGTACGTGACTGTTCGTGCTCGTACCAGATCGAGATGTACCAGTGCGGTCCGATTCATCTCATTTATCGAAAAATCAGCTTGAACTTTGATGGTTCCCCCACAGACTTGTCTGATTTAACTTATTTTTAGATATTTTAAAAAATATAATTAAATTATTCGATATATTATTATTATTTATGTTATAATTTTTGTAGCCCTTTTAGCATAACTTTTTCTCTCTTAATGTTCTGAGACACATGAGAGTATGTGTATCCATGTCCACAAAGCATAATATCCAATAATTTAAAATTAAATAATATAAAATAAAATCAATAATTAATAATATAAAATAAAATAAAAATATCAAGTGTATAAAAAATAGTATAATAAAAGTTTTAAAAATATTAAGTACAAATCTAAAAAATACTAAGTCCCACAAAAATATCGTGGTGCCCGTGGTCGCTTGGACCTTCTCAGGAAGGTCCTCAACGGCTGCTTCTGCTTCTGTATCTGCTGTGATAGCTCCTCCCCTATATCAGTGGAGACTTGCTGGTCATGCTGCTCAGGAATAACTGATGCTGTCGGATCATCTACGGACTGAGCGACCCCTTCAACCCTCTCATCTGGATACACGGATGGGCCTGAAAAGAAAGTATCATCTCATGTGGCCAACTGGTACCAAGTGATGTCATCTGTGGGATGTAAGAAGAAGAAAGTGCTGCCATCTGTAGATCAAAAGGTGGTGGCATCTGTGCAGCGTCTAGTGATGACATCTGCGGAATAGCGGTGATGGCATATGTGGAACATATGGTGACGGCATATATCTCATATCTGGTGCATCGGCTGCTCCGTACCAAGACGCACAGCTATATAGATCAACATCAATCGCCACCAATATTTCGGAACTTATTCTCTCTATCTCACGTAGTATCTGAATCCGTTCGTCCTCATCAGTCGTAGATAAAGCACGACGAGCGTCCAATACAAGATCCGACATAGAATCAATCTATATAATAAAAATAAAATTAGTAACATATCATAAAATATAAAACAAAAATATAACACAAACAAGATAAACTAATTTTAATCTTAATTATTAGAAGTAAAGACATTGATATAAAATATAATTTTCATAGTCTTACCAAAAGACGCACAGCCGAACTCTCGCCTTCGTATCAGAAAACTGTATACCGAGGCTGTCCAATGACTTGCACTGTAATGCTAAAAAATCAAGCCATGTAGTCCTCGGTATATGAATGGCCTCTCAAAATGAGATCATCATGAATAATGTGATCTCGACGTGCATCCCATTTATCGATGTACTCTGCATGTCGATACGTCAGTCAATACGAGCTCTCTCTCGTCGATCAATAGGATGAAGTCTCTGACCGGTATCAAACTGCTTTGGGATGCTCTGAATCTGACCAAACTGCCGCAGGACATGATCGAAAAGATGCCACTCTACCACATCAAAACAAATAAGTGGCACCCTAGCAGTCCATATGTTATATCCAACTGTACATATCTGCGGTAATATAGCCAATATCTCATGTGTATATGACTCCCACAAAAGAGGAAGAGGGAGAGAAGAGGGAGAGAGAGGAAGAGGAAAGAGAGAAGAGGGAGCTCACCACCGTCGGAGATCGCCGTCGTGTCGCCGTGACATCGGAGACGAGAAGGACGATGTGGAGAAGGAAGACAATGGAGAAGAGGGAGTTTTTTTTGGGGGGGGTCTTAAGCAACAAAAATACCAAAAGGAATAGCATTTTTGAAAACACCATTCCAAATGACATTTTCAAAAATACTTTTTTATTTCAAATTTTATTATTATTTTTTATTTTTAATAGTATTTTTAATTTTTTTAGTTATTTTTATGAGATTTTTTAATAAAAAAATTAATTTAAAATGGGGATAGTAATTTGAAATGATAATTTTTATTTGAATTAAAGTTAAAATTTTTAATTTTTTAAAATTTAAATTTATAATTTTTAGTATTTTCTCATTTTTTCACTTTTTTATGCAATTTTTTATCATTTTATTTTTTTGAATTTAAATTTAAATTTTTATTTTTTTATAATTTAAAATTTTAATTTTAATTTTTCCCATTTTTACCCTTTTTTGCTTTTATGGCATTTTTTTAGGTATTTTTTTCCTTTATTTGAAATATTTTTTAAAAAAATTAATTTGAAATGGGGAAAGTAATTTAAAATGATATTTTTTATTTGAACTAAAATTAAAATTTTTATTTTTTTTAAATTTAAAATTAAAATTTTTATTTTTTTCTATTTCTTTCATTTTTTTCCTTTTTATGGTATTTTTTTCTCATTTTTTATTGTATTTTTTACTTTTTTAATTTTTTAAGATATTTTTTTGGGATATTTTTTTAAAAAAAATTAATTTTAAAAGGGGATTGTAATTTCAAAAGATGATTTTTATTTAAATTAAATTAAAATTAAAATTTTTATTTTCTTAAAATTTAGAATTATAATTTTTTATTTTTTATTTTTTTCTTTTTTTATGGTATTTTTTATTTTTTTAAACCAATTTTTTTCTTTTTTTTAGATATTTTTTTAGAAAAATAATTTAAAATGAGGATACTAATTTGAAATGATGATTTTTATTTGATGTCAATTTTTTTTCATATGAATCTTGTTCACATGTCAACATTGTTCAACTCCCATCGCTTTTGTAGTGGCTCTTCCATGTCCAAAACAATACGGGTGTGGAAGAATCTTATCTTTGAGCATGCGCCAATTGCCGGTGTTACATGCCTTCAAGCCATAGAAGCAGCTATTCGAAAAAAATAGCCATCATGATGGTGCTGATGGAAACTAAAGTGTTAGACCCAACATTTGAAATGGTTGAGCATGGAATGGAAATGAGTGACCAGTTGATACAGGATATACAAATAAACTATCAAAAGGTGAAGGGGTATTTTTTACTATTATATGTTCTTGGTTGCTTGTAAAATAATAGTTATGAAAAGTCAGTGCGTGGTATCACCATGCATAAAAGGTTGTACACAAATGGAGTATTTATTGTTATAACATATACTTTTTGTTCCTATTGGTTAGGATTTTCTACTTCTATCAGTTAAAATGGTTATTTCTTTTATTTGTGGTTGTTTGGATGCTCTCCAATTTGTCCTTGAAGGGGAGAAGCCAGTCTAGCGCACATAGACTTTCATGTAGGAGCTAAGTGGAGGCTATTTGTATTAATATTAGTTGTTGCACCTAGTCGATTCACGCTAGTAATAAGACTCCGATTGCTTAATTTATTTAATAAGACATAGAGTACATGTAGGAAGAGTGTAAAGAAGAAATTAAGAGAGAGCAAATCCTCTTACCTACCATGTCTTCAACAATTGCTCTTATTTCCAGCTTTTTCATTAATGAAAACAACAAATTCATTGGAAAAATGATATAGAGCTTCAATCGACTCTATCCATTTCATCAGAAAGCCTCTTGTCTTTATAATGAAGAGGAGGAAGTCCCAATTCAAGTTGTCTAGTGTTTTTTTGAAGTCTAGCTTGCACACGTTAATTCTATTTCTCTTACAATAATGCGGGATTTCAGGAGCACAAAGAAGATTATCAGCAATCATTCTCCCTTGGATGAAACCAATTGGAGCCTTATCAACCATATTATCCAAAAATGGAGCAAGTCTTATTGTAAGAGACTCAAAGACGGTTTTATCTAAACTAGAATTATGCTTATTATCTAATAGTCGATTCTCAAACATATTACAAAATAATGACTGCCAAGTCATTTAATCCACTCGTATTAATTAAGATGCCTGGAAGAAACGGAACAAAATAAAATGTTACCAGCTATTAATTAGATATTAGAAACTCTTATGAAAATGATACAATAAGCAACGGCCAATAGCAATTAAAGAAAACAAAACCCCCTTGGGACAACCATAATGCTGCATAAAAAAAAACATGTTGGACCAGTATAAATTTGAACCCATGGTGCATACTCTCAAATTAGATCCTAAGAAGTTCGACATGGCTTCATCTTCCTCTTCCACTATCCATAAACTTTTAATGGCCGTCATAGTTCTTTTTATATTCTTCGCTTATGGTACATATCTTCTTCTATTTTAGTAGAGAAAATAGGAAAAACATATAGACATGAAGGCCTCGAAACACATTGTTCTTTTATATTTAACATGCATGTAGCACACCTTAGATGTGCTTAAATTCTAGCTAAATATTTATGCGTGAAGGCTAAATGTGTATTCTAATTCAAAAATTATTTTGTTGTTGCAGCAAAAGCAGCCTATGATTGTATTGGAATATGTGAAGATTTTCCATTCTGCAACACGACATGCCATCACCTTGGATTCAAATTAGGAGGAGAATGTGTGCCACCAATTAGAGAAATCTGTTGCTGTAATAGAGATCCTTCTTTCTATTGAAAAAAGCATGCCACACCTGTATTTTCCTCTTAATTTCTTGCCTAATGGTGTGCTATAAACAATAATTAATGTATTACAAAATATCATGAGGACATATATGAAACATCTTTATAGATTTCAAAATAATAAAAAAATTGAAAAAAATTATAATTATAATTTTTTAATTTAAAAAAATAAAAATTTTAATTCTGAGACACATAAGACTCTGTGTATCTATGTCCACAAAGCATAATATCCGATCACTTGAAATTTTATAATTCTAAAATAAAAAATAAAAAAAATAAAAATTATAATTTAAATTTTATAAAATAAAATTTTAAATTTAATTAAAATAAATTTTAATTAAAAAAAAATGAAATAAAAATTTTAATTTTAATTCAAATAAATTTTAAAAAAGAAAAAAAATAAAAAATCAATCCGTATCATCCCCGTAATGACTTATAGCAGCCCAAACCGTATCGCATCGAGCGGTTGGTGCTTACCGACCTATACCGGACCGTACGTGACTGTTCGTGCCCGTACCAGATCGAGATGTACCAGTACGGTCCGATTCATCTCATTTATCGAAAAATCAGCTAGAACTTTGATGGTTTCCCACAAACTTGTCTGATTTAACTTATTTTTAGATATTTTAAAAAATATAATTAAATTATTCGATATATTATTATTATTTATGTTATAATTTTTGTAGCCCTTTTAGCATAACTTTTTCTCTCTTAATGTTCTGAGAGACATGAGAGTATGTGTATCCATGTCCACAAAGCATAATATCCAATAATTTAAAATTAAATAATATAAAATAAAATCAAAATTAATAATATAAAATAGAATAAAAATATCAAGTGTATAAAAAATAGTATAATAAAAGTTTTAAAAATATTAAGTACAAATCTAAAAAATACTAAGTCCCACAAAAATATCGTGGTGCCCGTGGTCGCTTGGACCTTCTCAGGAAGGTCCTCAACGGCTGCTTCTGCTTCTGTATCTGCTGTGATAGCTCCTCCCCTATATCAGTGGAGACTTGCTGGTCATGCTGTTCAGGAATAACTGATGCTGTCGGATCATCTACGGACTGAGCGACCCCTTCAACCCTCTCATCTGGATACACGGATGGGCCTGAAAAGAAAGTATCATCTCATATGGCCAACTGGTACCCAGTGATGTCATCTGTGGGATGTAAGAAGAAGAAAGTGCTGCCATCTGTAGATCAAAAGGTGGTGGCATCTGTGCAGCGTCTAGTGATGAAATCTGCGGAATAGCGGTGATGGCATATGTGGAACATATGGTGACGGTATATATCTCATATCTGGTGCATCGGCTGCTCCGTACCAAGACGCACAGCTATATAGATCAACATCAATCGCCACCAATATTTCGAACTTATTCTCTCTATCTCACGCAGTATCTGAATTCGTTCTCCTCATTAGTCGTAGATAAAGCACGACGAGCGTCCAATACAAGATCCGACATAGAATCAATCTGCATAATAAAAATAAAATTAGTAATATATCATAAAATATAAAACAAAAATATAACACAAACAAGATAAACTAATTTTCAATCTTAATTATTAGAAGTAAAGACATTGATATAAAATATAATTTTCGTAGTCTTACCAAAAGACGCACAGCCGAACTCTCGCCTTCGTATCAGAAAACTGTATACCGAGGCTGTCCAATGACTTGCACTGTAATGCTAAAAAATCAAGCCATGTAGTCCTCGGTATATGAATGGCCTCTCAAAATGAGATCATCATGAACAATGTGATCTTGACGTGCATCCCATTTATCGATGTACTTTGCATGTCGATACGTCAGTCAATACGAGCTCTCTCTCGTCGATCAATAGGATGAAGTCTCTGACTGGTATCAAACTGCTTTGGGATGCTCTGAATCTGACCAAACTGCCGCAGGACACGATCGAAAAGATGCCACTCTACCACATCAAAACAAATAAGTGGCACCCTAGCAGTCCATATGTTATATCCAACTGTACATATCTGCGGTAATATAGCCAATATCTCATGTGTATATGACTCCCACAAAAGAGGAAGCGGGAGAGAAGAGGGGGAGAGAGGAAGAGGAAAGAGAGAAGAGGGAGCTCACCACCGTCGGAGCTCGCCGTCGTGTCGCCGTGCCATCGAAGACGAGAAGGACGATGTGGAGAAGGAAGACAACGGAGAAGAGGGAGTTTTTTTTTGGGGGGGTCTTAAGCAACAAAAATACCAAAAGGAATAGCATTTTTGAAAACACCATTCCAAATGACATTTTCAAAAATACTTTTTTATTTCAAATTTTATTATTTTTTTTATTTTTTTATAGTATTTTTAATTTTTTTAGTTATTTTTATGAGATTTTTTAATAAAAAAATTAATTTAAAATGGGGATAGTAATTTGAAATGATAATTTTTATTTGAATTAAAGTTAAAATTTTTATTTTTTTAAAATTTAAATTTATAATTTTTAGTTTTTTCTCATTTTTTTACTTTTTTATGCTATTTTTTATCATTTTATTTTTTTGAATTTAAATTTAAATTTTTATTTTTTTATAATTTAAAATTTTAATTTTAATTTTTTCCCATTTTTACCCTTTTTCTGCTTTTATGGCATTTTTTTAGGTATTTTTTCCTTTATTTGAAATATTTTTTAAAAAAATTAATTTGAAATGGGGAAAGTAATTTAAAATGATGTTTTTTATTTGAACTAAAATTAAAATTTTTATTTTTTTTAAATTTAAAATTATAATTTTTATTTTTTTCTATTTCTTTCATTTTTTTCCTTTTTATGGTATTTTTTTCTCATTTTTTATGGTATTTTTTATTTTTTTAATTTTTTAAGATATTTTTTTTGGATATTTTTTTAAAAAAATTAATTTTAAAAGGGGATTGTAATTTGAAATGATGATTTTTATTTAAATTAAATTAAAATTAAAATTTTTATTTTATTAAAATTTAGAATTATAATTTTTTATTTTTTTATTTTTTTATGTTATTTTTTATTTTTTTAAATCAATTTTTTTTTTTTTAGATATTTTTTTAGAAAAATAATTTAAAATGAGGATACTAATTTGAAATGATGATTTTTATTTGATGTCAATTTTTTTTCATATGAATCCTGTTCACATGTCAACATTGTTCAACTCCCATCCCTTTTGTAGTGGCTCTTCCATGTCCAAAACAATACGGGTGTGGAAGAATCTTATCTTTGAGCATGCGCCAATTGCCGGTGTTACATGCCTTCAAGCCATAGAAGCAGCTATTCGAAAAAAATAGCCGTCATGATGGTGCGGATGGAAACTAAAGTGTTAGACCCAACATTTGAAATGGTTGAGCATGGAATGGAAATGAGTGACCAGTTGATACAGGATATACAAATAAACTATCAAAAGGTGAAGGGGTATTTTTTACTATTATATGTTCTTGGTTGCTTGTAAAATATAGTTATGAAAAGTCAGTGCGTGGTATCACCATGCATAAAAGGTTGTACACAAATGGAGTATTTATTGTTATAACATATACTTTTTGTTCCTATTGGTTAGGATTTTCTACTTCTATCAGTTAAAATGGTTATTTCTTTTATTTGTGGTTGTTTGGATGCTCTCCAATTTGTCCTTGAAGGGGAGAAGCCAGTCTAGCGCACATAGACTTTCATGTAGGAGCTAAGTGGAGGCTATTTGTATTAATATTAGTTGTTGCACCTAGTCGATTCACGCTAGTAATAAGACTCCGATTGCTTAATTTATTTAATAAGACATTGAGTACATGTAGGAAGAGTGTAAAGAAGAAATTAAGAGAGAGCAAATCCTCTTACCTACCATGTCTTCAACAATTGCTCTTATTTCCAGCTTTTCCATTAATGAAAACAACAAATTCATTGGAAAAATGATATAGAGCTTCAATCGACTCTATCCATTTCATCAGAAAGCCTCTTGTCTTTATAATGAAGAGGAGGAAGTCCCAATTCAAGTTGTCTAGTGTTTTTTTGAAGTCTAGCTTGCACACGTTAATTCTATTTCTCTTACAATAATGCGGGATTTCAGGAGCACAAAGAAGATTATCAGCAATCATTCTCCCTTGGATGAAACCAATTGGAGCCTTATCAACCATATTATCCAAAAATGGAGCAAGTCTTATTGTAAGAGACTCAAAGACGGTTTTATCTAAACTAGAATTATGCTTATTGTCTAATAGTCGATTCTCAAACATATTACAAAATAATGACTGCCAAGTCATTTAATCCACTCGTATTAATTAAGATGCCTGGAAGAAACGGAACAAAATAAAATGTTACCAGCTATTAATTAGATATTAGAAACTCTTATGAAAATGATACAATAAGCAACGGCCAATAGCAATTAAAGAAAACAAAACCCCCTTGGGACAACCATAATGCTGCATAAAAAAAAACATGTTGGACCAGTATAAATTTGAACCCATGGTGCATACTCTCAAATTAGATCCTAAGAAGTTCGACATGGCTTCATCTTCCTCTTCCACTATCCATAAACTTTTAATGGCCGTCATAGTTCTTTTTATATTCTTCGCTTATGGTACATATCTTCTTCTATTTTAGTAGAGAAAATAGGAAAAACATATAGACATGAAGGCCTCGAAACACATTGTTCTTTTATATTTAACATGCATGTAGCACACCTTAGATGTGCTTAAATTCTAGCTAAATATTTATGCGTGAAGGCTAAATGTGTATTCTAATTCAAAAATTATTTTGTTGTTGCAGCAAAAGCAGCCTATGATTGTATTGGAATATGTGAAGATTTTCCATTCTGCAACACGACATGCCATCACCTTGGATTCAAATTAGGAGGAGAATGTGTGCCACCAATTAGAGAAATCTGTTGCTGTAATAGAGATCCTTCTTTCTATTGAAAAAAGCATGCAACACCTGTATTTTCCTCTTAATTTCTTGCCTAATGGTGTGCTATAAACAATAATTAATGTATTACAAAATATCATGAGGACATATATGAAACATCTTTATAGATTTCAAAATAAGAAAAAAATTGAAAAAAATTATAATTATAATTTTTTAATTTAAAAAAATAAAAATTTTAATTCTGAGACACATAAGACTCTGTGTATCCATGTCCACAAAGCATAATATCCGATCACTTGAAATTTTATAATTCTAAAATAAAAAAATAAAAAAAATAAAAATTATAATTTAAATTTTATAAAATAAAAATTTTAAATTAAATTAAAATAAATTTTAATTAAAAAAAGAAATGAAATAAAAATTTTAATTTTAATTCAAATAAATTTAAAAAAAAGAAAAAAAAATAAAAAATCAATCCGTATCATCCCCGTAATGACTTATAGCAGCCCAAACCGTATCGCATCGAGCGGTTGGTGCTTACCGACCTATACCGGACCGTACGTGACTGTTCGTGCCCGTACCAGATCGAGATGTACCAGTACGGTCCGATTCATCTCATTTATCGAAAAATCAGCTTGAACTTTGATGGTTTCCCACAAACTTGTCTGATTTAACTTATTTTTAGATATTTTAAAAAATATAATTAAATTATTCGATATATTATTATTATTTATGTTATAATTTTTGTAGCCCTTTTAGCATAACTTTTTCTCTCTTAATGTTCTGAGACACATGAGAGTATGTGTATCCATGTCCACAAAGCATAATATCCAATAATTTAAAATTAAATAATATAAAATAAAATCAATAATTAATAATATAAAATAGAATAAAAATATCAAGTGTATAAAAAATAGTATAATAAAAGTTTTAAAAATATTAAGTACAAATCTAAAAAATACTAAGTCCCACAAAAATATCGTGGTGCCCGTGGTCGCTTGGACCTTCTCAGGAAGGTCCTCAACGGCTGCTTCTGCTTCTGTATCTGCTGTGATAGCTCCTCCCCTATATCAGTGGAGACTTGCTGGTCATGCTGCTCAGGAATAACTGATGCTGTCGGATCATCTACGGACTGAGCGACCCCTTCAACCCTCTCATCTGGATACACGGATGGGCCTGAAAAGAAAGTATCATCTCATGTGGCCAACTGGTACCCAGTGATGTCATCTGTGGGATGTAAGAAGAAGAAAGTGCTGCCATCTGTAGATCAAAAGGTGGTGGCATCTGTGCAGCGTCTAGTGATGACATCTGCGGAATAGCGGTGATGGCATATGTGGAACATATGGTGACGGCATATATCTCATATCTGGTGCATCGGCTGCTCCGTACCAAGACGCACAGCTATATAGATCAACATCAATCGCCACCAATATTTCGGAACTTATTCTCTCTATCTCACGCAGTATCTGAATCCGTTCGTCCTCATCAGTCGTAGATAAAGCACGACGAGCGTCCAATACAAGATCCGACATAGAATCAATCTACATAATAAAAATAAAATTAGTAATATATCATAAAATATAAAATAAAAATATAACACAAACAAGATAAACTAATTTTCAATCTTAATTATTAGAAGTAAAGACATTGATATAAAATATAATTTTCGTAGTCTTACCAAAAGACGCACAGCCGAACTCTCGCCTTCGTATCAGAAAACTGTATACCGAGGCTGTCCAATGACTTGCACTGTAATGCTAAAAAATCAAGCCATGTAGTCCTCGGTATATGAATGGCCTCTCAAAATGAGATCATCATGAACAATGTGATCTTGACGTGCATCCCATTTATCGATGTACTTTGCATGTCGATACGTCAGTCAATACGAGCTCTCTCTCGTCGATCAATAGGATGAAGTCTCTGACTGGTATCAAACTGCTTTGGGATGCTCTGAATCTGACCAAACTGCCGCAGGACACGATCGAAAAGATGCCACTCTACCACATCAAAACAAATAAGTGGCACCCTAGCAGTCCATATGTTATATCCAACTGTACATATCTGCGGTAATATAGCCAATATCTCATGTGTATATGACTCCCACAAAAGAGGAAGCGGGAGAGAAGAGGGGGAGAGAGGAAGAGGAAAGAGAGAAGAGGGAGCTCACCACCGTCGGAGCTCGCCGTCGTGTCGCCGTGCCATCGAAGACGAGAAGGACGATGTGGAGAAGGAAGACAACGGAGAAGAGGGAGTTTTTTTTTGGGGGGGTCTTAAGCAACAAAAATACCAAAAGGAATAGCATTTTTGAAAACACCATTCCAAATGACATTTTCAAAAATACTTTTTTATTTCAAATTTTATTATTTTTTTTATTTTTTATAGTATTTTTAATTTTTTTAGTTATTTTTATGAGATTTTTTAATAAAAAAATTAATTTAAAATGGGGATAGTAATTTGAAATGATAATTTTTATTTGAATTAAAGTTAAAATTTTTATTTTTTTAAAATTTAAATTTATAATTTTTAGTTTTTTCTCATTTTTTTACTTTTTTATGCTATTTTTTATCATTTTATTTTTTTGAATTTAAATTTAAATTTTTATTTTTTTATAATTTAAAATTTTAATTTTAATTTTTTCCCATTTTTACCCTTTTTCTGCTTTTATGGCATTTTTTAGGTATTTTTTTCCTTTATTTGAAATATTTTTTAAAAAAATTAATTTGAAATGGGGAAAGTAATTTAAAATGATGTTTTTTATTTGAACTAAAATTAAAATTTTTATTTTTTTTAAATTTAAAATTATAATTTTTATTTTTTTCTATTTCTTTCATTTTTTTTCTTTTTATGGTATTTTTTTCTCATTTTTTATGGTATTTTTTATTTTTTTAATTTTTTAAGATATTTTTTTGGGATATTTTTTAAAAAAATTAATTTTAAAAGGGGATTGTAATTTGAAATGATGATTTTTATTTAAATTTAAATTAAAATTAAAATTTTTATTTTCTTAAAATTTAGAATTATAATTTTTTATTTTTTTTATTTTTTTCTTTTTTTATGGTATTTTTTATTTTTTTAAACCAATTTTTTTCTTTTTTTTAGATATTTTTTTAGAAAAATAATTTAAAATGAGGATACTAATTTGAAATGATGATTTTTATTTGATGTCAATTTTTTTTCATATGAATCCTGTTCACATGTCAACATTGTTCAACTCCCATCCCTTTTGTAGTGGCTCTTCCATGTCCAAAACAATACGGGTGTGGAAGAATCTTATCTTTGAGCATGCGCCAATTGCCGGTGTTACATGCCTTCAAGCCATAGAAGCAGCTATTCGAAAAAAATAGCCGTCATGATGGTGCGGATGGAAACTAAAGTGTTAGACCCAACATTTGAAATGGTTGAGCATGGAATGGAAATGAGTGACCAGTTGATACAGGATATACAAATAAACTATCAAAAGGTGAAGGGGTATTTTTTACTATTATATGTTCTTGGTTGCTTGTAAAATAGTAGTTATGAAAAGTCAGTGCGTGGTATCACCATGCATAAAAGGTTGTACACAAATGGAGTATTTATTGTTATAACATATACTTTTTGTTCCTATTGGTTAGGATTTTCTACTTCTATCAGTTAAAATGGTTATTTCTTTTATTTGTGGTTGTTTGGATGCTCTCCAATTTGTCCTTGAAGGGGAGAAGCCAGTCTAGCGCACATAGACTTTCATGTAGGAGCTAAGTGGAGGCTATTTGTATTAATATTAGTTGTTGCACCTAGTCGATTCACGCTAGTAATAAGACTCCGATTGCTTAATTTATTTAATAAGACATTGAGTACATGTAGGAAGAGTGTAAAGAAGAAATTAAGAGAGAGCAAATCCTCTTACCTACCATGTCTTCAACAATTGCTCTTATTTCCAGCTTTTCCATTAATGAAAACAACAAATTCATTGGAAAAATGATATAGAGCTTCAATCGACTCTATCCATTTCATCAGAAAGCCTCTTGTCTTTATAATGAAGAGGAGGAAGTCCCAATTCAAGTTGTCTAGTGTTTTTTTGAAGTCTAGCTTGCACACGTTAATTCTATTTCTCTTACAATAATGCGGGATTTCAGGAGCACAAAGAAGATTATCAGCAATCATTCTCCCTTGGATGAAACCAATTGGAGCCTTATCAACCATATTATCCAAAAATGGAGCAAGTCTTATTGTAAGAGACTCAAAGACGGTTTTATCTAAACTAGAATTATGCTTATTGTCTAATAGTCGATTCTCAAACATATTACAAAATAATGACTGCCAAGTCATTTAATCCACTCGTATTAATTAAGATGCCTGGAAGAAACGGAACAAAATAAAATGTTACCAGCTATTAATTAGATATTAGAAACTCTTATGAAAATGATACAATAAGCAACGGCCAATAGCAATTAAAGAAAACAAAACCCCCTTGGGACAACCATAATGCTGCATAAAAAAAAACATGTTGGACCAGTATAAATTTGAACCCATGGTGCATACTCTCAAATTAGATCCTAAGAAGTTCGACATGGCTTCATCTTCCTCTTCCACTATCCATAAACTTTTAATGGCCGTCATAGTTCTTTTTATATTCTTCGCTTATGGTACATATCTTCTTCTATTTTAGTAGAGAAAATAGGAAAAACATATAGACATGAAGGCCTCGAAACACATTGTTCTTTTATATTTAACATGCATGTAGCACACCTTAGATGTGCTTAAATTTGAGCTAAATATTTATGCGTGAAGGCTAAATGTGTATTCTAATTCAAAAATTATTTTGTTGTTGCAGCAAAAGCAGCCTATGATTGTATTGGAATATGTGAAGATTTTCCATTCTGCAACACGACATGCCATCACCTTGGATTCAAATTAGGAGGAGAATGTGTGCCACCAATTAGAGAAATCTGTTGCTGTAATAGAGATCCTTCTTTCTATTGAAAAAAGCATGCAACACCTGTATTTTCCTCTTAATTTCTTGCCTAATGGTGTGCTATAAACAATAATTAATGTATTACAAAATATCATGAGGACATATATGAAACATCTTTATAGATTTCAAAATAAAAAAAAATTAAAAAAATTATAATTATAATTTTTTAATTTAAAAAAATAAAAATTTTAATTCTGAGACACATAAGACTCTGTGTATCCATGTCCACAAAGCATAATATCCGATCACTTGAAATTTTATAATTCTAAAATAAAAAATAAAAAAATAAAAATTATAATTTAAATTTTATAAAATAAAAATTTTAAATTTAATTAAAATAAATTTTAATTAAAAAAATGAAATAAAAATTTTAATTTTAATTCAAATAAATTTTAAAAAAAAAAAAAAATAAAAAATCAATCCGTATCATCCCCGTAATGACTTATAGCAGCCCAAACCGTATCGCATCGAGCGGTTGGTGCTTACCGACCTATACCGGACCGTACGTGACTGTTCGTGCTCGTACCAGATCGAGATGTACCAGTACGGTCCGATTCATCTCATTTATCGAAAAATCAGCTTGAACTTTGATGGTTTCCCACAAACTTGTCTGATTTAACTTATTTTTAGATATTTTAAAAAATATAATTAAATTATTCGATATATTATTATTATTTATGTTATAATTTTTGTAGCCCTTTTAGCATAACTTTTTCTCTCTTAATGTTCTGAGACACATGAGAGTATGTGTATCCATGTCCACAAAGCATAATATCCAATAATTTAAAATTAAATAATATAAAATAAAATCAATAATTAATAATATAAAATAGAATAAAAATATCAAGTGTATAAAAAATAGTATAATAAAAGTTTTAAAAATATTAAGTACAAATCTAAAAAATACTAAGTCCCACAAAAATATCGTGGTGCCCGTGGTCGCTTGGACCTTCTCAGGAAGGTCCTCAACGGCTGCTTCTGCTTCTGTATCTGCTGTGATAGCTCCTCCCCTATATCAGTGGAGACTTGCT
Organism: Elaeis guineensis; assembly: GCF_000442705.2. Taxonomy (NCBI): domain Eukaryota; kingdom Viridiplantae; phylum Streptophyta; class Magnoliopsida; order Arecales; family Arecaceae; genus Elaeis; species Elaeis guineensis. The sequence goes on along the minus strand of NC_026004.2, from coordinate 14,704,827 downwards.
GGTCATGCTGCTCAGGAATAACTGATGCTGTCGGATCATCTACGGACTGAGCGACCCCTTCAACCCTCTCATCTGGATACACGGATGGGCCTGAAAAGAAAGTATCATCTCATGTGGCCAACTGGTACCCAGTGATGTCATCTGTGGGATGTAAGAAGAAGAAAGTGCTGCCATCTGTAGATCAAAAGGTGGTGGCATCTGTGCAGCGTCTAGTGATGACATCTGCGGAATAGCGGTGATGGCATATGTGGAACATATGGTGACGGCATATATCTCATATCTGGTGCATCGGCTGCTCCGTACCAAGACGCACAGCTATATAGATCAACATCAATCGCCACCAATATTTCGGAACTTATTCTCTCTATCTCACGCAGTATCTGAATCCGTTCGTCCTCATCAGTCGTAGATAAAGCACGACGAGCGTCCAATACAAGATCCGACATAGAATCAATCTACATAATAAAAATAAAATTAGTAATATATCATAAAATATAAAACAAAAATATAACACAAACAAGATAAACTAATTTTCAATCTTAATTATTAGAAGTAAAGACATTGATATAAAATATAATTTTCGTAGTCTTACCAAAAGACGCACAGCCGAACTCTCGCCTTCGTATCAGAAAACTGTATACCGAGGCTGTCCAATGACTTGCACTGTAATGCTAAAAAATCAAGCCATGTAGTCCTCGGTATATGAATGGCCTCTCAAAATGAGATCATCATGAACAATGTGATCTTGACGTGCATCCCATTTATCGATGTACTTTGCATGTCGATACGTCAGTCAATACGAGCTCTCTCTCGTCGATCAATAGGATGAAGTCTCTGACTGGTATCAAACTGCTTTGGGATGCTCTGAATCTGACCAAACTGCCGCAGGACACGATCGAAAAGATGCCACTCTACCACATCAAAACAAATAAGTGGCACCCTAGCAGTCCATATGTTATATCCAACTGTACATATTTGCGGTAATATAGCCAATATCTCATGTGTATATGACTCCCACAAAAGAGGAAGCGGGAGAGAAGAGGGGGAGAGAGGAAGAGGAAAGAGAGAAGAGGGAGCTCACCACCGTCGGAGCTCGCCGTCGTGTCGCCGTGCCATCGAAGACGAGAAGGACGATGTGGAGAAGGAAGACAACGGAGAAGAGGGAGTTTTTTTTTGGGGGGGGTCTTAAGCAACAAAAATACCAAAAGGAATAGCATTTTTGAAAACACCATTCCAAATGACATTTTCAAAAATACTTTTTTATTTCAAATTTTATTATTTTTTTTATTTTTTATAGTATTTTTAATTTTTTTAGTTATTTTTATGAGATTTTTTAATAAAAAAATTAATTTAAAATGGGGATAGTAATTTGAAATGATAATTTTTATTTGAATTAAAGTTAAAATTTTTATTTTTTTAAAATTTAAATTTATAATTTTTAGTTTTTTCTCATTTTTTTACTTTTTTATGCTATTTTTTATCATTTTATTTTTTTGAATTTAAATTTAAATTTTTATTTTTTTATAATTTAAAATTTTAATTTTAATTTTTTCCCATTTTTACCCTTTTTCTGCTTTTATGGCATTTTTTTAGGTATTTTTTTCCTTTATTTGAAATATTTTTTAAAAAAATTAATTTGAAATGGGGAAAGTAATTTAAAATGATGTTTTTTATTTGAACTAAAATTAAAATTTTTATTTTTTTTAAATTTAAAATTATAATTTTTATTTTTTTCTATTTCTTTCATTTTTTTCCTTTTTATGGTATTTTTTTCTCATTTTTTATGGTATTTTTTATTTTTTTAATTTTTTAAGATATTTTTTTGGGATATTTTTTTAAAAAAATTAATTTTAAAAGGGGATTGTAATTTGAAATGATGATTTTTATTTAAATTTAAATTAAAATTAAAATTTTTATTTTCTTAAAATTTAGAATTATAATTTTTTATTTTTTTATTTTTTTCTTTTTTTATGGTATTTTTTATTTTTTTAAACCAATTTTTTTCTTTTTTTTAGATATTTTTTTAGAAAAATAATTTAAAATGAGGATACTAATTTGAAATGATGATTTTTATTTGATGTCAATTTTTTTTCATATGAATCCTGTTCACATGTCAACATTGTTCAACTCCCATCCCTTTTGTAGTGGCTCTTCCATGTCCAAAACAATACGGGTGTGGAAGAATCTTATCTTTGAGCATGCGCCAATTGCCGGTGTTACATGCCTTCAAGCCATAGAAGCAGCTATTCGAAAAAAATAGCCGTCATGATGGTGCGGATGGAAACTAAAGTGTTAGACCCAACATTTGAAATGGTTGAGCATGGAATGGAAATGAGTGACCAGTTGATACAGGATATACAAATAAACTATCAAAAGGTGAAGGGGTATTTTTTACTATTATATGTTCTTGGTTGCTTGTAAAATAGTAGTTATGAAAAGTCAGTGCGTGGTATCACCATGCATAAAAGGTTGTACACAAATGGAGTATTTATTGTTATAACATATACTTTTTGTTCCTATTGGTTAGGATTTTCTACTTCTATCAGTTAAAATGGTTATTTCTTTTATTTGTGGTTGTTTGGATGCTCTCCAATTTGTCCTTGAAGGGGAGAAGCCAGTCTAGCGCACATAGACTTTCATGTAGGAGCTAAGTGGAGGCTATTTGTATTAATATTAGTTGTTGCACCTAGTCGATTCACGCTAGTAATAAGACTCCGATTGCTTAATTTATTTAATAAGACATTGAGTACATGTAGGAAGAGTGTAAAGAAGAAATTAAGAGAGAGCAAATCCTCTTACCTACCATGTCTTCAACAATTGCTCTTATTTCCAGCTTTTCCATTAATGAAAACAACAAATTCATTGGAAAAATGATATAGAGCTTCAATCGACTCTATCCATTTCATCAGAAAGCCTCTTGTCTTTATAATGAAGAGGAGGAAGTCCCAATTCAAGTTGTCTAGTGTTTTTTGAAGTCTAGCTTGCACACGTTAATTCTATTTCTCTTACAATAATGCGGGATTTCAGGAGCACAAAGAAGATTATCAGCAATCATTCTCCCTTGGATGAAACCAATTGGAGCCTTATCAACCATATTATCCAAAAATGGAGCAAGTCTTATTGTAAGAGACTCAAAGACGGTTTTATCTAAACTAGAATTATGCTTATTGTCTAATAGTCGATTCTCAAACATATTACAAAATAATGACTGCCAAGTCATTTAATCCACTCGTATTAATTAAGATGCCTGGAAGAAACGGAACAAAATAAAATGTTACCAGCTATTAATTAGATATTAGAAACTCTTATGAAAATGATACAATAAGCAACGGCCAATAGCAATTAAAGAAAACAAAACCCCCTTGGGACAACCATAATGCTGCATAAAAAAAAACATGTTGGACCAGTATAAATTTGAACCCATGGTGCATACTCTCAAATTAGATCCTAAGAAGTTCGACATGGCTTCATCTTCCTCTTCCACTATCCATAAACTTTTAATGGCCGTCATAGTTCTTTTTATATTCTTCGCTTATGGTACATATCTTCTTCTATTTTAGTAGAGAAAATAGGAAAAACATATAGACATGAAGGCCTCGAAACACATTGTTCTTTTATATTTAACATGCATGTAGCACACCTTAGATGTGCTTAAATTCTAGCTAAATATTTATGCGTGAAGGCTAAATGTGTATTCTAATTCAAAAATTATTTTGTTGTTGCAGCAAAAGCAGCCTATGATTGTATTGGAATATGTGAAGATTTTCCATTCTGCAACACGACATGCCATCACCTTGGATTCAAATTAGGAGGAGAATGTGTGCCACCAATTAGAGAAATCTGTTGCTGTAATAGAGATCCTTCTTTCTATTGAAAAAAGCATGCACACCTGTATTTTCCTCTTAATTTCTTGCCTAATGGTGTGCTATAAACAATAATTAATGTATTACAAAATATCATGAGGACATATATGAAACATCTTTATAGATTTCAAAATAAGAAAAAAATTAAAAAAATTATAATTATAATTTTTAATTTAAAAAAATAAAAATTTTAATTCTGAGACACATAAGACTCTGTGTATCCATGTCCACAAAGCATAATATCCGATCACTTGAAATTTTATAATTCTAAAATAAAAAAATAAAAAAAATAAAAATTATAATTTAAATTTTATAAAATAAAAATTTTAAATTTAATTAAAATAAATTTTAATTAAAAAAAAATGAAATAAAAATTTTAATTTTAATTCAAATAAATTTTAAAAAAAGAAAAAAAATAAAAAATCAATCCGTATCATCCCCGTAATGACTTATAGCAGCCCAAACCGTATCGCATCGAGCGGTTGGTGCTTACCGACCTATACCGGACCGTACGTGACTGTTCGTGCCCGTACCAGATCGAGATGTACCAGTACGGTCCGATTCATCTCATTTATCGAAAAATCAGCTTGAACTTTGATGGTTTCCCACAAACTTGTCTGATTTAACTTATTTTTAGATATTTTAAAAAATATAATTAAATTATTCGATATATTATTATTATTTATGTTATAATTTTTGTAGCCCTTTTAGCATAACTTTTTCTCTCTTAATGTTCTGAGACACATGAGAGTATGTGTATCCATGTCCACAAAGCATAATATCCAATAATTTAAAATTAAATAATATAAAATAAAATCAATAATTAATAATATAAAATAGAATAAAAATATCAAGTGTATAAAAAATAGTATAATAAAAGTTTTAAAAATATTAAGTACAAATCTAAAAAATACTAAGTCCCACAAAAATATCGTGGTGCCCGTGGTCGCTTGGACCTTCTCAGGAAGGTCCTCAACGGCTGCTTCTGCTTCTGTATCTGCTGTGATAGCTCCTCCCCTATATCAGTGGAGACTTGCTGGTCATGCTGCTCAGGAATAACTGATGCTGTCGGATCATCTACGGACTGAGCGACCCCTTCAACCCTCTCATCTGGATACACGGATGGGCCTGAAAAGAAAGTATCATCTCATGTGGCCAACTGGTACCCAGTGATGTCATCTGTGGGATGTAAGAAGAAGAAAGTGCTGCCATCTGTAGATCAAAAGGTGGTGGCATCTGTGCAGCGTCTAGTGATGACATCTGCGGAATAGCGGTGATGGCATATGTGGAACATATGGTGACGGCATATATCTCATATCTGGTGCATCGGCTGCTCCGTACCAAGACGCACAGCTATATAGATCAACATCAATCGCCACCAATATTTCGGAACTTATTCTCTCTATCTCACGCAGTATCTGAATCCGTTCGTCCTCATCAGTCGTAGATAAAGCACGACGAGCGTCCAATACAAGATCCGACATAGAATCAATCTACATAATAAAAATAAAATTAGTAATATATCATAAATATAAAACAAAAATATAACACAAACAAGATAAACTAATTTTCAATCTTAATTATTAGAAGTAAAGACATTGATATAAAATATAATTTTCGTAGTCTTACCAAAAGACGCACAGCCGAACTCTCGCCTTCGTATCAGAAAACTGTATACCGAGGCTGTCCAATGACTTGCACTGTAATGCTAAAAAATCAAGCCATGTAGTCCTCGGTATATGAATGGCCTCTCAAAATGAGATCATCATGAACAATGTGATCTTGACGTGCATCCCATTTATCGATGTACTTTGCATGTCGATACGTCAGTCAATACGAGCTCTCTCTCGTCGATCAATAGGATGAAGTCTCTGACTGGTATCAAACTGCTTTGGGATGCTCTGAATCTGACCAAACTGCCGCAGGACACGATCGAAAAGATGCCACTCTACCACATCAAAACAAATAAGTGGCACCCTAGCAGTCCATATGTTATATCCAACTGTACATATCTGCGGTAATATAGCCAATATCTCATGTGTATATGACTCCCACAAAAGAGGAAGCGGGAGAGAAGAGGGGGAGAGAGGAAGAGGAAAGAGAGAAGAGGGAGCTCACCACCGTCGGAGCTCGCCGTCGTGTCGCCGTGCCATCGAAGACGAGAAGGACGATGTGGAGAAGGAAGACAACGGAGAAGAGGGAGTTTTTTTTTGGGGGGGGTCTTAAGCAACAAAAATACCAAAAGGAATAGCATTTTTGAAAACACCATTCCAAATGACATTTTCAAAAATACTTTTTTATTTCAAATTTTATTATTTTTTTTATTTTTTATAGTATTTTTAATTTTTTTAGTTATTTTTATGAGATTTTTAATAAAAAAATTAATTTAAAATGGGGATAGTAATTTGAAATGATAATTTTTATTTGAATTAAAGTTAAAATTTTTATTTTTTTAAAATTTAAATTTATAATTTTTAGTTTTTTCTCATTTTTTTACTTTTTTATGCTATTTTTATCATTTTATTTTTTTGAATTTAAATTTAAATTTTTATTTTTTTATAATTTAAAATTTTAATTTTAATTTTTTCCCATTTTTACCCTTTTTCTGCTTTTATGGCATTTTTTTAGGTATTTTTTTCCTTTATTTGAAATATTTTTTAAAAAAATTAATTTGAAATGGGGAAAGTAATTTAAAATGATGTTTTTTATTTGAACTAAAATTAAAATTTTTATTTTTTTTAAATTTAAAATTATAATTTTTATTTTTTTCTATTTCTTTCATTTTTTTTCCTTTTTATGGTATTTTTTTCTCATTTTTTATGGTATTTTTTATTTTTTTATTTTTTAAGATATTTTTTTGGGATATTTTTTTAAAAAAATTAATTTTAAAAGGGGATTGTAATTTGAAATGATGATTTTTATTTAAATTTAAATTAAAATTAAAATTTTTATTTTCTTAAAATTTAGAATTATAATTTTTTATTTTTTTATTTTTTTCTTTTTTATGGTATTTTTTATTTTTTTAAACCAATTTTTTTCTTTTTTTTAGATATTTTTTAGAAAAATAATTTAAAATGAGGATACTAATTTGAAATGATGATTTTTATTTGATGTCAATTTTTTTTCATATGAATCCTGTTCACATGTCAACATTGTTCAACTCCCATCCCTTTTGTAGTGGCTCTTCCATGTCCAAAACAATACGGGTGTGGAAGAATCTTATCTTTGAGCATGCGCCAATTGCCGGTGTTACATGCCTTCAAGCCATAGAAGCAGCTATTCGAAAAAAATAGCCGTCATGATGGTGCGGATGGAAACTAAAGTGTTAGACCCAACATTTGAAATGGTTGAGCATGGAATGGAAATGAGTGACCAGTTGATACAGGATATACAAATAAACTATCAAAAGGTGAAGGGGTATTTTTTACTATTATATGTTCTTGGTTGCTTGTAAAATAGTAGTTATGAAAAGTCAGTGCGTGGTATCACCATGCATAAAAGGTTGTACACAAATGGAGTATTTATTGTTATAACATATACTTTTTGTTCCTATTGGTTAGGATTTTCTACTTCTATCAGTTAAAATGGTTATTTCTTTTATTTGTGGTTGTTTGGATGCTCTCCAATTTGTCCTTGAAGGGGAGAAGCCAGTCTAGCGCACATAGACTTTCATGTAGGAGCTAAGTGGAGGCTATTTGTATTAATATTAGTTGTTGCACCTAGTCGATTCACGCTAGTAATAAGACTCCGATTGCTTAATTTATTTAATAAGACATTGAGTACATGTAGGAAGAGTGTAAAGAAGAAATTAAGAGAGAGCAAATCCTCTTACCTACCATGTCTTCAACAATTGCTCTTATTTCCAGCTTTTCCATTAATGAAAACAACAAATTCATTGGAAAAATGATATAGAGCTTCAATCGACTCTATCCATTTCATCAGAAAGCCTCTTGTCTTTATAATGAAGAGGAGGAAGTCCCAATTCAAGTTGTCTAGTGTTTTTTGAAGTCTAGCTTGCACACGTTAATTCTATTTCTCTTACAATAATGCGGGATTTCAGGAGCACAAAGAAGATTATCAGCAATCATTCTCCCTTGGATGAAACCAATTGGAGCCTTATCAACCATATTATCCAAAAATGGAGCAAGTCTTATTGTAAGAGACTCAAAGACGGTTTTATCTAAACTAGAATTATGCTTATTGTCTAATAGTCGATTCTCAAACATATTACAAAATAATGACTGCCAAGTCATTTAATCCACTCGTATTAATTAAGATGCCTGGAAGAAACGGAACAAAATAAAATGTTACCAGCTATTAATTAGATATTAGAAACTCTTATGAAAATGATACAATAAGCAACGGCCAATAGCAATTAAAGAAAACAAAACCCCCTTGGGACAACCATAATGCTGCATAAAAAAAAACATGTTGGACCAGTATAAATTTGAACCCATGGTGCATACTCTCAAATTAGATCCTAAGAAGTTCGACATGGCTTCATCTTCCTCTTCCACTATCCATAAACTTTTAATGGCCGTCATAGTTCTTTTTATATTCTTCGCTTATGGTACATATCTTCTTCTATTTTAGTAGAGAAAATAGGAAAAACATATAGACATGAAGGCCTCGAAACACATTGTTCTTTTATATTTAACATGCATGTAGCACACCTTAGATGTGCTTAAATTCTAGCTAAATATTTATGCGTGAAGGCTAAATGTGTATTCTAATTCAAAAATTATTTTGTTGTTGCAGCAAAAGCAGCCTATGATTGTATTGGAATATGTGAAGATTTTCCATTCTGCAACACGACATGCCATCACCTTGGATTCAAATTAGGAGGAGAATGTGTGCCACCAATTAGAGAAATCTGTTGCTGTAATAGAGATCCTTCTTTCTATTGAAAAAAGCATGCCACACCTGTATTTTCCTCTTAATTTCTTGCCTAATGGTGTGCTATAAACAATAATTAATGTATTACAAAATATCATGAGGACATATATGAAACATCTTTATAGATTTCAAAATAAGAAAAAAATTGAAAAAAATTATAATTATAATTTTTTAATTTAAAAAAATAAAAATTTTAATTCTGAGACACATAAGACTCTGTGTATCCATGTCCACAAAGCATAATATCCGATCACTTGAAATTTTATAATTCTAAAATAAAAAAATAAAAAAAATAAAAATTATAATTTAAATTTTATAAAATAAAAATTTTAAATTAATTAAAATAAATTTTAATTAAAAAAGAAATGAAATAAAAATTTTAATTTTAATTCAAATAAATTTAAAAAAAGAAAAAAAAATAAAAAATCAATCCGTATCATCCCCGTAATGACTTATAGCAGCCCAAACCGTATCGCATCGAGCGGTTGGTGCTTACCGACCTATACCGGACCGTACGTGACTGTTCGTGCCCGTACCAGATCGAGATGTACCAGTACGGTCCGATTCATCTCATTTATCGAAAAATCAGCTTGAACTTTGATGGTTTCCCACAAACTTGTCTGATTTAACTTATTTTTAGATATTTTAAAAAATATAATTAAATTATTCGATATATTATTATTATTTATGTTATAATTTTTGTAGCCCTTTTAGCATAACTTTTTCTCTCTTAATGTTCTGAGACACATGAGAGTATGTGTATCCATGTCCACAAAGCATAATATCCAATAATTTAAAATTAAATAATATAAAATAAAATCAATAATTAATAATATAAAATAGAATAAAAATATCAAGTGTATAAAAAATAGTATAATAAAAGTTTTAAAAATATTAAGTACAAATCTAAAAAATACTAAGTCCCACAAAAATATCGTGGTGCCCGTGGTCGCTTGGACCTTCTCAGGAAGGTCCTCAACGGCTGCTTCTGCTTCTGTATCTGCTGTGATAGCTCCTCCCCTATATCAGTGGAGACTTGCTGGTCATGCTGCTCAGGAATAACTGATGCTGTCGGATCATCTACGGACTGAGCGACCCCTTCAACCCTCTCATCTGGATACACGGATGGGCCTGAAAAGAAAGTATCATCTCATGTGGCCAACTGGTACCCAGTGATGTCATCTGTGGGATGTAAGAAGAAGAAAGTGCTGCCATCTGTAGATCAAAAGGTGGTGGCATCTGTGCAGCGTCTAGTGATGACATCTGCGGAATAGCGGTGATGGCATATGTGGAACATATGGTGACGGCATATATCTCATATCTGGTGCATCGGCTGCTCCGTACCAAGACGCACAGCTATATAGATCAACATCAATCGCCACCAATATTTCGGAACTTATTCTCTCTATCTCACGCAGTATCTGAATCCGTTCGTCCTCATCAGTCGTAGATAAAGCACGACGAGCGTCCAATACAAGATCCGACATAGAATCAATCTACATAATAAAAATAAAATTAGTAATATATCATAAAATATAAAACAAAAATATAACACAAACAAGATAAACTAATTTTCAATCTTAATTATTAGAAGTAAAGACATTGATATAAAATATAATTTTCGTAGTCTTACCAAAAGACGCACAGCCGAACTCTCGCCTTCGTATCAGAAAACTGTATACCGAGGCTGTCCAATGACTTGCACTGTAATGCTAAAAAATCAAGCCATGTAGTCCTCGGTATATGAATGGCCTCTCAAAATGAGATCATCATGAACAATGTGATCTCGACGTGCATCCCATTTATCGATGTACTCTGCATGTCGATACGTCAGTCAATACGAGCTCTCTCTCGTCGATCAATAGGATGAAGTCTCTGACTGGTATCAAACTGCTTTGGGATGCTCTGAATCTGACCAAACTGCCGCAGGACACGATCGAAAAGATGCCACTCTACCACATCAAAACAAATAAGTGGCACCCTAGCAGTCCATATGTTATATCCAACTTACATATCTGCGGTAATATAGCCAATATCTCATGTGTATATGACTCCCACAAAAGAGGAAGCGGGAGAGAAGAGGGGGAGAGAGGAAGAGGAAAGAGAGAAGAGGAAGCTCACCACCGTCGGAGCTCGCCGTCGTGTCGCCGTGCCATCGGAGACGAGAAGGACGATGTGGAGAAGGAAGACAACGGAGAAGAGGGAGTTTTTTTTTGGGGGGGGTCTTAAGCAACAAAAATACCAAAAGGAATAGCATTTTTGAAAACACCATTCCAAATGAATTTTCAAAAATACTTTTTTATTTCAAATTTTATTATTTTTTTTATTTTTTATAGTATTTTTAATTTTTTTAGTTATTTTTATGAGATTTTTTAATAAAAAATTAATTTAAAATGGGGATAGTAATTTGAAATGATAATTTTTATTTGAATTAAAGTTAAAATTTTTATTTTTTTAAAATTTAAATTTATAATTTTTAGTTTTTTCTCATTTTTTCACTTTTTTATGCTATTTTTATCATTTTATTTTTTTGAATTTAAATTTAAATTTTTATTTTTTTATAATTTAAAATTTTAATTTTAATTTTTTCCCATTTTTACCCTTTTTCTGCTTTTATGGCATTTTTTTAGGTATTTTTTCCTTTATTTGAAATATTTTTTAAAAAAATTAATTTGAAATGGGGAAAGTAATTTAAAATGATGTTTTTTATTTGAACTAAAATTAAAATTTTTATTTTTTTTAAATTTAAAATTATAATTTTTATTTTTTTTCATTTCTTTCATTTTTTCCTTTTTATGTATTTTTTTCTCATTTTTTATGGTATTTTTTATTTTTTTAATTTTTTAAGATATTTTTTTGGATATTTTTTTAAAAAAATTAATTTTAAAAGGGGATTGTAATTTGAAATGATGATTTTTATTTAAATTAAAATTAAAATTAAAATTTTTATTTCTTAAAATTTAGAATTATAATTTTTTATTTTTTTATTTTTTTATGTTATTTTTTATTTTTTTAAACCAATTTTTTCTTTTTTTTAGATATTTTTTTAGAAAAATAATTTAAAATGAGGATACTAATTTGAAATGATGATTTTTATTTGATGTCAATTTTTTTCATATGAATCCTGTTCACATGTCAACATTGTTCAACTCCCATCCCTTTTGTAGTGGCTCTTCCATGTCCAAAACAATACGGGTGTGGAAGAATCTTATCTTTGAGCATGCGCCAATTGCCGGTGTTACATGCCTTCAAGCCATAGAAGCAGCTATTCGAAAAAAATAGCCGTCATGATGGTGCGGATGGAAACTAAAGTGTTAGACCCAACATTTGAAATGGTTGAGCATGGAATGGAAATGAGTGACCAGTTGATACAGGATATACAAATAAACTATCAAAAGGTGAAGGGGTATTTTTTACTATTATATGTTCTTGGTTGCTTGTAAAATAGTAGTTATGAAAAGTCAGTGCGTGGTATCACCATGCATAAAAGGTTGTACACAAATGGAGTATTTATTGTTATAACATATACTTTTTGTTCCTATTGGTTAGGATTTTCTACTTCTATCAGTTAAAATGGTTATTTCTTTTATTTGTGGTTGTTTGGATGCTCTCCAATTTGTCCTTGAAGGGGAGAAGCCAGTCTAGCGCACATAGACTTTCATGTAGGAGCTAAGTGGAGGCTATTTGTATTAATATTAGTTGTTGCACCTAGTCGATTCACGCTAGTAATAAGACTCCGATTGCTTAATTTATTTAATAAGACATTGAGTACATGTAGGAAGAGTGTAAAGAAGAAATTAAGAGAGAGCAAATCCTCTTACCTACCATGTCTTCAACAATTGCTCTTATTTCCAGCTTTTCCATTAATGAAAACAACAAATTCATTGGAAAAATGATATAGAGCTTCAATCGACTCTATCCATTTCATCAGAAAGCCTCTTGTCTTTATAATGAAGAGGAGGAAGTCCCAATTCAAGTTGTCTAGTGTTTTTTTGAAGTCTAGCTTGCACACGTTAATTCTATTTCTCTTACAATAATGCGGGATTTCAGGAGCACAAAGAAGATTATCAGCAATCATTCTCCCTTGGATGAAACCAATTGGAGCCTTATCAACCATATTATCCAAAAATGGAGCAAGTCTTATTGTAAGAGACTCAAAGACGGTTTTATCTAAACTAGAATTATGCTTATTGTCTAATAGTCGATTCTCAAACATATTACAAAATAATGACTGCCAAGTCATTTAATCCACTCGTATTAATTAAGATGCCTGGAAGAAACGGAACAAAATAAAATGTTACCAGCTATTAATTAGATATTAGAAACTCTTATGAAAATGATACAATAAGCAACGGCCAATAGCAATTAAAGAAAACAAAACCCCCTTGGGACAACCATAATGCTGCATAAAAAAAACATGTTGGACCAGTATAAATTTGAACCCATGGTGCATACTCTCAAATTAGATCCTAAGAAGTTCGACATGGCTTCATCTTCCTCTTCCACTATCCATAAACTTTTAATGGCCGTCATAGTTCTTTTTATATTCTTCGCTTATGGTACATATCTTCTTCTATTTTAGTAGAGAAAATAGAAAAACATATAGACATGAAGGCCTCGAAACACATTGTTCTTTTATATTTAACATGCATGTAGCACACCTTAGATGTGCTTAAATTCTAGCTAAATATTTATGCGTGAAGGCTAAATGTGTATTCTAATTCAAAAATTATTTTGTTGTTGCAGCAAAAGCAGCCTATGATTGTATTGGAATATGTGAAGATTTTCCATGTGCAACACGACATGCCATCACCTTGGATTCAAATTAGGAGGAGAATGTGTGCCACCAATTAGAGAAATCTGTTGCTGTAATAGAGATCCTTCTTTCTATTGAAAAAAGCATGCCACACCTGTATTTTCCTTTAATTTCTTGCCTAATGGTGTGCTATAAACAATAATTAATGTATTACAAAATATCATGAGGACATATATGAAACACTTTATAGATTTCAAAATAAGAAAAAAATTGAAAAAAATTATAATTATAATTTTTTAATTTAAAAAAATAAAAATTTTAATTCTGAGACACATAAGACTCTGTGTATCCATGTCCACAAAGCATAATATCCGATCACTTGAAATTTTACAATTCTAAAATAAAAAATAAAAAAAATAAAAATTATAATTTAAATTTTATAAAATAAAAATTTTAAATTTAATTAAAATAAATTTTAATTAAAAAAATAATAAAAATTTTAATTTTAATTCAAATAAATTTTAAAAAAAGAAAAAAAATAAAAAATCAATCTGGATCATCCCCGTAATGACTTATAGCAGCCCAAACCGCATCGCATCGAGCGGTTGGTGCTTACCGACCTATACGGACCGTACGTGACTGTTCGTGCCCGTACCAGATCGAAATGTACCAGTCCGGTCCGATTCATCTCATTTATCAAAAATCAGCTTGAACTTTGATGGTTCCCACAAACTTGTCTGATTTAACTTATTTTTAGATATTTTAAAAATATAATTAAATTATTTGATATATTATTATTATTTATGTTATAATTTTTGGAGCCCTTTTAGCATAACTTTTTCTCTCTTAATGTTCTGAGACACATGAGAGTATGTGTATCCATGTCCACAAAGCATAATATCCAATAATTTAAAATTAAATAATATAAAATAAAATCAATAATTAATAATATAAAATAGAATAAAAATATCAAGTGTATAAAAAATAGTATAATAAAAGTTTTAAAAATATTAAGTATAAATCTAAAAAATACTAAGTCCCACAAAAATATCGTGGTGCCCGTGGTCGCTTGGACCTTCTCAGGAAGGTCCTCAACGGCTGCTTCTGCTTCTGTATCTGCTGTGATAGCTCCTCCTCTATATCAGTGGAGACTTGCTGGTCATGCTGCTCAGGAATAACTGATGCTGTCGGATCATCTACGGACTGAGCGACCCCTTCAACCCTCTCATCTGGATACACGATGGGCCTGAAAAGAAAGTATCATCTCATGTGGCCAACTGGTACCCAGTGATGTCATCTGTGGGATGTAAGAAGAAGAAAGTGCTGCCATCTGTAGATCAAAAGGTGGTGGCATCTGTGCAGCGTCTAGTGATGACATCTGCGGAATAGCGGTGATGGCATATGTGGAACATATGGTGACGGCATATATCTCATATCTGGTGCATCGACTGCTCCGTACCAAGACGCACAGCTATATAGATCAACATCAATCGCCACCAATATTTCGAACTTATTCTCTCTATCTCACGCAGTATCTGAATCCGTTCGTCCTCATCAGTCGTAGATAAAGCACGACGAGCGTCCAATACAAGATCCGACATAGAATCAATCTACATAATAAAAATAAAATTAGTAATATATCATAAAATATAAAACAAAAATATAACACAAACAAGATAAACTAATTTTCAATCTTAATTATTAGAAGTAAAGACATTGATATAAATATAATTTTCGTAGTCTTACCAAAAGACGCACAGTCGAACTCTCGCCTCGTATCAGAAAACTGTATACCGAGGCTGTCCAATGACTTGCACTGTAATGCTAAAAATTAAGCCATGTAGTCCTCGTATATGAATGGCCTCTCAAAATGAGATCATCATGAACAATGTGATCTCGACGTGCATCCCATTTATCGATGTACCCTGCATGTCAATACGTCAGTCAATACGAGCTCTCTCTCGTCGATCAATAGGATGAAGTCTCTGACTGGTATCAAACTGCTTTGGGATGCTCTGAATCTGACCAAACTCCGCAGGACACGATCGAAAAGATGCCACTCTTCCACATCAAAATAAATAAGTGGCACCCTAGCAGTCCATATGTTATATCCAACTGTACATATCTGCGGTAATATAGCCAATATCTCATGTGTATATGACTCCCACAAAAGAGGAAGCGGGAGAGAAGAGGGGAGAGAGGAAGAGGAAAGAGAGAAGAGGGAAGCTCACCACCGTCGGAGCTCGCCGTCGTGTCGCCGTGCCATCGGAGACGAGAAGGACGATGTGGAGAAGGAAGACAACGGAGAAGAGGGAGTTTTTTTTTGGGGGGGGTCTTAAGCAACAAAAATACCAAAAGGAATAGCATTTTTGAAAACACCATTCCAAATGACATTTTCAAAAATACTTTTTTATTTCAAATTTTATTATTTTTTTATTTTTTTATAGTATTTTTAATTTTTTTAGTTATTTTTATAGATTTTTTAATAAAAGAATTAATTTAAAATGGGGATAGTAATTTGAAATGATAATTTTTATTTGAATTAAAGTTAAAATTTTTATTTTTTTAAAATTTAAATTTATAATTTTAGTTTTTTCTCATTTTTTCACTTTTTTATGCTATTTTTTATCATTTTATTTTTTTGAATTTAAATTTAAATTTTTATTTTTTTATAATTTAAAATTTTAATTTTAATTTTTTCCCATTTTTACCCTTTTTCTGCTTTTATGGCATTTTTTTAGGTATTTTTTTCTTTATTTGAAAATTTTTTAAAAAAATTAATTTGAAATGGGGAAAGTAATTTAAAATGATATTTTTTATTTGAACTAAAATTAAAATTTTTTATTTTCATTTTCTTCTTTTTATGTTATTTTTTCTCATTTTTTATGGTATTTTTTTATTTTTTTAATTTTTTAAGATATTTTTTTGGATATTTTTTTAAAAAAATTAATTTAAAAAGGGATTGTAATTTGAAATGATGATTTTTATTTAAACTAAAATTAAAATTAAAATTTTTATTTTCTTAAAATTTAGAATTATAATTTTTTTATTTTTTTATTTTTTTATGTTATTTTTTATTTTTTTAGACCAATTTTTTTCTTTTTTTTAGATATTTTTTTAGAAAAATAATTTAAAATGAGGATACTAATTTGAAATGATGATTTTTATTTGATGTCAATTTTTTTTCATATGAATCCTGTTCACATGTCAACATTGTTCAACTCCCATCCCTTTTGTAGTGGCTCTTCCATGTCCAAAACAATACGGGTGTGGAAGAATCTTATCTTTGAGCATGCGCCAATTGCCGGTGTTACATGCCTTCAAGCCATAGAAGCAGCTATTCGAAAAAAATAGCCGTCATGATGGTGCGGATGGAAACTAAAGTGTTAGACCCAACATTTGAAATGGTTGAGCATGGAATGGAAATGAGTGACCAGTTGATACAGGATATACAAATAAACTATCAAAAGGTGAAGGGGTATTTTTTACTATTATATGTTCTTGGTTGCTTGTAAATAGTAGTTATGAAAAGTCAGTGCGTGGTATCACCATGCATAAAAGGTTGTACACAAATGGAGTATTTATTGTTATAACATATACTTTTGTTCCTATTGGTTAGGATTTTCTAACTTCTATCAGTTAAAATGGTTATTTCTTTTATTTGTGGTTGTTTGGATGCTCCTCCAATTTGTCCTTGAAGGGGAGAAGCCAGTCTAGCGCACATAGACTTTCATGTAGGAGCTAAGTGGAGGCTATTTGTATTAATATTAGTTGTTGCACCTAGTCGATTCACGCTAGTAATAAGACTCCGATTGCTTAATTTATTTAATAAGACATTGAGTACATGTAGGAAGAGTGTAAAGAAGAAATTAAGAGAGAGCAAATCCTCTTACCTACCATGTCTTCAACAATTGCTCTTATTTCCAGCTTTTCCATTATGAAAACAACAAATTCATTGGAAAAATGATATAGAGCTTCAATCGACTCTATCCATTTCATCAGAAAGCCTCTGTCTTTATAATGAAGAGGAGGAAGTCCCAATTCAAGTTGTCTAGTGTTTTTTTGAAGTCTAGCTTGCACACGTTAATTCTATTTCTCTTACAATAATGCGGGATTTCAGGAGCACAAAGAAGATTATCAGCAATCATTCTCCCTTGGATGAAACCAATTGGAGCCTTATCAACCATATTATCCAAAAATGGAGCAAGTCTTATTGTAAGAGACTCAAAGACGTTTTATCTAAACTAGAATTATGCTTATTGTCTAATAGTCGATTCTCAAACATATTACAAAATAATGACTGCCAAGTCATTTAATCCACTCGTATTAATTAAGATGCCTGGAAGAAACGGAACAAAATAAAATGTTACCAGCTATTAATTAGATATTAGAAACTCTTATGAAAATGATACAATAAGCAACGGCCAATAGCAATTAAAGAAAACAAAACCCCCTTGGGACAACCATAATGCGCATAAAAAAAAACATGTTGGACCAGTATAAATTTGAACCCATGGTGCATACTCTCAAATTAGATCCTAAGAAGTTCGACATGGCTTCATCTTCCTCTTCCACTATCCATAAACTTTTAATGGCCGTCATAGTTCTTTTTATATTCTTCGCTTATGGTACATATCTTCTTCTATTTTAGTAGAGAAAATAGGAAAAACATATAGACATGAAGGCCTCGAAACACATTGTTCTTTTATATTTAACATGCATGTAGCACACCTTAGATGTGCTTAAATTCTAGCTAAATATTTATGCGTGAAGGCTAAATGTGTATTCTAATTCAAAAATTATTTTGTTGTTGCAGCAAAAGCAGCCTATGATTGTATTGGAATATGTGAAGATTTTCCATCTGCACACGACATGCCATCACCTTGGATTCAAATTAGGAGGAGAATGTGTGCCACCAATTAGAGAAATCTGTTGCTGTAATAGAGATCCTTCTTTCTATTGAAAAAAGCATGCCACACCTGTATTTTCCTTTTAATTTCTTGCCTAATGGTGTGCTATAAACAATAATTAATGTATTACAAAATATCATGAGGACATATATGAAACATCTTTATAGATTTCAAAATAAGAAAAAAATTAAAAAAAATTATAATTATAATTTTTTAATTTAAAAAAATAAAAATTTTAATTCTGAGACACATAAGACTCTGTGTATCATGTCCACAAAGCATAATATCCGATCACTTGAAATTTATAATTCTAAAATAAAAAAATAAAAAAATAAAATTATAATTTAAATTTATATAAATAAAAATTTTAAATTTAATTAAAATAAATTTTAATTAAAAAAATAAATAAAAATTTTAATTTTAATTCAAATAAATTTTAAAAAAGAAAAAAAATAAAAAATCAATCGTATCATCCCCGTAATGACTTATAGCAGCCCAAACCGTATCGCATCGAGCGGTTGTGCTTACCGACCTATACCGGACCGTACGTGACTGTTCGTGCCCGTACCAGATCGAGATGTACCAGTACGGTCCGATTCATCTCATTTATCGAAAAATCAGCTTGAACTTTGATGGTTTCCCACAAACTTGTCTGATTTAACTTATTTTTAGATATTTTAAAAAATATAATTAAATTATTCGATATATTATTATTATTTATGTTATAATTTTTGTAGCCCTTTTAGCATAACTTTTTTCTCTCTTAATGTTCTGAGACACATGAGAGTATGTGTATCCATGTCCACAAAGCATAATATCCAATAATTTAAAATTAAATAATATAAAATAAAATCAATAATTAATAATATAAAATAGAATAAAAATATCAAGTGTATAAAAAATAGTATAATAAAGTTTTAAAAATATTAAGTACAAATCTAA
Organism: Elaeis guineensis; assembly: GCF_000442705.2. Classification (NCBI taxonomy): domain Eukaryota; kingdom Viridiplantae; phylum Streptophyta; class Magnoliopsida; order Arecales; family Arecaceae; genus Elaeis; species Elaeis guineensis. The sequence continues at coordinate 14,685,460 of NC_026004.2, read as the reverse complement.
AAAATACTAAGTCCCACAAAAATATCGTGGTGCCCGTGGTCGCTTGGACCTTCTCAGGAAGGTCCTCAACGGCTGCTTCTGCTTCTGTATCTGCTGTGATAGCTCCTCCCCTATATCAGTGGAGACTTGCTGGTCATGCTGTCAGGAATAACTGATGCTGTCGGATCATCTACGGACTGAGCGACCCCTTCAACCCTCTCATCTGGATACACGGATGGGCCTGAAAAGAAAGTATCATCTCATTGGCCAACTGGTACCCAGTGATGTCATCTGTGGGATGTAAGAAGAAGAAAGTGCTGCCATCTGTAGATCAAAAGGTGGTGGCATCTGTGCAGCGTCTAGTGATGACATCTGCGGAATAGCGGTGATGGCATATGTGGAACATATGGTGACGGATATATCTCATATCTGGTGCATCGGCTGCTCCGTACCAAGACGCACAGCTATATAGATCAACATCAATCGCCACCAATATTTCGAAACTTATTCTCTCTATCTCACGCAGTATCTGAATCGTTCGTCCTCATCAGTCGTAGATAAAGCACGACGAGCGTCCAATACAAGATCCGACATAGAATCAATCTCATAATAAAAATAAAATTAGTAATATATCATAAAATATAAAACAAAAATATAACACAAACAAGATAAACTAATTTTCAATCTTAATTATTAGAAGTAAAGACATTGATATAAAATATAATTTTCGTAGTCTTACCAAAAGACGCACAGCCGAACTCTCGCCTTCGTATCAGAAAACTGTATACCGGGCTGTCCAATGACTTGCACTGTAATGCTAAAAAATCAAGCCATGTAGTCCTCGTATATGAATGGCCTCTTCAAAATGAGATCATCATGAACAATGTGATCTGACGTGCATCCCATTTATCGATGTACTTGCATGTCGATACGTCAGTCATACGAGCTCTCTCTCGTCGATCAATAGGATGAAGTCTCTGACTGGTATCAAACTGCTTTGGGATGCTCTGAATCTGACCAAACTGCCGCAGGACACGATCGAAAGATGCCACTCTACCACATCAAAACAAATAAGTGGCACCCTAGCAGTCCATATGTTATATCCAACTGTACATATTTGCGGTAATATAGCCAATATCTCATGTGTATATGACTCCCCAAAAGAGGAAGCGGGAGAAGAGGGGGAGAGAGGAAGAGGAAAGAGAGAAGAGGAGCTCACCACCGTCGGAGCTCGCCGTCGTGTCGCCGTGCCATCGAAGACGAGAAGGACGATGTGGAGAAGGAAGACAACGGAGAAGAGGGAGTTTTTTTTTGGGGGGGGGTCTTAAGCAACAAAAATACCAAAAGGAATAGCATTTTTGAAAACACCATTCCAAATGACATTTTCAAAAATACTTTTTTATTTCAAATTTTATTATTTTTTTTATTTTTTTATAGTATTTTTAATTTTTTTAGTTATTTTTATGAGATTTTTTAATAAAAAATTAATTTAAAATGGGGATAGTAATTTGAAATGATAATTTTTATTTGAATTAAAGTTAAATTTTTATTTTTTTAAAATTTAAATTTATAATTTTTAGTTTTTTCTCATTTTTTACTTTTTTATGCTATTTTTTATCATTTTATTTTTTTGAATTTAAATTTAAATTTTTATTTTTTTATAATTAAAATTTAATTTTAATTTTTTTCCATTTTTACCTTTTTCTGCTTTTATGGCATTTTTTTAGGTATTTTTTCCTTTATTTGAAATATTTTTTAAAAAAATTAATTTGAAATGGGGAAAGTAATTTAAAATGATGTTTTTTATTTGAACTAAAATTAAAATTTTTATTTTTTTTAAATTTAAAATTATAATTTTATTTTTTTCTATTTCTTTCATTTTTTTCCTTTTTATGGTATTTTTTTTCTCATTTTTTATGGTATTTTTTATTTTTTAATTTTTTAAGATATTTTTTTGGGATATTTTTTAAAAAAATTAATTTTAAAAGGGGATTGTAATTTGAAATGATGATTTTTATTTAAATTAAATTAAAATTAAAATTTTTATTTTCTTAAATTTAGAATTATAATTTTTTATTTTTTTTTTTTTTTTTTTTATGGTATTTTTATTTTTTAAACCAATTTTTTTTTTTTTAGATATTTTTTAGAAAAATAATTTAAAATGAGGATACTAATTTGAAATGATGATTTTTATTTGATGTCAATTTTTTTTCATATGAATCTGTTCACATGTCAACATTGTTCAACTCCCATCCCTTTTGTAGTGGCTCTTCCATGTCCAAAACAATACGGGTGTGGAAGAATCTTATCTTTGAGCATGCGCCAATTGCCGGTGTTACATGCCTTCAAGCCATAGAAGCAGCTATTCGAAAAAAATAGCCGTCATGATGGTGCGGATGGAAACTAAAGTGTTAGACCCAACATTTGAAATGGTTGAGCATGGAATGGAAATGAGTGACCAGTTGATACAGGATATACAAATAAACTATCAAAAGGTGAAGGGGTATTTTTTACTATTATATGTTCTTGGTTGCTTGTAAAATAGTAGTTATGAAAAGTCAGTGCGTGGTATCACCATGCATAAAAGGTTGTACACAAATGGAGTATTTATTGTTATAACATATACTTTTTGTTCTATTGGTTAGGATTTTCTACTTCTATCAGTTAAAATGGTTATTTCTTTTATTTGTGGTTGTTTGGATGCTCTCCAATTTGTCCTTGAAGGGGAGAAGCCAGTCTAGCGCACATAGACTTTCATGTAGGAGCTAAGTGGAGGCTATTTGTATTAATATTAGTTGTTGCACCTAGTCGATTCACGCTAGTAATAAGACTCCGATTGCTTAATTTATTTAATAAGACATTGAGTACATGTAGGAAGAGTGTAAAGAAGAAATTAAGAGAGAGCAAATCCTCTTACCTACCATGTCTTCAACAATTGCTCTTATTTCCAGCTTTTCCATTAATGAAAAAACAAATTCATTGGAAAAATGATATAGAGCTTCAATCGACTCTATCCATTTCATCAGAAAGCCTCTTGTCTTTATAATGAAGAGGAGGAAGTCCCAATTCAAGTTGTCTAGTGTTTTTTGAAGTCTAGCTTGCACACGTTAATTCTATTTCTCTTACAATAATGCGGGATTTCAGGAGCACAAAGAAGATTATCAGCAATCATTCTCCCTTGGATGAAACCAATTGGAGCCTTATCAACCATATTATCCAAAAATGGAGCAAGTCTTATTGTAAGAGACTCAAAGACGGTTTTATCTAAACTAGAATTATGCTTATTGTCTAATAGTCGATTCTCAAACATATTACAAAATAATGACTGCCAAGTCATTTAATCCACTCGTATTAATTAAGATGCCTGGAAGAAACGGAACAAAATAAAATGTTACCAGCTATTAATTAGATATTAGAAACTCTTATGAAAATGATACAATAAGCAACGGCCAATAGCAATTAAAGAAAACAAAACCCCTTGGGACAACCATAATGCTGCATAAAAAAAAACATGTTGGACCAGTATAATTTGAACCCATGGTGCATACTCTCAAATTAGATCCTAAGAAGTTCGACATGGCTTCATCTTCCTCTTCCACTATCCATAAACTTTTAATGGCCGTCATAGTTCTTTTTATATTCTTCGCTTATGGTACATATCTTCTTCTATTTTAGTAGAGAAAATAGGAAAAACATATAGACATGAAGGCCTCGAAACACATTGTTCTTTTATATTTAACATGCATGTAGCACACCTTAGATGTGCTTAAATTCTAGCTAAATATTTATGCGTGAAGGCTAAATGTGTATTCTAATTCAAAAATTATTTTGTTGTTGCAGCAAAAGCAGCCTATGATTGTATTGGAATATGTGAAGATTTTCCATTCTGCAACACGACATGCCATCACCTTGGATTCAAATTAGGAGGAGAATGTGTGCCACCAATTAGAGAAATCTGTTGCTGTAATAGAGATCCTTCTTTCTATTGAAAAAAGCATGCAACACCTGTATTTTCCTCTTAATTTCTTGCCTAATGGTGTGCTATAAACAATAATTAATGTATTACAAAATATCATGAGGACATATATGAAACATCTTTATAGATTTCAAAATAAGAAAAAAATTGAAAAAATTATAATTATAATTTTTTAATTTAAAAAATAAAAATTTTAATTCTGAGACACATAAGACTCTGTGTATCCATGTCCACAAAGCATAATATCCGATCACTTGAAATTTTATAATTCTAAAATAAAAAAATAAAAAAATAAAATTATAATTTAAATTTTATAAAATAAAATTTTAAATTAAATTAAAATAAATTTTAATTAAAAAAAGAAATGAAATAAAAATTTTAATTTTAATTCAAATAAATTTTAAAAAAAGAAAAAAAATAAAAAATCAATCCGTATCATCCCCGTAATGACTTATAGCAGCCCAAACCGTATCGCATCGAGCGGTTGGTGCTTACCGACCTATACCGGACCGTACGTGACTGTTCGTGCCCGTACCAGATCGAGATGTACCAGTACGGTCCGATTCATCTCATTTATCGAAAAATCAGCTTGAACTTTGATGGTTTCCCACAAACTTGTCTGATTTAACTTATTTTTAGATATTTTAAAAAATATAATTAAATTATTCGATATATTATTATTATTTATGTTATAATTTTTGTAGCCCTTTTAGCATAACTTTTTCTCTCTTAATGTTCTGAGACACATGAGAGTATGTGTATCCATGTCCACAAAGCATAATATCCAATAATTTAAATTAAATAATATAAAATAAAATCAATAATTAATAATATAAAATAGAATAAAAATATCAAGTGTATAAAAAATAGTATAATAAAAAGTTTTAAAAATATTAAGTACAAATCTAAAAAATACTAAGTCCCACAAAAATATCGTGGTGCCCGTGGTCGCTTGGACCTTCTCAGGAAGGTCCTCAACGGCTGCTTCTGCTTCTGTATCTGCTGTGATAGCTCCTCCCCTATATCAGTGGAGACTTGCTGGTCATGCTGCTCAGGAATAACTGATGCTGTCGGATCATCTACGGACTGAGCGACCCCTTCAACCCTCTCATCTGGATACACGGATGGGCCTGAAAAGAAAGTATCATCTCATGTGGCCAACTGGTACCCAGTGATGTCATCTGTGGGATGTAAGAAGAAGAAAGTGCTGCCATCTGTAGATCAAAAGGTGGTGGCATCTGTGCAGCGTCTAGTGATGACATCTGCGGAATAGCGGTGATGGCATATGTGGAACATATGGTGAGGCATATATCTCATATCTGGTGCATCGGCTGCTCCGTACCAAGACGCACAGCTATATAGATCAACATCAATCGCCACCAATATTTCGGAACTTATTCTCTCTATCTCACGCAGTATCTGAATCCGTTCGTCCTCATCAGTCGTAGATAAAGCACGACGAGCGTCCAATACAAGATCCGACATAGAATCAATCTACATAATAAAAATAAAATTAGTAATATATCATAAATATAAAACAAAAATATAACACAAACAAGATAAACTAATTTTCAATCTTAATTATTAGAAGTAAAGACATTGATATAAAATATAATTTTCGTAGTCTTACCAAAAGACGCACAGCCGAACTCTCGCCTTCGTATCAGAAAACTGTATACCGAGGCTGTCCAATGACTTGCACTGTAATGCTAAAAAATCAAGCCATGTAGTCCTCGGTATATGAATGGCCTCTCAAAATGAGATCATCATGAACAATGTGATCTTGACGTGCATCCCATTTATCGATGTACTTTGCATGTCGATACGTCAGTCAATACGAGCTCTCTCTCGTCGATCAATAGGATGAAGTCTCTGACTGGTATCAAACTGCTTTGGGATGCTCTGAATCTGACCAAACTGCCGCAGGACACGATCGAAAAGATGCCACTCTACCACATCAAAACAAATAAGTGGCACCCTAGCAGTCCATATGTTATATCCAACTGTACATATCTGCGGTAATATAGCCAATATCTCATGTGTATATGACTCCCACAAAAGAGGAAGCGGGAGAGAAGAGGGGGAGAGAGGAAGAGGAAAGAGAGAAGAGGGAGCTCACCACCGTCGGAGCTCGCCGTCGTGTCGCCGTGCCATCGAAGACGAGAAGGACGATGTGGAGAAGGAAGACAACGGAGAAGAGGGAGTTTTTTTTTGGGGGGGTCTTAAGCAACAAAAATACCAAAAGGAATAGCATTTTTGAAAACACCATTCCAAATGACATTTTCAAAAATACTTTTTTATTTCAAATTTTATTATTTTTTTATTTTTTTATAGTATTTTTAATTTTTTTAGTTATTTTTATGAGATTTTTTAATAAAAAAATTAATTTAAAATGGGGATAGTAATTTGAAATGATAATTTTTATTTGAATTAAAGTTAAAATTTTTATTTTTTTAAAATTTAAATTTATAATTTTTAGTTTTTTCTCATTTTTTTACTTTTTTATGCTATTTTTTATCATTTTATTTTTTTGAATTTAAATTTAAATTTTTATTTTTTTATAATTTAAAATTTTAATTTTAATTTTTTCCCATTTTTACCCTTTTTCTGCTTTTATGGCATTTTTTAGGTATTTTTTTCCTTTATTTGAAATATTTTTTAAAAAAATTAATTTGAAATGGGGAAAGTAATTTAAAATGATGTTTTTTATTTGAACTAAAATTAAAATTTTTATTTTTTTTAAATTTAAAATTATAATTTTTATTTTTTCTATTTCTTTCATTTTTTTTCTTTTTATGGTATTTTTTTCTCATTTTTTATGGTATTTTTTTATTTTTTTAATTTTTTAAGATATTTTTTTGGGATATTTTTTAAAAAAATTAATTTTAAAAGGGGATTGTAATTTGAAATGATGATTTTTATTTAAATTTAAATTAAAATTAAAATTTTTATTTTCTTAAAATTTAGAATTATAATTTTTTATTTTTTTTATTTTTTTCTTTTTTTATGGTATTTTTTATTTTTTTAAACCAATTTTTTTCTTTTTTTTAGATATTTTTTTAGAAAAATAATTTAAAATGAGGATACTAATTTGAAATGATGATTTTTATTTGATGTCAATTTTTTTTCATATGAATCCTGTTCACATGTCAACATTGTTCAACTCCCATCCCTTTTGTAGTGGCTCTTCCATGTCCAAAACAATACGGGTGTGGAAGAATCTTATCTTTGAGCATGCGCCAATTGCCGGTGTTACATGCCTTCAGCCATAGAAGCAGCTATTCGAAAAAATAGCCGTCATGATGGTGCGGATGGAAACTAAAGTGTTAGACCCAACATTTGAAATGGTTGAGCATGGAATGGAAATGAGTGACCAGTTGATACAGGATATACAAATAAACTATCAAAAGGTGAAGGGGTATTTTTTACTATTATATGTTCTTGGTTGCTTGTAAAATAGTAGTTATGAAAAGTCAGTGCGTGGTATCACATGCATAAAAGGTTGTACACAAATGGAGTATTTATTGTTATAACATATACTTTTTGTTCCTATTGGTTAGGATTTTCTATTCTATCAGTTAAAATGGTTATTTCTTTTATTTGTGGTTGTTTGGATGCTCTCCAATTTGTCCTTGAAGGGGAGAAGCCAGTCTAGCGCACATAGACTTTCATGTAGGAGCTAAGTGGAGGCTATTTGTATTAATATTAGTTGTTGCACCTAGTCGATTCACGCTAGTAATAAGACTCCGATTGCTTAATTTATTTAATAAGACATTGAGTACATGTAGGAAGAGTGTAAAGAAGAAATTAAAGAGAGAGCAAATCCTCTTACCTACCATGTCTTCACACAATTGCTCTTATTTCCAGCTTTTCCATTAATGAAAACAACAAATTCATTGGAAAAATGATATAGAGCTTCAATCGACTCTATCCATTTCATCAGAAAGCCTCTTGTCTTTATAATGAAGAGGAGGAAGTCCCAATTCAAGTTGTCTAGTGTTTTTTTGAAGTCTAGCTTGCACACGTTAATTCTATTTCTCTTACAATAATGCGGGATTTCAGGAGCACAAAGAAGATTATCAGCAATCATTCTCCTTGGATGAAACCAATTGGAGCCTTATCAACCATATTATCCAAAAATGGAGCAAGTCTTATTGTAAGAGACTCAAAGACGGTTTTATCTAAACTAGAATTATGCTTATTGTCTAATAGTCGATTCTCAAACATATTACAAAATAATGACTGCCAAGTCATTTAATCCACTCGTATTAATTAAGATGCCTGGAAGAAACGGAACAAAATAAAATGTTACCAGCTATTAATTAGATATTAGAAACTCTTATGAAAATGATACAATAAGCAACGGCCAATAGCAATTAAAGAAAACAAAAACCCCCTTGGGACAACCATAATGCTGCATAAAAAAAAAACCAATGTTGGACCAGTATAAATTTGAACCCATGGTGCATACTCTCAAATTAGATCCTAAGAAGTTCGACATGGCTTCATCTTCCTCTTCCACTATCCATAAACTTTTAATGGCCGTCATAGTTCTTTTTATATTCTTCGCTTATGGTACATATCTTCTTCTATTTTAGTAGAGAAAATAGGAAAAACATATAGACATGAAGGCCTCGAAACACATTGTTCTTTTATATTTAACATGCATGTAGCACACCTTAGATGTGCTTAAATTCTAGCTAAATATTTATGCGTGAAGGCTAAATGTGTATTCTAATTCAAAAATTATTTTGTTGTTGCAGCAAAAGCAGCCTATGATTGTATTGGAATATGTGAAGATTTTCCATTCTGCAACACGACATGCCATCACCTTGGATTCAAATTAGGAGGAGAATGTGTGCCACCAATTAGAGAAATCTGTTGCTGTAATAGAGATCCTTCTTTCTATTGAAAAAAGCATGCAACACCTGTATTTTCCTCTTAATTTCTTGCCTAATGGTGTGCTATAAACAATAATTAATGTATTACAAAATATCATGAGGACATATATGAAACATCTTTATAGATTTCAAAATAAGAAAAAAATTAAAAAAATTATAATTATAATTTTTTAATTTAAAAAAATAAAAATTTTAATTCTGAGACACATAAGACTCTGTGTATCCATGTCCACAAAGCATAATATCCGATCACTTGAAATTTTATAATTCTAAAATAAAAAAATAAAAAAATAAAAATTATAATTTAAATTTTATTTTATAAAATAAAAATTTTAAATTTAATTAAAATAAATTTTAATTAAAAAAAATGAAATAAAAATTTTAATTTTAATTCAAATAAATTTTAAAAAAAAAAAAATAAAAAATCAATCCGTATCATCCCCGTAATGACTTATAGCAGCCCAAACCGTATCGCATCGAGCGGTTGGTGCTTACCGACCTATACCGGACCGTACGTGACTGTTCGTGCCGTACCAGATCGAGATGTACCAGTACGGTCCGATTCATCTCATTTATCGAAAAATCAGCTTGAACTTTGATGGTTTCCCACAAACTTGTCTGATTTAACTTATTTTTAGATATTTTAAAATTATAAATTAAATTAAATTTTTATTTATTTTTAATTAAAATTATTTAATTATTTAAAAATTTTATTTATAAAAATTTAAAATTTAAATTTTTTTATTTTTTTATCTTTTATTTTAGAATTATAAAATTTAAGTGATCGGATATTATGCTTGTGACATGATACACAGAGTCTTATGTGTCTCAGAATTAAAATTTTTATTTTTTTAAATTAAAAAATTATAATTATAATTTTTTTAATTTTTTTCTTATTTTGAAATCTATAAAGATGTTTCATATATGTCCTCATGATATTTTGTAATACATTAATTATTGTTTATAGCACACCATTAGGCAAGAAATTAAGAGGAAAATACAGGTGTTGCATGCTTTTTTCAATAGAAAGAAGGATCTCTATTACAGCAACAGATTTCTCTAATTGGTGGCACACATTCTCCTCCTAATTTGAATCCAAGGTGATGGCATGTCGTGTTGCAGAATGGAAAATCTTCACATATTCCAATACAATCATAGGCTGCTTTTGCTGCAACAACAAAATAATTTTTGAATTAGAATACACATTTAGCCTTCACGCATAAATATTTAGCTAGAATTTAAGCACATCTAAGGTGTGCTACATGCATGTTAAATATAAAAGAACAATGTGTTTCGAGGCCTTCATGTCTATATGTTTTTCCTATTTCTCTACTAAATAGAAAGAGATATGTACCATAAGCGAACATAAAAAGAACTAGACGGCCATTAAAGTTTATGGATAGTGGAAGAGGAAGATGAAGCCATGTCGAACTTCTTAGGATCTAATGTTGAGAGTATGCACCATGGGTTCAAATTTATACTGGTCCAACATGTTTTTTTTATTGCAGCATTATGGTTGTCCCAAGGGGGTTTTGTTTTCTTTAATTGCTATTGGCCGTTGCTTATTGTATCATTTTCATAAGAGTTTCTAATATCTAATTAATAGCTGGTAACATTTTATTTTGTTCCGTTTCTTCCAGGCATCTTAATTAATACGAGTGGATTAATGACTTGGCAGTCATTATTTTGTAATATTGAGAATCGACTATTAGACAATAAGCATAATTCTAGTTTAGATAAAACCGTCTTTGAGTCTCTTACAATAAGACTTGCTCCATTTTTGGATAATATGGTTGATAAGGCTCCAATTGGTTTCATCAAGGGAGAATGATTGCTGATAATTTCTTTGTGCTCCTGAAATCCCGCATTATTGTAAGAGAAATAGAATTAACGTGTGCAAGCTAGACTTCAAAAAAATACTAGACAACTTGAATTGGGACTTCCTCCTCTTCATTTATAAAGACGAGGCTTTCTGATGAAATGGATAGAGTCGATTGAAGCTCTATATCATTTTTCCAATGAATTTGTTGTTTTCATTAATGGAAAAGCTGGAAATAAGAGCAATTGTTGAAGACATGGTAGGTAAGAGGATTTGCTCTCTCTTAATTTCTTCTTTACACTCTTCCTACATGTACTCAATGTCTTATTAAATAAATTAAGCAATCGGAGTCTTATTACTAGCGTGAATCGACTAGGTGCAACAACTAATATTAATACAAATAGCCTCCACTTAGCTCCTACATGAAAGTCTATGTGCGCTAGACTGGCTTCTCCCCTTCAAGGACAAATTGGAGAGCATCCAAACAACCACAAATAAAAGAAATAACCATTTTAACTGATAGAAGTAGAAAATCCTAACCAATAGGAACAAAAAGTATATGTTATAACAATAAATACTCCATTTGTGTACAACCTTTTATGCATGGTGATACCACGCACTGACTTTTCATAACTACTATTTTACAAGCAACCAAGACATATAATAGTAAAAAATACCCTTCACCTTTTGATAGTTTATTTGTATATCCTGTATCAACTGGTCACTCATTTCCATTCCATGCTCAACCATTTCAAATGTTGGGTCTAACACTTTAGTTTCCATCCGCACCATCATGACGGCTTTTTTTTCGAATAGCTGCTTCTATGGCTTGAAGGCATGTAACACCGGCAATTGGCGCATGCTCAAAGATAAGATTCTTCCACACCCGTATTGTTTTGGACATGGAAGAGCCACTACAAAAGGGATGGGAGTTGAACAATGTTGACATGTGAACAGGATTCATATAAAAAAAATTGACATCAAATAAAAATCATCATTTCAAATTAGTATCCTCATTTTAAATTATTTTTCTAAAAAAATATCTAAAAAAAGAAAAAAAATTGGTTTAAAAAAATAAAAATACCATAAAAAAGAAAAAATAAAAAAAATAAAAAATTATAATTCTAAATTTTAAGAAAATAAAAAATTTTAATTTAAATAAAAATCATCATTTCAATTACAATCCCCTTTTAAAATTAATTTTTTTAAAAAAATATCCCAAAAAAATATCTTAAAAAATAAAAAAATAAAAAATACCATAAAAAATGAAAAAAATACCATAAAAAGGAAAAAAAAAGAAATAGAAAAAAATAAAAATTATAATTTTAAATTTAAAAAAAATAAAAATTTTAATTTTAGTTCAAAAAAAAACATCATTTTAAATTACTTTCCCCATTTCAAATTAATTTTTTTAAAAAATATTTCAAATAAAGGAAAAAAATACCTAAAAAAATGCCATAAAAGCAGAAAAAGGGTAAAAATGGGAAAAAATTAAAATTAAAATTTTAAATTATAAAAAAATTTAAATTTAATTTAAATTCAAAAAAAATAAAATGATAAAAATAGCATAAAAAAGAAAAAAATGAGAAAAAACTAAAAATTATAAATTTAAATTTTAAAAAAATAAAAATTTTAACTTTAATTCAAATAAAAATTATCATTTCAAATTACTATCCCCATTTTAAATTAATTAATTTTTTTATTAAAAAATCTCATAAAAATAACTAAAAAATTAAAAATACTATAAAAAATAAAAAAAAATAAAATTTGAAATAAAAAAGTTTTTTGAAAATGTCATTTGGAATGGTGTTTTAAAAAATGCTATTCCTTTTGGTATTTTTGTTGCTTAAGACCCCCCCCAAAAAAAAACTCCCTCTTCTCCGTTGTCTTCCTTCTCCACATCGTCCTCTCGTCGTCTTCGATGGCACGGCGACACGACGGCGAGCTCCGACGGTGGTGAGCTCCCTCTTCTCTCTTTCCTCTTCCTCTCTCCCCTCTTCTCTCCCGCTTCCTCTTTTGTGGGAGTCATATACACATGAGATATTGGCTATATTACCGCAGATATGTACAGTTGGATATAACATATGGACTGCTAGGGTGCCACTTATTTTTTTTGATGTGGTAGAGTGGCATCTTTTCGATCGTGTCCTGCGGCAGTTTGGTCAGATTCAGAGCATCCCAAAGCAGTTTGATACCAGTCAGAGACTTCATCCTATTGATCGACGAGAGAGAGCTCGTATTGACTGACGTATCGACATGCAAAGTACATCGATAAATGGGATGCACGTCAAGATCACATTGTTCATGATGATCTCATTTTGAGAGGCCATTCATATACCGAGGACTACATGGCTTGATTTTTTAGCATTACAGTGCAAGTCATTGGACAGCCTCGGTATACAGTTTTCTGATACGAAGGCGAGAGTTCGGCTGTGCGTCTTTTGGTAAGACTACGAAAATTATATTTTATATCAATGTCTTTACTTCTATAATTAAGATTGAAAATTAGTTTATCTTGTTTGTGTTATATTTTTGTTTTATATTTTATGATATATTACTAATTTTATTTTTATTATGTAGATTGATTCTATGTCGGATCTTGTATTGGACGCTCGTCGTGCTTTACTCGACTGATGAGGACGAACGGATTCAGATACTGCGTGAGATAGAGAGAATAAGTTCCGAAATATTGGTGGCGATTGATGTTGATCTATATAGCTGTGCGTCTTGGTACGGAGCAGCCGATGCACCAGATGAGATATATGCCGTCACCATATGTTCCACATATGCCATCACCGCTATTCCGCAGATGTCATCACTAGACGCTGCACAGATGCCACCACCTTTTGATCTACAGATGGCAGCACTTTCTTCTTCTTACATCCCACAGATGACATCACTGGGTACCAGTTGGCCACATGAGATGATACTTTCTTTTCAGGCCCATCCGTGTATCCAGATGAGAGGGTTGAAGGGGTCGCTCAGTCCGTAGATGATCCGACAGCATCAGTTATTCCTGAGCAGCATGACCAGCAAGTCTCCACTGATATAGGGGAGGAGCTATCACAGCAGATACAGAAGCAGAAGCAGCCGTTGAGGACCTTCCTGAGAAGGTCCAAGCGACCACGGGCACCACGATATTTTGTGGGACTTAGTATTTTTTAGATTTGTACTTAATATTTTTAAAACTTTTATTATACTATTTTTTATACACTTGATATTTTTATTCTATTTTATTATTAATTATTGATTTTATTTTATATTATTTAATTTTAAATTATTGGATATTATGCTTTGTGGACATGGATACACATACTCTCATGTGTCTCAGAACATTAAGAGAGAAAAAGTTATGCTAAAAGGGCTACAAAAATTATAACATAAATAATAATAATATATCGAATAATTTAATTATATATTTTTTAAAATATCTAAAAATAAGTTAAATCAGACAAGTTTGTGGGAAACCATCAAAGTTCAAGCTGATTTTTTCGATAAATGATGATGAATCGGACTGGTACATCTCGATCTGGTACGGGCACGAACAGTCACGTACGGTCCGGTATAGGTCGGTAAGCACCAACCGCTCGATGCGATGCGGTTTGGGCTGCTATAAGTCATTACGGGATGATACGGATTGTTTTTTTTTTTTTTTTTTTAAAATTTATTTGAATTAAAATTAAAATTTTTATTTTCATTTTTTTTAATTAAAATTTATTTTAATTAAATTTAAAATTTTTATTTTATAAAATTTAAATTATAATTTTTATTTTTTTTATTTTTTATTTTAGAATTATAAAATTTCAAGTGATCGGATATTATGCTTTGTGGACATGGATACACAGAGTCTTATGTGTCTCAGAATTAAAATTTTTATTTTTTTAAATTAAAAAATTATAATTATAATTTTTTTCAATTTTTTTCTTATTTTGAAATCTATAAAGATGTTTCATATATGTCCTCATGATATTTTGTAATACATTAATTATTGTTTATAGCACACCATTAGGCAAGAAATTAAGAGGAAAATACAGGTGTTGCATGCTTTTTTCAATAGAAAGAAGGATCTCTATTACAGCAACAGATTTCTCTAATTGGTGGCACACATTCTCCTCCTAATTTGAATCCAAGGTGATGGCATGTCGTGTTGCAGAATGGAAAATCTTCACATATTCCAATACAATCATAGGCTGCTTTTGCTGCAACAACAAAATAATTTTTGAATTAGAATACACATTTAGCCTTCACGCATAAATATTTAGCTAGAATTTAAGCACATCTAAGGTGTGCTACATGCATGTTAAATATAAAAGAACAATGTGTTTCGAGGCCTTCATGTCTATATGTTTTTCCTATTTTCTCTACTAAAATAGAAGAAGATATGTACCATAAGCGAAGAATATAAAAAGAACTATGACGGCCATTAAAAGTTTATGGATAGTGGAAGAGGAAGATGAAGCCATGTCGAACTTCTTAGGATCTAATTTGAGAGTATGCACCATGGGTTCAAATTTATACTGGTCCAACATGTTTTTTTTTATGCAGCATTATGGTTGTCCCAAGGGGGTTTTGTTTTCTTTAATTGCTATTGGCCGTTGCTTATTGTATCATTTTCATAAGAGTTTCTAATATCTAATTAATAGCTGGTAACATTTTATTTTGTTCCGTTTCTTCCAGGCATCTTAATTAATACGAGTGGATTAAATGACTTGGCAGTCATTATTTTGTAATATGTTTGAGAATCGACTATTAGACAATAAGCATAATTCTAGTTTAGATAAAACCGTCTTTGAGTCTCTTACAATAAGACTTGCTCCATTTTTGGATAATATGGTTGATAAGGCTCCAATTGGTTTCATCCAAGGGAGAATGATTGCTGATAATCTTCTTTGTGCTCCTGAAATCCCGCATTATTGTAAGAGAAATAGAATTAACGTGTGCAAGCTAGACTTCAAAAAACACTAGACAACTTGAATTGGGACTTCCTCCTCTTCATTATAAAGACAAGAGGCTTTCTGATGAAATGGATAGAGTCGATTGAAGCTCTATATCATTTTTCCAATGAATTTGTTGTTTTCATTAATGGAAAAGCTGGAAATAAGAGCAATTGTTGAAGACATGGTAGGTAAGAGGATTTGCTCTCTCTTAATTTCTTCTTTACACTCTTCCTACATGTACTCAATGTCTTATTAAATAAATTAAGCAATCGGAGTCTTATTACTAGCGTGAATCGACTAGGTGCAACAACTAATATTAATACAAATAGCCTCCACTTAGCTCCTACATGAAAGTCTATGTGCGCTAGACTGGCTTCTCCCCTTCAAGGACAAATTGGAGAGCATCCAAACAACCACAAATAAAAGAAATAACCATTTTAACTGATAGAAGTAGAAAATCCTAACCAATAGGAACAAAAAGTATATGTTATAACAATAAATACTCCATTTGTGTACAACCTTTTATGCATGGTGATACCACGCAACTGACTTTTCATAACTACTATTTACAAGCAACCAAGAACATATAATAGTAAAAAATACCCCTTCACCTTTTGATAGTTTATTTGTATATCCTGTATCAACTGGTCACTCATTTCCATTCCATGCTCAACCATTTCAAATGTTGGGTCTAACACTTTAGTTTCCATCCGCACCATCATGACGGCTATTTTTTTCGAATAGCTGCTTCTATGGCTTGAAGGCATGTAACACCGGCAATTGGCGCATGCTCAAAGATAAGATTCTTCCACACCCGTATTGTTTTGGACATGGAAGAGCCACTACAAAAGGGATGGGAGTTGAACAATGTTGACATGTGAACAGGATTCATATGAAAAAAAATTGACATCAAATAAAAATCATCATTTCAAATTAGTATCCTCATTTTAAATTATTTTTCAAAAAAATATCTAAAAAAAAAAAAATTGGTTTAAAAAAATAAAAAATAACATAAAAAAATAAAAAAATAAAAAATTATAATTCTAAATTTTAAGAAATAAAATTTTAATTTATTTAATTTAAATAAAAATCATCATTTCAAATTACAATCCCCTTTTAAAATTAATTTTTTAAAAAAATATCCAAAAAATATCTTAAAAAATAAAAAAATAAAAAATACCATAAAAAATGAGAAAAAATACCATAAAAAGGAAAAAATGAAAGAAATAGAAAAAAAATAAAATTAAATTTTAAATTAAAAAAAATAAAAATTTTAATTTTAGTTCAAATAAAAAACATCATTTTAAATTACTTTCCCCATTTCAAATTAATTTTTTTAAAAAATATTTCAAATAAAGGAAAAAATACCTAAAAAAATGCCATAAAAGCAGAAAAAGGGTAAAAATGGGAAAAAATTAAAATTAAAATTTTAAATTATAAAAAAATAAAAATTTAAATTTAAATTAAAATAAAATGATAAAAAATAGCATAAAAAAGTAAAAAATGAGAAAAAACTAAAAATTATAAATTTAAATTTTAAAAAAATAAAAATTTTAACTTTAATTCAAATAAAAATTATCATTTCAAATTACTATCCCCATTTTAAATTAATTTTTTATTAAAAAATCTCATAAAAATAACTAAAAAAATTAAAAAATACTAAAAATAAAAAAAATAATAAAATTTGAAATAAAAAAGTATTTTTGAAAATGTCATTTGGAATGGTGTTTTCAAAAATGCTATTCCTTTGGTATTTTTGTTGCTTAAGACCCCCCCAAAAAAAAACTCCCTCTTCTCCGTTGTCTTCCTTCTCCACATCGTCCTTCTCGTCTTCGATGGCACGGCGACACGACGGCGAGCTCCGACGGTGGTGAGCTCCCTCTTCTCTTTTCCTCTTCCTCTCTCCCCCTCTTCTCTCCCGCTTCCTCTTTTGTGGGAGTCATATACACATGAGATATTGGCTATATTACCGCAATATGTACAGTTGGATATAACATATGGACTGCTAGGGTGCCACTTATTTGTTTTGATGTGGTAGAGTGGCATCTTTTCGATCGTGTCCTGCGCAGTTTGGTCAGATTCAGAGCATCCCAAAGCAGTTTGATACCAGTCAGAGACTTCATTCATTGATCGACGAGAGAGAGCTCGTATTGACTGACGTATCGACATGCAAAGTACATCGATAAATGGGATGCACGTCAGATCACATTGTTCATGATGATCTCATTTTGAGAGGCCATTCATATACCGAGGACTACATGGCTTGATTTTTTAGCATTACAGTGCAAGTCATTGGACAGCCTCGGTATACAGTTTTCTGATACGAGGCGAGAGTTCGGCTGTGCGTCTTTTGGTAAGACTACGAAAATTAATTTTATCAATGTCTTACTTCTAATAATTAAGATTGAAAATTAGTTTATCTTGTTTGTGTTATATTTTTGTTTATATTTTATGATATATTACTAAATTTTTTTTTATTATGTAGATTGATTCTATGTCGGATCTTGTATTGGACGCTCGTCGTGCTTTATCTACGACTGATGAGGACGAACGGATTCAGATACTGCGTGAGATAGAGAGATAAGTTTCGAAATATTGGTGCGATTGATGTTGATCTATATAGCTGTGCGTCTTGGTACGGAGCAGCCGATGCACCAGATATGAGATATATGCCGTCACCATATGTTCCACATATGCCATCACCGCTATTCCGCAGATGTCATCACTAGACGCTGCACAGATGCCACCACCTTTTGATCTACAGATGGCAGCACTTTCTTCTTCTTACATCCCACAGATGACATCACTGGGTACCAGTTGGCCACATGAGATGATACTTTCTTTTCAGGCCCATCCGTGTATCCAGATGAGAGGGTTGAAGGGGTCGCTCAGTCCGTAGATGATCCGACAGCATCAGTTATTCCTGAGCAGCATGACCAGCAAGTCTCCACTGATAGGGGAGGAGCTATCACAGCAGATACAGAAGCAGAAGCAGCCGTTGAGGACCTTCCTGAGAAGGTCCAAGCGACCACGGCACCACGATATTTTTGTGGGACTTAGTATTTTTTAGATTTGTACTTAATATTTTTAAAACTTTTATTATACTATTTTTTATACACTTGATATTTTTATTTTTTTATATATTAATTATTGATTTTATTTTATATTATTTAATTTTAAATTATTGGATATTATGCTTTGTGGACATGGATACACATACTCTCATGTGTCTCAGAACATTAAGAGAGAAAAAGTTATGCTAAAAGGGCTACAAAAATTATAACATAAATAATAATAATATATCGAATAATTTAATTATATTTTTTAAAATATCTAAAAATAAGTTAAATCAGACAAGTTTGTGGGAAACCATCAAAGTTCAAGCTGATTTTTCGATAAATGAGATGAATCGGACCGTACTGGTACATCTCGATCTGGTACGGGCACGAACAGTCACGTACGGTCCGGTATAGGTCGGTAAGCACCAACCGCTCGATGCGATACGGTTTGGGCTGCTATAAGTCATTACGGGGATGATACGGATTGATTTTTTATTTTTTTCTTTTTTTAAAATTTATTTGAATTAAAATTAAAATTTTTATTTTTTTTTAATTAAAATTTATTTTAATTAAATTTAAAATTTTATTTTATAAAATTTAAATTATAATTTTTATTTTTTTATTTTTTATTTTAGAATTATAAAATTTCAAGTGATCGGATATTATGCTTTGTGGACATGATACACAGAGTCTTATGTGTCTCAGAATTAAAATTTTTATTTTTTTAAATTAAAAAATTATAATTATAATTTTTTTAATTTTTTTCTTATTTTGAAATCTATAAAGATGTTTCATATATGTCCTCATGATATTTTGTAATACATTAATTATTGTTTATAGCACACCATTAGGCAAGAAATTAAGAGGAAAATACAGGTGTGCATGCTTTTTTCAATAGAAAGAAGGATCTCTATTACAGCAACAGATTTCTCTAATTGGTGGCACACATTCTCCTCCTAATTTGAATCCAAGGTGATGGCATGTCGTGTTGCAGAATGGAAAATCTTCACATATTCCAATACAATCATAGGCTGCTTTTGCTGCAACAACAAAATAATTTTGAATTAGAATACACATTTAGCCTTCACGCATAAATATTTAGCTAGAATTTAAGCACATCTAAGGTGTGCTACATGCATGTTAAATATAAAAGAACAATGTGTTTCGAGGCCTCATGTCTATATGTTTTTCCTATTTTCTCTACTAAAATAGAAGAAGATATGTACCATAAGCGAAGAATATAAAAGAACTAGACGGCCATTAAAAGTTATGGATAGTGGAAGAGGAAGATGAAGCCATGTCGAACTTCTTAGGATCTAATTTGAGAGTATGCACCATGGGTTCAAATTTATACTGGTCCAACATGTTTTTTTTATGCAGCATTATGGTTGTCCCAAGGGGGTTTTGTTTTCTTAATTGCTATTGGCCGTTGCTTATTGTATCATTTTCATAAGAGTTTCTAATATCTAATTAATAGCTGGTAACATTTTATTTTGTTCCGTTTCTTCCAGGCATCTTAATTAATACGAGTGGATTAAATGACTTGGCAGTCATTATTTTGTAATATGTTTGAGAATCGACTATTAGACAATAAGCATAATTCTAGTTTAGATAAAACCGTCTTTGAGTCTCTTACAATAAGACTTGCTCCATTTTTGGATAATATGGTTGATAAGGCTCCAATTGGTTTCATCCAAGGGAGAATGATTGCTGATAATCTTCTTTGTGCTCCTGAAATCCCGCATTATTGTAAGAGAAATAGAATTAACGTGTGCAAGCTAGACTTCAAAAAAACACTAGACAACTTGAATTGGGACTTCCTCCTCTTCATTATAAAGACAAGAGGCTTTCTGATGAAATGGATAGAGTCGATTGAAGCTCTATATCATTTTTCCAATGAATTTGTTGTTTTCATTAATGGAAAAGCTGGAAATAAGAGCAATTGTTGAAGACATGGTAGGTAAGAGGATTTGCTCTCTCTTAATTTCTTCTTTACACTCTTCCTACATGTACTCAATGTCTTATTAAATAAATTAAGCAATCGGAGTCTTATTACTAGCGTGAATCGACTAGGTGCAACAACTAATATTAATACAAATAGCCTCCACTTAGCTCCTACATGAAAGTCTATGTGCGCTAGACTGGCTTCTCCCCTTCAAGGACAAATTGGAGAGCATCCAAACAACCACAAATAAAAGAAATAACCATTTTAACTGATAGAAGTAGAAAATCCTAACCAATAGGAACAAAAAGTATATGTTATAACAATAAATACTCCATTTGTGTACAACCTTTTATGCATGGTGATACCACGCACTGACTTTTCATAACTACTATTTTACAAGCAACCAAGAACATATAATAGTAAAAAATACCCCTTCACCTTTTGATAGTTTATTTGTATATCCTGTATCAACTGGTCACTCATTTCCATTCCATGCTCAACCATTTCAAATGTTGGGTCTAACACTTTAGTTTCCATCCGCACCATCATGACGGCTATTTTTTTCGAATAGCTGCTTCTATGGCTTGAAGGCATGTAACACCGGCAATTGGCGCATGCTCAAAGATAAGATTCTTCCACACCCGTATTGTTTTGGACATGGAAGAGCCACTACAAAAGGGATGGGAGTTGAACAATGTTGACATGTGAACAGGATTCATATGAAAAAAAATTGACATCAAATAAAAATCATCATTTCAAATTAGTATCCTCATTTTAAATTATTTTTCTAAAAAATATCTAAAAAAAAGAAAAAATTGGTTTAAAAAAATAAAAAACCATAAAAAAAATAAAAAATAAAAAATTATAATTCTAAATTTTAAGAAAAAAAAATTTTAATTTTAATTTTAATTTAAATAAAAATCATCATTTCAAATTACAATCCCCTTTTAAAATTAATTTTTAAAAAATATCCCAAAAAAATATCTTAAAAATTAAAAAAATAAAAAATACCATAAAAATGAAAAAAAATACATAAAAAGGAAAGAAATGAAAATAAAAAATTTTAATTTTAGTTCAAATAAAAAATATCATTTTAAATTACTTTCCCCATTTCAAATTAATTTTTTTAAAAAATATTTCAAATAAAAAAAAAATACCTAAAAAAATGCCATAAAAGCAGAAAAAGGGTAAAAATGGGAAAAAATTAAAATTAAAATTTTAAATTATAAAAAAATAAAAATTTAAATTTAAATTCAAAAAATAAAATGATAAAAATAGCATAAAAAAGTGAAAAAAATGAGAAAAAACTAAAAATTATAAATTTAAATTTTAAAAAAATAAAAATTTTAACTTTAATTCAAATAAAAATTATCATTTCAAATTACTATCCCCATTTTAAATTAATTTTTTATTAAAAAATCTCATAAAAATAACTAAAAAAATTAAAAATACTATAAAAAAATAAAAAAAATAATAAAATTTGAAATAAAAAAGTATTTTTGAAAATGTCATTTGGAATGGTGTTTTCAAAAATGCTATTCCTTTTGGTATTTTTGTTGCTTAAGACCCCCCCAAAAAAAACTCCCTCTTCTCCGTTGTCTTCCTTCTCCACATCGTCCTTCTCGTCTCGATGGCACGGCGACACGACGGCGAGCTCCGACGGTGGTGAGCTCCCTCTTCTCTCTTTCCTCTTCCTCTCTCCCCCTCTTCTCTCCCGCTTCCTCTTTTGTGGGAGTCATATACACATGAGATATTGGCTATATTACCGCAGATATGTACAGTTGGATATAACATATGGACTGCTAGGGTGCCACTTATTTGTTTTGATGTGGTAGAGTGGCATCTTTTCGATCGTGTCCTGCGGCAGTTTGGTCAGATTCAGAGCATCCCAAAGCAGTTTGATACCAGTCAGAGACTTCATCCTATTGATCGACGAGAGAGAGCTCGTATTGACTGACGTATCGACATGCAGTACATCGATAAATGGGATGCACGTCGAGATCACATTGTTCATGATGATCTCATTTTGAGAGGCCATTCATATACCGAGGACTACATGGCTTGATTTTTAGCATTACAGTGCAAGTCATTGGACAGCCTCGGTATACAGTTTTCTGATACGAAGGCGAGAGTTCGGCTGTGCGTCTTTTGGTAAGACTACGAAAATTATATTTTATATCAATGTCTTTACTTCTAATAATTAAGATTGAAAATTAGTTTATCTTGTTTGTGTTATATTTTTGTTTTATATTTATGATATATTACTAATTTTATTTTTATTAGTAGATTGATTCTATGTCGGATCTTGTATTGGACGCTCGTCGTGCTTTATCTACGACTGATGAGGACGAACGGATTCAGATACTGCGTGAGATAGAGAGAATAAGTTCCGAAATATTGGTGGCGATTGATGTTGATCTATATAGCTGTGCGTCTTGGTACGGAGCAGCCGATGCACCAGATATGAGATATATGCCGTCACCATATGTTCCACATATGCCATCACCGCTATTCCGCAGATGTCATCACTAGACGCTGCACAGATGCCACCACCTTTTGATCTACAGATGGCAGCACTTTCTTCTTCTTACATCCCACAGATGACATCACTGGGTACCAGTTGGCCACATGAGATGATACTTTCTTTTCAGGCCCATCCGTGTATCCAGATGAGAGGGTTGAAGGGGTCGCTCAGTCCGTAGATGATCCGACAGCATCAGTTATTCCTGAGCAGCATGACCAGCAAGTCTCCACTGATATAGGGAGGAGCTATCACAGCAGATACAGAAGCAGAAGCAGCCGTTGAGGACCTTCCTGAGAAGGTCCAAGCGACCACGGGCACCACGATATTTTTGTGGGACTTAGTATTTTTTAGATTTGTACTTAATATTTTAAAACTTTTATTATACTATTTTTTATACACTTGATATTTTTATTCTATTATATTATTAATTATTGATTTTATTTTATATTATTTAATTTTAAATTATTGGATATTATGCTTTGTGGACATGGATACACATACTCTCATGTGTCTCAGAACATTAAGAGAGAAAAGTTATGCTAAAAGGGCTACAAAAATTATAACATAAATAATAATAATATATCGAATAATTTAATTATATTTTTTAAAATATCTAAAAATAAGTTAAATCAGACAAGTTTGTGGGAAACCATCAAAGTTCAAGCTGATTTTTTCGATAAATGAGATGAATCGGACCGACTGGTACATCTCGATCTGGTACGGGCACGAACAGTCACGTACGGTCCGGTATAGGTCGGTAAGCACCAACCGCTCGATGCGATGCGGTTTGGGCTGCTATAAGTCATTACGGGGATGATACGGATTGATTTTTTATTTTTTTCTTTTTTTTAAAATTTATTTGAATTAAAATTAAAATTTTTATTATTTTTTTAATTAAAATTTATTTTAATTAAATTTAAAATTTTTATTTTATAAAATTTAAATTATAATTTATTTTTTTATTTTTTATTTTAGAATTATAAAATTTCAAGTGATCGGATATTATGCTTTGTGGACATGGATACACAGAGTCTTATGTGTCTCAGAATTAAAAATTTTTATTTTTTTAAATTAAAAAATTATAATTATAATTTTTTCAATTTTTTTCTTATTTTGAAATCTATAAAGATGTTTCATATATGTCCTCATGATATTTTGTAATACATTAATTATTGTTTATAGCACACCATTAGGCAAGAAATTAAGAGGAAAATACAGGTGTTGCATGCTTTTTTCAATAGAAAGAAGGATCTCTATTACAGCAACAGATTTCTCTAATTGGTGGCACACATTCTCCTCCTAATTTGAATCCAAGGTGATGGCATGTCGTGTTGCAATGGAAAATCTTCACATATTCCAATACAATCATAGGCTGCTTTTGCTGCAACAACAAAATAATTTTTGAATTAGAATACACATTTAGCCTTCACGCATAAATATTTAGCTAGAATTTAAGCACATCTAAGGTGTGCTACATGCATGTTAAATATAAAAGAACAATGTGTTTCGAGGCCTTCATGTCTATATGTTTTTCCTATTTTCTCTACTAAAATAGAAGAAGATATGTACCATAAGCGAAGAATATAAAAAGAACTATGACGGCCATTAAAAGTTTATGGATAGTGGAAGAGGAAGATGAAGCCATGTCGAACTTCTTAGGATCTAATTTGAGAGTATGCACCATGGGTTCAAATTTATACTGGTCCAACATGTTTTTTTTTATGCAGCATTATGGTTGTCCCAAGGGGGTTTTGTTTTCTTTAATTGCTATTGGCCGTTGCTTATTGTATCATTTTCATAAGAGTTTCTAATATCTAATTAATAGCTGGTAACATTTATTTTGTTCCGTTTCTTCCAGGCATCTTAATTAATACGAGTGGATTAAATGACTTGGCAGTCATTATTTTGTAATATGTTTGAGAATCGACTATTAGACAATAAGCATAATTCTAGTTTAGATAAAACCGTCTTTGAGTCTCTTACAATAAGACTTGCTCCATTTTTGGATAATATGGTTGATAAGGCTCCAATTGGTTTCATCCAAGGGAGAATGATTGCTGATAATCTTCTTTGTGCTCCTGAAATCCCGCATTATTGTAAGAGAAATAGAATTAACGTGTGCAAGCTAGAC